>NC_071535.1:48071559-48371738 GCF_026979565.1 Vidua chalybeata | reverse complement strand
CATAAGCAGGAAGAGCACTAGTGCTGCTCCTTTTCTTTGGACAAGGGTGCAAAGGCTGTGATTCTGGACAGTGGGAAGGAGTTGTCCACGTACACTTATCCTGGTGTCTGGCTGACAATAAATAAGTGTATTTCCAATAAAGATGAGACCTTGCACTCCTGAGTGTTAATGCAGCTCAAGGCTTATCTCCCTACCTGCAGCTACAGTGTTTGTGGTATTACAAACAAAAGGAAGGGGGCTCAATGTGAGGCAGTCAGAATCCATGTTAGAATATATTCTGCCTTTCCCCAGAAATACTGGAAGTCAAGCAGTTTCACTTTCCTTCCCTCCTGTTGCATCGCTGTGTTTGGCTCCCTTCCAGACCTCACTAGACTGACCACGATTGCTGTTTCTCTTCTCCCCTGGCAGCCCTTCTTCGGTGGCAGCAGGAGCATTAATCAAATCTCGGGGAAGATTAAATATGGAGAAGAAGTGCTAGCGAGTCTCACTGGACACTGGGTAACATTTGATAATCGAAGTTGCTGCCAGGTCACGAGCCCATGGCTGCAGGGTTCAAGGGAGGGCTGCCAACCCTTGGCAGGCTCCCTGCACTGGAGTGGGCGCTGGGAGGGCCCTGTCCTTCCTCTTCCCACCAGCCCCAGGGCATGCAGGCAATCACAGCCTGGGCCACACCTCTCAAGGTACCTCTGGAGGTCATTTACACTTCAGTAGTCCCATCCATCTGCAGTGTGAGGAACGCTGCACTCCCAGAACCGGAGGAAGCTGGGAACAGTAGGGGGGTTCTCCATAGAAGGCAATGGGTCTGTATTTAGGGTCTGAGGCTTAGGGCAAGCGTTGATGACAGGAGATAGTGTGTATTAGGTGTGATTTTGAAGATCTTGAGGCTGTCTTTTGTCTGGTGTGTACTTCCCCAGTTAGACTAGCATCAAGGAAGAATTAAGAGGGTTTTGAATTCATTATTTTCACAGCAAACTTTTATGGTAAAAGACAGTTACTAGCCTGTTCATCAGCTGAGGGACAGAGACATCGATTTGGTGAGGGTGTTATCTCTATGGCCAGCTCAGAACAGTCAGCAGAGCACCTGGCACCTTTGTGCACCCAGTATATACAAGTGATTCACTCAAAGCCAGCCTCAAGCCAACAACAATAAAGTTGCATAGTAAATGATATAGTACACTCAGTATGCACAAGTGATTCACTCAGAGCCAGCCTCAAGCCAAAATCCAGCAAGAATAAAGACATTGTCTAATTTGGATTGGAAATCGTGGTACCTGAAACAAAAGCAGTGACCCTTGGCTTTGGGCTGGACATCTGGGTATTTCTCTGAGCAACATTGGGCATCTACATGATCATTACAGTTGGTCTGTGCTCCCTTGCCAGCCTATAGAAATTGCCACTTCTGAGACAAGATTTGTCTCATGTGAAGGAGGTATTTAAAGTAGGCCAGATGAAATGTGCCTGCATAAAGCCCTTACTACAATGAGGTCCTAACCACAGTGTAGCTTTTGGTACTGGACTTGTCCTGTCAGGCAATCTGTCTTTTTACATAAAAAGCTAATGACCATTTTGAAATTGGGAGATTTTCCCTTTCTAAGAATGTTCAAGGGATTTGCTCCATTCTGAGCTCCCTGTTGTGCAGGATGAGCCCTGTCAGTGGTGAGTTGGGCTGGGCTGTGGATTACCTTGTCTGTGTTGGGTCCTTTCAACTCCACCCATGAGAGCCCATCATCCTGGGGTTCTCCTGAGCCACAAGGCTGAATGATGCTCAACTGTCAGCCTTCTGCTTACACCCTCCTTCCTTGATCTTTGTCCTGGTTGTTTGTGGTGGACAAATTGCAGTGGTGTATAAAAGAAGTTAAATGGCTTTGGAATGGTGGCTTTGTAAGCTGCTGCTTGCAGCTGTGTGCTGTGAACAGAAGAGTTGCATGCAGTGGGGTAGGGACCGTGTTGGTTTTCCTCCTTCCCCACTGGGAGTACTGGCCTACTCTACTAGCTTTTCTCTGACACCACCCAGTTTCCTGATGGAAATCCTTGCATCTGAATGGTACATTCTGTGCCTCGGGACCTGAAAACCAACCTAAATAAAGAAGGGAAGTAAATCCCAATGCTTCTCAATCCTAGGGTCACAGCAGCAGCTGAGGGCTTGTGTATATGCTTGTTAGAGATGCACGTAGTGGTGCTTGGTAATGCCTGCCTACCTTATCCTTTCCACACTGGGGGTCTCTTGGGGACCTGGGATCAGTCCTGGAACTAGCATATTGGAACATGGGAGAGGAAGTCCTGAGGGAGACTTTGGAAAAAGGAGCTGGGGATCTTTTTATATGTGCTGGGTGGGACGTGGGAAGAGCAGTGGTGAAAGAATAATATCTTAGGGTTTTTGTGGGCACTCAGGTCTAGGGACAAGACATAAGAGTGGGAACCAGGTCCCTTTCTACTCTGATTAATGGGAAATGCAGCCACTGTTTCTGGCAATGCCTTGCCTCATTAATTTCAGAAACTTTCAGGAAGTGTTCAGTGAGATTTTATGGGATAGAGGAGGAAAGAACCCTCCTAACCAACAGGTATCCCTTATCATCATCCAAGAGCAGCTTCGATTTGTCAGGATTAATTTCTGCCTCAGTTTTCTGATTGTCATGAATTAATTTAATTTTCCTTCTCAGGATGGAGAAGTGCATATAAATGAGGTGAAAAATGGGAACACAGAAATGTTCTGGAACCCAACTAGCGAAGTGCGAAGGCAGAGGCTGAAGCGTCACATTGTCCTGTTTGAGGAGCAGACGGACTTTGAGTCAGAGAGGTAGGGAGCTCGGGGAACATCTCACTGCTGCTTCTCTCCTGGGAGCCGGCTTCTGATCCGCAGGGCTCCTCCAATTCCTCAGCACAGGAAAGGCAGTGACCAGCTTTGCCAGAACATATTACCCAGCCATTTACCTGTTTCTTTCTAGACTATTAACTCTGGAGTGTTTCCATGAGGTACAGCTCTGAAATCGACCTGGGCTGAGAAATAGTGGAGGCTACATTTTATCTGCTTAAAATAACAATTCCACCTGGACTACAGAGATCTCTCTAACTAAATGCTGTATGCTCTAACTAAAATGCTGGAGCATTTTATAGAAGGGCAGGATGTCATTCTGAGGTTGGATACCTTGTTAAGAAGGGTTATTTCAACCACAAGCTCTTAAAGTAGATGTAGGAATTGCGGGAAGTCCTGGCATCCACAGAGCAGTACTTCGAACCACATAACAGGATTTTATGAATGAATGTAATTAAATAGATGTTTAACCCTGCCTCGTAATCTCAGCTGAGATCTCCAATGCAGTCTGCACCAGGCTTTGTAGAGTGATCTGGGTTACCTAAAAATGTAGTTCTGGCACATAACTTAGTGTCAAGTTTGACCATGGCTGGATGCCAGGTGCCCAAGAAAATCACTCACTCACTCTTCTCTGCAGCTGGACTGAGAGAAAATTTAATGAAGAATTCATGAGTTAAGGACTGTGAGAAAATACTTGTCAGTTACCATTGAGGGCAAAACAGGCTCAACAATAAAATAAATTTATTGCTAAAAAAATCAGACCAGGATAATGAGATGTAAAATAAGCCCCTAAAACCACCTTCCCCACACGCCTCTCTCCTTCATAGCTCTACCTCCTCCCCCAGTGGCACAAGGAGACAGGAGGATGGGGGTTTCAGTCAGTTCATCACCCACGGCTTCTCCTGCTGCTCAGGGAGAGGAATCTTTCACTGCTGCACTGTGGAGTCCCTCCACAGGATACAGTTCTCCATGAACTTCTCCAACATGGCTCCATCTCAGGAGCAGCAGCCCCCTGCAAACTGCTGCAGTGTGAGTCTATCCCATGGGTTACAGTCCTGCCCAAACTGCTGCAGAGTGGATCACTCTTCCACAGGGTCCTTCATGGACAGTCTGCTCCACAGGCTGCAGAGGAATCTGGGCTCTGGCACCTGGAGCACCTCCTCCCCCTCCTTCTCCACTGACCTTGGTGTCTGCTGGGCTGTTCCTCTCACATGCTCTCACCCCACTCTTCTCTAGTCACAATTAAAACTGTGCCACAAACTTTCTTTTGATTTCTTCCTCAGTATGTCATCACAGAGGCATTACCACCATCACAGTGTTGGCCAGCAGCATGTCCATATTTGAAGCCATTGGGACTCTGCCAGATGTTGAAGAAGCTTCTTGAGCTTTTCACAGAAGCCAGCACTCTAGCACCCCTGTTGCCAAAAACCAGGCCATGCAAACTCAATACACTTAGGAAATGGAAGAAGTGAATAATGCACACTGTACAGTTGTTGAGCAAGAGTTGAGCAAAGTTGAGCAAAGCCAGCCAGTGGAGCTGGCTTTAAACAAATTGGTTGTGCTTCCTCTCTACTACAGTCAGCCAGCACCAGCCAAAATCCCAAGCCAGCACATGCAGTTGCTGCCTGGCTCTGCATTACATTGTCCACTTTTCTGTGGACATCTGATTTTGGTGTTGCATCACATCACCCTAAAAAGATTCCCCTTTTTATAGGTAAAGAAAGGAATTGCATGAAAATAAAAACACGTGAAGATTTTGTTTGGGCAGCAGTGGTCATTATGAGCAATAAAGTCTGTATTTGTAACTTACAGAGTAGATTTGTTAACTCTGCAGAGCAGGGCAGACTGCAGCACATTTTTCTCTTAATCTTCAGAAGATTCTTTTAAAGGAGAATCTTGGTCTTGTGGACAAAGAATCTCCAGTTCTCTGTTTACGGCCAGAGCTGGCTCCTTTTGCTACATGAGAGATTAATAATGTTACATGCATCCAAGGGAAGGAGGAAAAAGTTACAGAGATCCCTAATAGACATTCCACCAAACTCCTTATTATGCTGACAGTTGCATGAATAAATTGCTATCTAATCCAGGTTATATTTTGCCTAAATTGCTTAGTCTTCCCTGCAGTGCTGAAAATCACTTATTTTCACAATTGTTGGGGAATCTCTGAAGCTCATACTGTCATGCAGCTCACCATGGGGGGTCTCATTGACACATGCGGCTCTTCATGGAGTAATTTGCCCTTGTCAAACAATTTTGTGCTGTCCCTCTAAGGTTTGTAGAATTAGGGGACTCACTCTTTACACCACTTCATTCCTTAGGACAGGCTTTACACACCACAGTATATTCTCAGGCTGTTATTTCATTCCTTCCTGCCCCATCCCCATCACTGAGTTTCCTTCGTTTGTTTCTGGGAGAAATTATTCATACACAGAAATAGGGCAGTGACTTGTTAAAAATGAAAGGAAGGCATTGCTCTGCATCCAGTTACTTATCTAAGAGGCTGCGTTTTTGGAAGTGCTGTGTTAATGTGGAGTGATAGAAATATGATGAAAGCTTCAGGATCACTGTTAAATTAAGAGCTTCACAGCAAGCTCCAAATTAAATGCAGTAATGAATTCATCTTCTAAATGGCAGATGGGTGTTTTGTAGAGCTGGCATAATGGAACAGCTTGGATCTCCTGTGCACATTCTAAACACTAAAGCATACAGTAATATTTTTGGAGGGCTAACTGCTAGTCTCTAGATTTCCAATCTGAAATGAAGATTAAAGTGCTCTGATTAGAGGAACTGTGGAGAGGCTGATCACAGCTTGACTGTAGTAAAATAAAAGGTATTGATTTTTCTCTGGTAGAAGGCAAATCCTCTCGCCAGGGCAGATGCTCAATGAGAACAGCTCATATGACAGATTACTTATCCTTTGGCAGCTGCAAACAAGTGTGAGTGAAAACCTGTGTTCATGCTTGCAGCTTGTGAGCACAAGGACATGCTTGCTGCTTGTGGATTGAATCAGCTTCCTACAGATCTGGTTGTAAATCCTGTATAGGAGGTGCATGTGCAGCTACAAGATGTGCACATAAATTCATTTTCCAGTGCTTCTAAACTTTAAAGACTTGTTTTGGGTATAGACATTGACACAAAGGCTTCTAAATAGAAATGCCTGAAAGGATGAGGAACAGAACAGATTATTCGTCAATCACCTCTAAAGAGGCCACGGATCCCAGTGAATTGAACACAACTTCCTTATGACTCACAGACAGCACTGAAGAATTCAATAATTGTAGGTGATGTTATCTAAGAGAAACTTCCTTCAGCAGGTCATTCATATAGCATTCAATGTTGCCTTTCTCAGTTTCTTTAACTTACAAGTTAAAACAGAGGCTGAGCAATCCTGGTACAGTTCCTCTGGTGTATCAATAGGCCTGATAAGTTCCTGCTCTAAAGTTCCATCTGGCAAAATACATTGCTGGTTCTAAGGTGGTTTAACTTCCTTCCTGATTATTCCTAGGCTTTGGCAGCATGTTACCAGTGCAATAAACAAAGGTGATCAGCACAAGGCGACACAGGAAAAGTTTGTGCTGGAAGAGGAGCAGAGGAACGCTGCCCGGGAGCGGAGGGAAAGTGGCATGGAATGGAAACCACTGCTGTTCTGGCACGATGCCAGGACCAAAGAGTGGCGCTACAAATACGAGGAGTGAGTGCTGAGCTTGGGATTCCCAACACATCTTGCTGCCTGAGTTCCCAGGGGTTCAAGCAGGGCTACAGACCTGTCATTGCAGCCCAGCCATTCCCCAAAACTATGTTCAGAGCTTGCCCTTTCTGAGCTCCATGTCATCACTAGAATACATATTCATGATACTAATTGGGAATAGCTGGAAATGAGGGCATGGCAATAGAAAATCCACTGTGTCATTGATGCAAATTCCTATACCTTCGATCAGGTGCAGAGTCATTTAGCACTTTCTGCGCTGTTCAGAGCAGAGTTAACAACTGTGCTCTCCTCCCCTAGGCAAGAAGGGCAAAGCCTCTAGAGACTGAACCTCCTCACTTATTGCAAGGAGCTGTGAATGTGCAAGGAACTTTCTGTTAGTCCTGTCACTGCATCTGGAAAGTCTGGCTATTGTCAGGGATGATTGCCTGCCCTGATGCATGTGGAATTAGTGTATTGGGCTAATATGGGATTCTTGCTTTTCTGATGATTTTTTTTCATTTGGTCTCAAAAGTCTAAGACCTTGGGATCCTTTGAACGACATTGCCCAATTTGAGAAGGATGGAATACTTCAGACAATGGAAAGACACTTATCCACAAGGATGTCAAACCACAAAGCAACATGCATAAACAATCAAATTACACGGCACAAGGTAAAAGGCCTGTTTTGGAGATTATAATATTCTTCATGATTGTTTAGATACACAGCCCTTTTTCTACAGCATTTTCAAGTAAGCACAGCATAAGCTGAAAGTTTTGTTTTGGGTAAATATAGCTTGTGACTATAGACCTGTAGTATTATACCATCATTAGCTCCAAAGAATTGTAATTACTGATTGACTCATTCTATCAGTTTTGGCATTTTTCTTCCACCCAATGCTAGTGACAGTGACTCTTACACTGAATTTTGCACACAGCTGAGCTGAACTTCACTGTTCAATGTTTCCAAAGTAGAAAACTTCCTGTAGGTTTTGGAGTACACAGCTGAGACCCTGTGATTTCAGTTTCAGTCTTTGCCATGAGCCTTTATCACTCACTCTCTCTCAGACAAGACATGTCTTTCCATCCTTTCCCTTAAACAGAGATAATACTCCCCTATTTCAGTGCTTCCATCTTTGGAACAATACATGTCATTCATAACACACTTTACAAATGTAGAGCTGCTAAACTAGCTAATTATAATGCATATTACACTGAAAAACTTGTATCTTATTATGTACATAGACTTTTCTTTTGTAATACCCTACATCTGAATGTCTCTGATTCGGTGGGGAAGTTGAGGTTCATAACTGCTTTTCAGACCCTGTAGTGAGAAGTTTGAATCAATGTGTTTGGTTTACTCATCTGAGAGAGAGGGAGAAGCTTTCCAAAGTGCATCAAGAAACTAGGCATAAAAATTCCGTCATGTTTAGATGCATGTTTAGTGCACCTTCTGAAAAATCTTTGCTGGGGAATTTGATTATAATTTTTTCTTCTTTTCCAGCTTTCTCTTATGTACCTGGCTGAGTTAGGTACACAACTCAGCAAAGGAACTACAAGGTTCATCCATAGTATGTGTCAGTTAAAGCTACAAGAAGAATAATTTGGATAGGTGTCTTAAGAATGTTGTCATTTGGGGAAATGCTTCTGTATGAGTCATGTGTATAATATCCTTAAGTAGCTGCCAGATTCCATTACTAGGAGTTGCTGAGAAAGCAGTCAAACTTCACAATCTCACATATATTTGCCAGCACCCCAAATTGTTTTGTTTAAAGCAATCACACACATCTTCAGTGTGATAGAGACTGAGTCACTTCTAATCCCTGTTTTATCCAGAGGTCTGCCAAAGACTGCAGGCGCCGCAAAACCAGTGATCAGCCATCCAACCACAGCCAGAACACAGAGAGCAGCTGTTCAACGCCAGAGTCAGTGCAGGAGCTCTCAGATGATGATGGTGAGTATTTGGGTGTCACTGGGTTTATAGGCTTTAATGTTCTTGCCTTGGTACTTTAATTCTTGAGACAGCCCTGGGACATTTCCCAGCCCAGTTGATACCGTGGGCCAACAGGCCACAGGCAGCACAGAGAATGTTCTGCTTTTCTGTTCTCTGTATGTGCTGTTTCTCTTTCTGCCTTACAACGAGGACTTCCCAACTCCTAGCAAAATTAGAAAAATACAGTGACATTCCAATCAACACATAGGGAAAGGCTGTGTTTCTCTCTCTTTTCTCTGCCTTTGATAGAGGTGACCTTGAATGTTTGAGAGAGTGGGCAGATGTGAGCATTCCTTTCTCCTCCCCTCAGCTGAGGAGCATTGTTTCCTTAGAGCTGACTGAGAAGCACCCTGAGCCAGAGTCACAGAACCTGTTACAGTGGCCTGGATCTTCTGGGTGGAAGATTCTGTTCCCTGTCTCCTTCTCCCCATGTTTCCTCCTGAAAGTGTCCCCCCTAGCAGTGACAATTAGATCACAGCCACCCACTTGCTGTGTTGTGTTTCACTACCACCAGAATGGTGATGCAAAACTTAATTGTCCTTCTACTTTGCCACAGGGTTTGAAAGCCTGTGCGCACATTGTGGGAAAGAAATTAATCACCTGAAGGAAATTCACTCCGCTGTTTTATCCCTACAGAAAGCCCAACAGGACATACACAGGTAACCATTTTCTGTCATGAATCAATGATTTTAATGGGCTAGATATAACTTGTGGCATTTAACTCCTTACTGTGGTCTTTGGAGTGTCTCTGTGAGCTGCAGGAGTGCAGTTTAAGTTGTTGCAGGTAAAGCAACCACTTAACACACCAGAAAGACAAACTCTGCTTGAAACAATGAGGAGGAAATCTCTTCCTCTTAACACTCTCTTTCTGGGCAAAAAGATTACTCAACTCGAGGTACTCCTGACTGAGAAGGACTGGGCCAGGCCCTAGCTAAAAATAAATCTCAGCCAGGCAGAGAGTGTGAGGTCTCCCTTCTGGTCCAGCATGTTAGGAATTTCCTCAGTTTGCTATAGAGATGCAAGGGTGTGCTCTGAAAAACTGGGCTTCATGGAGAAAAGCACTAAACTCCAGTTTTTGTACAAATTGCTGGTTGCCATCTGAGGGAAGCAGTAACCACATCTGCTGCTGACAGAGGGCTTTGCCCTGCAGACTCCTGTGGGAGGTATTAACTGCTACTTCGCTCCAGGGAGCCCTGCTGATTCCCCTCTGTGTGAGGAGTATTATCCAGCCCTGCCAAGGCTCAGTGAGGTGGGATCACACATGAGGCCTACCCTTTCTGGATGCCAGAGTCATTGGTGATATGGTTTTAGCTTCACTGCAGCTCCTGGGAGTGTCCAGGGCAGGTTTGGGAAGGTTAGGGCACAGGTTAAACTCACAGGGCCATGAGTGAGTGCTGGATGAAGAGATTTCTTGGGGTTGATGCCCTTCCTATGCCAATCAGCTGCAGCCAGCTGAAGCACTAATCTTCTTGTTAAAAAGAGGGAGACAAAGTTTGGGGGAGCACACTGTTCTACCCCTGAAGGTGCAACCAAAGTACAGGGTTCCCTCCTGGTGTGGAAGTTCTGGGTATGCACACGTGTGAAGGCACACGTCTCTCCAAATAATAATAATGCACACAAATAATCATAATGCCTTTTTTTGCAGAAACCTCAGCGCTCTGAACAAAAAGTCCTTCCACAGGAAGGCCTCTTCTGAAAGCTTCCTCCTGGACTCTCGCTGTTGGTTTCTCCTCTGCATCTTTCTTACGTGTCAACTCTTCATTAATTATGTCTTCAAATAAAATCACTACGTTTGGCAGCAATACTGATCACTGGCTGCAGGGGGGGGGCCACTTGCGCAAGGAGCCCAGTGAGGCACCAAAGCACTTTAGAACCAACATGGCAGAGGTGGAAGGAAGTGGAAAAACGAGGTTAAAAAGGGACCTAGGAACCTGCAAAACTTTGTTCCTGCAGATTATGTCATTTTTGCCTTTTACATGTACATCTTCAAGGACCTCTTAACCTGTATGGGCCTTAATGCTGAAGCCAAATGTAGCTTTAATTGTGCAATTTGTTTTCTATGTTTTGTCATTTTCTGATGCAATTAATAATAATTACCCAGCAGTATTGGTAACCCCAAAATGGTAATCACCTCAACATTTTGGAAAAGTCATGGTGGCCTGGGTCATAGCTCCAGGAGTGAGGAAGAGCAGTTGGGGAGCTGTAAAGAACTGATGTCCATGGTGCCTGTCCAGCTGCCTTTAATTACAGGAGGGAGAACACTTGGTCCAAAAAATCCAGCCCCGGGATATTAAGTCATGATCTGTTTGATCAGCCCATGCAGAATGGGACCTCAGGATGTGTTTTATTTTCCATTCCACAGAAACTGTAAATATACACAGTTTCCTAGAGCCATTCTTCTTTAGGAAATGGGAAGTATTCAGTGACAGCTCCTCATCTGGTTATGGAGCTGACTGGTGTCCTGTGTCTGGCCCTTCGAGTGTGATGTCAGACACGCACGCCTGTTTGTAAAACCTGGTCACTTACTATTATTGTTATTATTTGCTATATGGCTGTTTTATATCACACTCTAGCATTGTAGAGAGAAATACTCTGCCCCAGCACAGGTGAGAAGGATGGGAGCGATGTAGATGTTCCGTCTTAGGCACATTTATTGTCAAAGGTCAGGAAAGAGGGAGGGTTTTGCCACTGCATTGTTCAACCCTGTTAATAGTCTTCCTATTTTACACCATTTTTTAAAGATTTGCAATATTTTCTGTAGACTGCAGACAATACTAATCCTTTCTTTTCTGGCCTGAAGTAGTTCCAAGTGGTAAGTACTGCTATATATACAGCCTTAAAATACTTAGTGGTGGTGCCAGTCTGGGCTATCTTTCAATGTAATGTTTCCAAATTTTTAAGTACATTCCTCGTCATATTCCCCAGTTAGGGGAAACCTGTTTGTGCTTGATATGTTGAAATAAAACTACACACAACTTTCAGTGGCAGTCTATCTGACAAATTATTTTTGGGTTTGTGTTTGATAGTATTTTAAAAGTAAATCACTTTCTAGAGGAAAATCTATGGGAAATTGTCTCCAAGAATGTCAGACCTGGGCCATAAGTTAGAACAGCAATAGCAGTTTGATGCCCCTCTGGCTGAAATTGTCAGAAATTGTCTGAAATTTTCTTCTTATTGTAGCAACTTCCACAGAAAGAGAAGTGGTTCCCTTAATTTTCACTTTTGTACATGCAAATGTACCAACTTGTCTTGGACTTAGGAAACCTTTATATCAAGGACTTGAGGATAGTGAATAGATTGTTCCACAGAGAGAACTGCAGCTCTCTGATATGAACAGGCAGGGTAAGAGCCAGCATCTGCGCACTGACGTTCAGGAAACTGATCACAAGTGCTAAAGGGTGAGAGTGGCTTTGTCATTAGGAAAAGTCTCCAGAAAACCAAAGCATTCTTCATCCTGAGGAAACATCCTTGAAGAATATCAACAATATTAATCCAGACTGGGTGCCTTTTTGAAAGATGTCATTCTAGTCACTCTTTCTGAGGAAGTTGACCTGTGCCACATGTGGTGTAAAACTCAGTGAGAGAGCGCTGCCTCTGCTTTCCAGGCTATGCAAAGTTCCCTATGCAGCTTCAAAGTGTTTGCTCCTGTTTGGATGTATCCAAGTTTGGATGTAAAGCTGTGCAAACACATCTACTAATCTCCTTTGAATGCATCAGCAAGTCAGCACATCTCTGGCCTGTCAGCACAACCTTCCTCATCACACTCATGCTGGTTTTGGATCATGTGTTTTGAGTATGGATAGGAGCCTCTCCACCTCCCTAGAGCTCTTTACATCCCTTGGGTACAACTGTATCTCAGCTTTGGGAAATGGTTACCAAACATCAACAGAAAAAAAAATCCAAACAACCCAAGCCCCCCTGAATGAAACAGAAGCAGTGCTGAGCAGGAAGCCTTCAGTAGGTATAAATGTGAGTGCTGGAAATTGTTTGGATTATTGCCATTTTACCAAACTATGCACCCACAGGGATTGCACTAGGACTTGTAACTGCAGTTGAGTAAAACAAACACTGTTACCACAAGAGCAGCAGTTCAGTGAAAGGAATTATCAACATGTTAATTCAGCATTAGCAGAGGAAGAGTTTACAACATTTAGGGCTGCTGCCACAGATGTTTCAAAAATAATCCAAAAAGGAACAGCCTATGAATCCTTGTGCCGTTAATTTTAATCCAATTTCAACATCTGGAGGTGAATGTTTCTACATGCCAGTTACATGCACATGGGAAATGAAAAGCATTCTTGAGGAAAATCATAGCCAGAAACGTTATTTCTCTGTGAGGAATAACTGCTGAGGACAAACGTGATAACTCCTTTAGGGCTTTAGAAGACCCAGTTATATGCACTTCGTTTGCGCAATATTGGGAAATTTCTCCTTACAGCCTTTCCCGCTGCTTTTTGTGATCAGGGTGGACAGCCCTTGGGCACCTGCGGTAATTCACTGCGGTTTCAGTGCCCGCCGAGGTGAGGCAGGAGGGCCGGAGAGCGCCGCGGTGCCCCGCCTCCCGCCCCCCACCGCGGGAATAAAAGCGGCGGCAGCGCTAAGGGGCCCAGAGCGATAGGTGCTGTCATGGGGGCCGGGCGAGCGGTGGGGCTGCTGTTGGTAAGTGCCGGGTGGGGCTCTTTGGCCGGCAGGATACGGGCTCGCCCTCCACCTGCCCGCCGTCCGCAGCCAAATCCTGGCTTTTGAGGAGGAAAAAGTCTTCCTCCAGCTCTACCGTGAAGGGGCCTTGTGGGGTTTTTTTGTCCTTCTCTTCTTCAACAGGCTTTGGTAACTTTCCCGAACTTTTTGTTCGTGTTTGAAGTCTCGGGAAACCTGCGGCAGCACCGCTGCCGTGAGCCCAGCGCCCTCGGAATACCGCGCGCCTCCGCATCCCTTCTTAAGCGCACTCGCTTCCGCCCTCCCTTCTCTCCTCGGAGAAAAAAAAGTTACAAGTCAGGAGTGAGTTCTTTAATAGTCCTCGTATAGTTCTTTAATAGTCCTTAAGTTCACTTATTTATGTGTGAAACTGGAAGTTTTCTCACCTCCCCACAATTATGGGGAAGATTTTTAGTCTGCTGGGGAGGGAGTTTAAAGAGCGGGACCTTCTTGGTTTTAGCTTAGAAGTTGCCCGCTGGTGCCCGGCGGCACTAATTAGAGCTGGACGGTCGCCCCTTCCCCTCCTGCTTTTGCTCTAGAGGTTTCTCTCGTGTAAGGCTTGTGAGGGATGTGACTCAGCTGCCCCGGGACCGAGCCTGCGCCTGCCTCCCTTGGAAGCTCTTGACCTACCGGCGCTGGGAGGCTCCGCGGGAGGCCTGCCGAGGAGTGCGTGGCCTGCACGTTTCTTCCTCTTAAAAAAAAAATCATTCCCAATGCTCCTGTAGTATTGCTAATGACTCGACTTGCCTTCTGCCTAAGATTCGAGCCAGCGGGACGTGTTGGATGAGTTGTGGGGCGTTTCCTCAATTTTGCGGGAGTGAGACTAGCATGGATTCCGATGAATTAAAAGGATGGGAGAAGGGAGAAACTAATCCCTTGCACACCGCAAAAACTTTGGTGTCTGCAGCTCAACTGTTGTGAGATACTGGAAAGAAAACAGAAGTTTATGTGGAGGCAGGAATGTGTGGTAATAGATGCCTAAAGTCCATCAGCCGCTGCATGGTGCTGCCTTAACCCCAGCTTTGTGATGGCAGTTACTGCTGTGAACAGCACTTAGCAGAAATTAGTTAGGGTTTCCTCTGTGGCTTCCCATAAGCTTCTGAATGTGTTTCCAAGTCTTTACAAGGTAATCTCCCCAAGATAGTGATCGTGTCCAGGGAGGATGAATCACTCAGGAGGCATGTTTGTCTCTGCTGTAGGTTGTGCTACTGACGATGCCTAGAGCCCGAGCAAACTGTGGGGAGAGAGAGTACTTCCATCAAGGTCTCTGCTGTGTGTTTTGTGAAGCAGGTAAGACTTTGAGCAGTTACAGCTGATAGCAATTGCTTCTTACACGACATGCCGTGGAAGTGTAAGCCTGGTTGGAACTGTGAGGACTTCTTGGTGTTGTAAAGGCTGGGCTCCATTTTGAAGTGAGAGCCCCTTAATGCAACAGGTGATGACTAGGAGAGGTGCTTTGGCATCGAGCCAGGAAGCCTTTGCTTGTGGTTGAGGGCAAAGCTTTTGAAGTTTAAGCGATTTAGTTAACACAAAGAACAGGCCTAGGGGAATTCTGATATTTCTGTGTCTGTAGGCAAAGCTTCAGGATGGTTTTGCTCTCCTCTCCTTGCTTAATGTATGCAGAGCTAACAAGTTTTGCACCAAGAAGCAACCTCTCGTTAATATCAGAAGCTTACTGGTGCATTTAGGTGGGATTCAGACAAAGGGAAAAAAAAGTTTATTGAAAGCAATTCTCCCTGGGCTTGCCCCATTTCTTCAGCAACGGTACTATCCACATGGCTCCCTGCCTGCTGCAGTGACCCATCCTTCCAGCAGATGCCTTGCTAGAGACTTTGTTTTGCACCTCTCCCTGAGTGGCAAATTGCAAATGTGCCTCTTGGTTTGTGTGACATTTGATTGATTTGTAAGGAAGAGTTGAACTTTTCCCAGAAATTTGTGTTGTAATATCTAGGTTTAGCCCTTTTTCTGTCAAAAGATCCCCTGAGATTGCTGCTGCTGCCAGTTCTTTTCTTCCCACAGGTACCTTTGTTGCTGATCACTGCAGTGCTTCACATTTGAAAGGAAAATGTGACCCTTGCAAGGAAGGAAAAGACTTTACTGCCCATGCAAACGGCTTGGAGGGATGCTTGCCTTGCAGACAGTGCAGAGAGGGTACCAAACCTTATGAAACCTTAACGATTTCCCCCTTTTTAATGTGGAAAAGCTGGTCTTCATTGAGCATATTGAATTTAAAAGTAAATTGCCTTTATGGCCTGAGTATAATCTTTGCACTTGCTAACTTATATTTTATTTTTAGATCAGATAATTCTGAGACCCTGTACTCTGACACAGAATGCTGAGTGCCAGTGCAAACAAGGGTATTTCTGTGATGATGAGAGCTGTGAAGTGTGTCAGAGAATTGGTCAAAAGTAAGTTTGAGAATAACTTGCTATTTTCCTTCTAGGGAATGTTAGTGCTGTGGCCCAGTCTGTGCCAATAGTTAACACATATCATCAGGCTGTAAATAATTGCCCTAAAGCCAAATGGCATTATTCATGCATTTAAATTTTAGGTGTAAAAACCTGTGATATTGAGACCTAGAAAGACATGGACTTGGGTATGATTGTGCTTGTTGTTTATAGCTATGAACTTGCATTTTTCATGTCTTCAGGTTGGTATTTCCACAGAAACACTTGAATGAACTTTCTAGCACCCAGCTTAAAATTTTAGGATGTATAACTACCTCTTGAAGGAAACTAACTGTGCATGAATAATGCTTATACTCTGGCTTGATTTTTTTTTTCTTTTCCCCCTCCACTTAGAAGCTAATATACATGAATTTTATCTGCTTTGTTTTTTTTATCTTGTAGTATTATCTTGGATTGTTTAAAGGTACACCTCTATCAAAGTTTATGCATGTTCCATTCATGGTTCTGAGCTCTGTCTGAAAAAGAATCAGGCCTGGACAGAGCTATGTACTGATCTGGAAATGTTGATACAATGTTGTGTTACCATCCACTTCAGGCATCCCGACGGGAAAGAAATCCTGCTGAATTCCACTGATACTGCAGACCCACAAGGTACACAAATCCCACTCAGCTTGGTTTGTTGGGTCTGTGGCTTCAGGCTAGCAACACCAGAGTAGTCTGTAAAACAGTGGTGTCAACTACTGTAACGTATTTAAGAGCAGCTGCATTTTAGTCTGGGAGTTATTTGGTAAAGACAAGTTCTCAAAGGGGTTGATGGGACAAACTACCTTGAGTTTCACTTGGTGAAAAGCTAGGGCATGTGTTGCCAGGGTTCTTGAAGTTCCAAGGGTGACACAGTTGAAAGTTATGGATAGTGCAAAGATGTTTACTATGCCTGGAATATATTGCTTCCTCTCCTGCCAGGAATGCACACTGTCCATGCTACAGCACCTGAAGCTTGCTATCATCTTTTGCATACTTGTTTCCCCTTAAATGTCTCTCCATAAAACCTTGTAGAAGTTGTATTGCAGCTCTCTGCAGAATCCCCTGATGCCTTTGGGAGCACAATGTGCAGTCCAAACAAGCGCTCACATGTTCAGGGCAGCTGAGAGTCCCAGGACAAACTATCTGGGTTGTTATATTAATTCTGGGCTTAGGTTTTTCTCTAGGACCGCAAGGAATATCTTTTTGGGGGACTGTTTCAGTACTAATTTTTTTTTTTTTCTTACTTTGCAGGGAGGGAAGCTCTTCTTTGGTTTATTCCGGTGCTTCTGTTGTCTGGTCTGGGTTTGCTAGTAGTTGTTGCTGTTGTTGTTAAAAAGCTGAAATGTGATAAAGGTAACTGCTTGATTATTATCCATGAACTTTGCTTTCCAGAGTTAGGCAAAGCATGCACTAGGGCTGTCTCTAGTTCTTGTGTTGCCTGACAGGGGACCTTTTTAAGCTCTAGTTCATTTTGCATGTGATTGAAATTAGCAAATTACTAAAATGAAGAGTAGTTTTGCTTGGTAAATAAAATGCACAACCCTTAACTATGAGCTTTCTTATCTTGCTGACAGATGCCTCTGTTTGAAAGCAAGATTATCATAAGGTCCTTAAAGACCTCTCCAATCAACTTGCCTTGTATTGGCAAAGAGGAAAAACCTGTGTTGGGGGTTCAGCTGCATCGGGCAAAAAGTAGCAGCTAATTAGATCACTAATTACTTTCACTGTGTTTGGCTGTGGAGAATTTTTGTTGTACAAATTGGTTCCATTTTGTCATTTGAACCTCTTAATGTGACTATTAGGTTGATAAGTCCTGTATGAATTTATTTCTTTTTTAGTGGAAACTGAGCTGTTTTCCTTGGAAACTTCCACTATTGTGTTTTCAAGTATATTTGCTACTAGTGTGGTTAAAATAATACTGAAAGCTATTATGAATTTTAAGTGCTAAGTTTGTTGAAATCATGTCTTACTGATTGTATTGCAGTAAAGACAACTTCTACCTTCTGTATGGCAATAGCCTACAAAATGCTGAGAAACAAAAGCTGGAGCAGAGGAGGTTGCAAGAGTGGCTTAAAAGTCAAACAGCATATTGTGGTCTGCATTTTACTAAGCAGGATTAAGGCACAGTCTTTGTGCTGTTGGTGGAAGCTAAGGGTAATACTGTGGTGAAATGTATGACAGGTCAGAGAAACTAAAAGGCTTTTAAAAGTTTGGCTGTGTTACAAAAGTTTCTATTGTATATAAGTCTTGTGTGATTTCAGCCATGTTTAAGTTGTTACAATTCCTATAAGTTTCTCAGACACTTACTTTGTTTTTCAGCTGCCTCAACTGATAAAGATGTAGAGGGATATCTGGTAAGTATGTGATGTACCAAGTGTTTGATCTCAGTGTAATTGCTCACAGCCTAATAGTACCTGATACACAGCCCTCAATATTTGTCTCACTGTAGATCTCTGGTAGGATGTGTTCCTGTGATTCATACAAGATCAGAAATTAAATAGCAAGTGCCTGGTGGATTCAATAGCTGTGTGTATCTGCTGCAGTTGGCCTTGTCAATACTTGAAAACACTTCAGAGCCTGTGACCAGGATGCTTTGGAAGTGAGGAAAAAACTTGGACTAGCTGCAAGTTTTCACTTCAGACTGTCTCCAAGTGATACCTGGATCCAATTAATTTCTTTTTTTCTGCTTCACATGTGTATTGCCCAACTGATGGCAGCTATTGTTTGGTGTTGCAGCATGGTGGTGTTCCAGCTCTTATTGCATTGTGACTACAAATTATTTGTTCATAAGACTTAACCACTTCTGATCCAGTAAAGTGATTGAGTCTTCCTGGCTTTGGGCCCATGTCACAAGCTACAGACCAGGACCTGACAGTCTGAATTCTTGGTCCTAAGCGGTCCCAAAAGATGAGGGATTCAGGGCTCAGAGCATGCTAGTCTCAAAGTACATCCCTAAAAAGGGTTTATCTAGCTGAGGCTGGCATATGTTCCGACTTGAAGCTGGGTATACCCTGGCATCCTGTAGTCAAACGCTATTTCAGAACCTTACTGTTTGAGTCTAAAAAACCTATTACTTTAGTAATAGGTTTTTATCAGCATTTTGCAAGATAAATACAAAGCTGGATGAAGTAAATACAAGCTGGCTTTTGCTTCTCTTGTTAGAAACTACATCCCAACCTGCACCACAAGGCAAAAATGAGCTCAGTCTTAGTTTTACATAACAAATGTTGATCTTGATGAGCAAATAGGAAAAATATCCAGACTGTTCTTAGTGTGTGTACAGCATTTTTTTTCCCTGGAGCTTCTCTTGTTTCTCACCAATGTGTATGTGCTCTTGTCTAATGTTGCTAATTAGGCATTTTAATTATGTAAAAAATACTTGAAGATTGAAGAAACAGAATTGAAAGAGATGATCAAAGGCTCACCCTAAACTCTGATCTTTTTCTTTTTTAAGCTCCATAAGTGGCTCAAATATGTGAAACACCCCAGGTGTTTTGTTGGGCTGTGTCTCCCCACACGCCCTGGCCAGATTTGCAGCACTTCATCTATTTGTAGAAGCTGATGAAGAAACATGACAAAAAACCTGGTCAAAATGCTGTAACATAGGAATAGGCAAATATAGCATGTCTTTCATTTCAATAAAATGGTTGCAAAATGATGCAGTTACAAATTGGTGCATGGTGCCACTTGTCTCTCATGTAAGAGCTGTCACAGGCAGATGCAAAGTCTGCACTTGGAGTGCTCATGCTGCTGTAAGAGCTTATTTACTAAGGAGAGTTATGCTGCTGCAGTCCTGAGTACTGCAGCACCTACACACCTTTCCTTCCAAAGAACCAGTGAATTCATACTGCTCCCAACAGCTGCTGATGCTGGGTTTTGAAACAAAAGTGTCAGCCATGCTGTGCTCTTTGTTACTTCTTTCCTGTTTAAGAATTACCCTGTATAAGTAAGACCAACTTCTTTAATGTGTTTATACCCTTAAACAGAAAGTGTTTTCAGTGAGAACGTACACCTACCTGTGTCATATGTAGGGGGGTTCCCCCTCCTGTCTCCACTTACACACATTGGTCATGGGATGGTGTCACCTGTGGGTCACTGTGCAAGCAGAAAGCATGCTGGCTTATGCTTACAAAGGGCTTGTACCTTAAGAAACACAAGTCTCAGGGGTAGAACAGTAATTCTTCATCCTCATTTTCCACATATAAAAAAATATTCCTAAAGTTTGCCAGCTTTAGCACTACCTGTCATGCTAGATATGCTGCTCTGCTTTATGCTTGTACTGTTCATGCTGAGCTGGTGCTGTACTCCCTGGCTATGCTTGTTTAATGAATTGATAATGCCAAAAATGGAGGGAGCCTTTCTTGCTGCCTTCCCTCTTTGTCCCATCACAAAAGCTATGCAATGTATACAGGTGCCCACTGGCTTCTTTAAACTGATTATAGTGTTTGTGAGCCCACCAGGAAAGCTACTCCAGCCACAGATAGCCCAAGGTAGTGCAGTGCCATGGAGCTGACAGGCTACTTGGCAACAGTTCTGAGCATCAGCCTTGATGCAGCAATAGGCTTGCTGTTAAGTCAGCTTAGGTGCAGCAAGGCAATTTAATTCCCTCCTGTCTTAGGAGGGATATCTACCTTCTGTACCTAGAGAGGAGCAAGCAGCGACCCACATCAGTAAGAACATTAGGAAAGTTCCTGTGGTTGTTGTGGAGGCAACTTGTAAGCCTTACCCTGCAGTCCGGTGGGTGCAGAATACCCAGGGCGGTGGAGAGTCAGGCTCTGAAACCATTTGAAGACTAATTCTGTAAGGCTGTTACTTTGCCAAATTATTAGCTCTCCTTTTATGTCTCTGATATCTGGTGACTTCGAGTATTTCTTTTTCTTCCCCTAGAAGAAACTAGTGGAAAATAGTGTGGTTTCTGAGCAGGACACTGTCCCGTGCAGGAGCTGGAAGTGTCATATGACAGTGTGGTAGAGAAGGATTGCTAAGTCTTCATTGACAGCAAAACCTGTTCAAAATTCTGCTTTTCTGCAGACTGCCCTATTTAATGTTCCAAGTGGAACTCCAGCAAATTGTAAGATAAGTGTGTGTGTGTGAAATGATCATTGTATTTTCTATAATACAGGTATCCCTTCAGTTGAGCTCGTAGCTATTTCTAGAGCTTTCAGGCAAAACAATAGAGGAAACTTTCCCTTAAAGATGTTATAGGAAGTATGGGAAGTGATAGCCTTGGGGGGAAAAAGCCTTCAATCCCTCATTTAACTTACTCTGCCTCTTTCATCTCCCTGATAGGCACTACAGTTTTGCGATAGCAGCAAACATTGCCTTGAAGCCAGTATCGTGTTTGTTTCACCATGCAATTTTCTTTACTCCAGTACTTTCAGGTCTGCTCTGAAATCTGCCTCCCTTCCCCTTTTTGCTGTGTGTGATGTAAAAGCAAGCTGTCAAGTAGGTAGAAAATAATAGTGAATGAAGCACCTTGATTTGTTGGAGTAATGGTCCAACTTTGTATTACAGGTACGAGAACAGAGTCAGATAATTGTCAAAGATCTTGCTCAAAGTGGTAAGTATTCCATAAATTGGCAGTACTTGGAATTTGGTTTTATTTCCTGTTGACTTTAGTCTACTGACAGAGTAGTATAAAGAGGCTAATGAATATTGCTTAGGGCTGTAAGGCTTCCAGTTTATTGTAAAATATGCTGAAACAGGATTATTGCTGCATTTGTAATCCCTGTGGTGAACTGTTCTACTTCAGAGCATGACTTTTTTGCATGGGAGTATAGCACAGTCATGCGTTTAAGAATGGTACAAATTTTTGAAAAATGTTTTAAAACAAGTCTGCATTGCAGCAGTGTACTCTACTGAGTGAGGTGTAGGTCAGAGTGATATCTCTCTGTCAAATGTCCCCTCATGTGGAAGAGCACATCAAACCTCTATACATCCACTTGTACCCAGCAAATTGTTGTGCTGGTCTTGGTGAGGCAAACCTATGCCAACAGCATAGTGAAGTGGTTAAAACTTCCACTTCAATAGCCCTGCAAGGGAACATGCCAGCCAAAGATGCCTTCCTCAAAACCACCTTTACTGGATGGTGTCCTGCCTCAGAAGACCACTTCTGAGAAGTATACCCATATCTGTAGCTACTTTCAAGACCAGTTAGTAGAAAACCTGTCTGTCCTGCTGCTTCATAGGTGCCAAATCCTGCCTTGCTGCTGCTGTTTGGTCTGTGCAGATATTGGCTGAAAATTAAGGGGAAAGTATGTATGTGAGCTATAGGAAAAAAGCCCCTGTGTTTTAAAACAAGCTGATGTGTGTTGTGTTTCTTCTTGCAGAACTGAGAGAGACCTTTGATGTCTTTACAAAGGAAGTACCGCCACAACAGTGGAAGCAGCTTATGAGAACTCTTCTACAGGAAAATGATATTGATAAAATTATTTCTAAATTTCCTGATAACAGAGAAGAACAATCCTATCAGATGCTTTTCATCTGGAAAAACAGACTGGGAAAGAAACAATGTATTATTCATTTACTGGATGCACTGAGGCACATAGATACCAAGGCTTATTACAGTGTATCAAACACTTTAAAAAATAACAACATTATAAGTAAAGTAGAAGCTGAAGATTGATGTTTATGAGGAACTGCAAAAATGTTCCTGCATACATATGAGTGTCTTCAGACTTCCTTTAAACGAGGGTGTCAGAAACTGCTAGTAGAAATGGAGTTGTTAGCCTCCTCATCTCATGCAGAGAGTCGGAAGGGATGTAATACCTTTGTTATTTTCATGTTTACATGACCTTCCTCCCTCTGAGTCGTAAAATATTAAACTCAGGTGCTGGATGCCCGCTTCGGAGTCAGGAGCTCGGGCATCCCTTAGTTTGTGGCAGTGCTGTCCCAGCCTGGGGGCGGGGACCAAGAGTCCGCTGCTGTTTTTGAGTACTGCGATGCTTCTAGTTTCCGAAACGATTTTGTTTTGTACCGGACTGCTCAGCACTGCTATGTTTGAAGCACAGCAATAAAAGCCTGGCAGAGACGTCCCTGGCTCTGGGATTTTGTTCTGGCGGCGGTGCCTCCATCCTTGGAGCTATTTACGGAAAGGCGGGCGGCGGCACTCGGAGCTGGGGGTTCGATTGGCAGAGTGCTGTTGGGTGACGGGGTGGCCGCGGTGCCCTGGGCGGTCATTTCCCGGCCAGGCCCTGCCGTGGGGGGCCGGGCCGGGCCGTGAGGCGCTGCCTGTTGCCCGGGTGACGCGGCCCGTCGGAAGTAGCGTAGGGCGGGCGGGGCGAGGCTTCCGGACGCGCTGTTGCATCAGCTTGGGAGCGAGGGCAGGCGGAGGCAGCAGCTGCAGCACCGGGATGGCAGCAGCCGCCAGCGCCGAGCACGGTAGGTGGGCGGCTCGGCAGGGGCTGGGGTCGCGGCCCCGCTGCTGTCACGGCGGTGGTCGCGGGGTCACGTCCCCTGGGCTCCGCTGTCGAGGGGCGCGCCCGGGGGTCCGCGCTGCCGCGGAGCCCTGCGCTGGGTGCGCGTCCCGCGGGATGCGGCTCGCGTTGTGCCCTGCCGCGGGTGTAAGGTTAATGCTGGCGTTCAGCGGTTTATGGAGAAGATTCGGAGCTCCTCGTCACCCTCGTCTGGGAGCAGCTGTCACCCGGCTCGCTGCGTGCCAGGAGGCGCTGGGTGCGCTCGGTCCGTGCGCTGTTCAGCGCGTCGTCCGTGCTTTTCACCTGTCTGTCTGCCTCCCGTACTGGCTTTCCCGAGCCATCGATGTTCTCCCCTGAACTCACGCCTGAACATTTGGACTTTTACGGACATTTTTTGTGGTCGTGTTTTAATGATGGGTTGTACTCTTCCCTTCCATATGGAAGGAGGGCTAGGGTAGTACTATAATATTTGGCACTACTGTAGCAAATGGAAACTTGGAATACCAGTCATGCAAGTATGAAATACCATTATGGTATGTAAAGGGTTGGAAATTTCTGTCATTCCTGTTGAGGACCTGTAAATACAAATATTTTTGCCCCCTTTTCTTTAACAAAGTAACCGAAAGTTACTCTGATCTTTATTCATCGCATGTAATATTCCCACTAAAATGAAGCATTTCTTGTCGTCAAGGGATTGGCTTTTTCAGAAGTCTTTTTCAGTATCTTGGGGGGAAAAAACCCAAGAAAGCCTCAGTTCAGGCGCACTTTGAGAAACTCTTTAGTTACTATTTGTTAGGGTGGGTTTTTTTAAACTGAATCTGCAACTGTTATATTTCATTTCAGTTCAGGAAAAGTGGAAGTGAGACTTTCAGGGCTCAAAGGACTAGGATTGACAAACTCTTCCTTGGTGTGGGATACTCCAGTCTTAAAATTCCCTGCTCATCTAAAAGCCTCTTGCTCCTTATGTATGAGACTTGATAAGTCCTTTGTTTTTCTGTCTCTGTGCATGCTGTGTCTGGCATTAGCTGGAATCACTGCATTGGTTTGGTTCTTGTGAAATGTTAATGAAAAATGAGAATTCATCTTGTCTGAGCAGATGGTTGGAATTCTTTTCAAAGGTATCAGAGTGATTGGCCAGGATGATAAATGGCCAGTCTGGAGCTGTATGAATGATGTTACATTTGTCTTTTGTGGGTTGTCTTAAATTTGTGAAAGTCAAGTTGGATGAGAAGTTGCATTTCAAAATGTTCAGAAATGGGTAAGGTTTCTTTTTGGAGAATGCCTCTGCAGAATTCCCAGAACATTTATATTGTCATCTAATTATGACTGACAAGGTTAGCAGGGTCAGGGAAGCCCAGGAACATAATTTTTCCCTGAAGTGAAGTAACTCCCTGTTTTTGTGTCAGGTAGCTTTGTGGCTTTCCTGGATTTACTTTGCCATCCACACCTTCAAGGAGCAGAGGTTTTCATTTTCAAGTTAATAAAAGTGAAAATTTTCAATGAAATTTGATATTGCGGGGATTATGTGTCTTGATTAAACCTCAAAAGTTATTCTATGTGCAGATAAAATGTAGAAGCTGTCCTGTGCCTTTGAGTCTGTGTGTTGATGCAGTCTCTCAGACAAATTCCCAGTGTCCTTTAATAGTCTCTGAAGCACTCCATGCATGTAAAGAAGAATGTGTGACAATTATATCACCCAAAGAGATTGTACAGCAGTGGTTATTGTGTGAGAACTGTATTAATTGATGTCTGCAGTGGATTTTTTTTTTGAAACAACTTTTTACTGTTACATTGTTAACATTAATTCTTCTGATTTTTCAAGGTTATTTTGCTACCTCTCCAATACTTGTGCTCAGTGCTTGTTTCCTCTTGTGTGATATGATATCTTTGGATCATTCTGTTTACATGAGTTAAAATTCAGTGTTGTGCAACAGCTCTCTAGTACTCTTGTGTTTCTGCTGTCAAGGAGATATTTCCTAATGCAATTGAGTATCAACATCTGCATCTGTTCTGTTTGGGGGGTGGAAAAAATTGCAGTTAGAGAGAAGGGCAATTCCTTAGCCTGTTTTCCTAAAGCAGCAAGGAAAAGAGGTCAGATGTACATATATCCATTGGCCCTCCTCCCTCAATACTTTTTTAATCCATTGGTGGGTATTAATTAATCAATCAATTTGTCAGTGGACAGCTGCCTCTTGCACACCATTGGCAGACTTAGCAATGATGGGCTGGAGCTGTGCAGGAGGATGGGGATACTGAAGTGTATGGGAAAATAGGATGCAACACTTAGGAGGTACCTGGAAATATTTCAGTGGGAGCGTTTAATGAATTGAAGAAATCGCCAGATGGGGGAAGCTGAGGATGCAGAACGGAAATCACAGAAAACCATGTTCTGTAGATTTACTATTCTTCTTTTATCCGTGGTATCAGTTAAACCAGAATAGCCCTTTACGTAGACAGCTGTCACTGATTCATTTTGCTTGAAAAAAGTGTTCCACTGCTACACTGCATTCCAAGACAGTGTTATCATAGTCATCTGCTCAGCACAGCCTGTGAAACTGATGTGGGACACTGGGAATGGGACAGTGAGCCTGCCAAACATTTTAATTTGAAGTATTAATGTCTGTGCCAAGGTCGATCAAAAAAATTTCGGTTGTTATGCTTATCAGTGCTGAGCTGGTACCGACATTCACAGGCAGTGTTTGCCACCTCTCCTTGCCAAAATTAGCTTGTATATTTGTTGTATTTGTGTGCAAGTTTGGGCAAGTTCCCTTTTAGATTAGTTCATAGATGTGGTTGGAGTGCACTTAGATTGTTTCAGATACACTGATTTGCTTCCCATTAGCAGCCTGATGTGTGAATAATGGTCATAATAACCATAATAATACTTTGCAAATTGAGTGTTGCTTTTCCCTGCAAAAGATCTTTTCTTTGAGATATAGTTTCATTTCTATCCAGATCATTCTTGTAATACCTTTTTTTGGTTTCTCCCTCATATCATTCATGTATACAAAATTCATGTTCAAGGAAGACTTATGTCTTAGGTTTCCACTGTTAATGAACGGAACTGTTTCAAACTATTTCATGTGTATAAATGTGAAGTTCTGTGCTGATATACATCAGTAAATATTTAGGAGCATGAAAAGATTACAGTAAAATGAACTGTGTGAGCCAAAGCCGAATCCCATTCAGCTGGGTAAGGCAAGCCTATAAGGTCGAGTTATGAACCATTATTTCCTTGGTATTCCTTATTTGTGCTGAGCAATCACATGGATAGGCCTTGAGAAGGATTTATACTTCACAAAGATCTGTCTTCTTTTGTTCATAGATACTAAATATCTTTTGTGAATTTTAATTGTTTTACATTTTTAAAGTCATTGACCTTTTTTATTAGTTTTCCCAATGTGTCACTATATCTCATTTATACCCCAAAAAGTTGAATACAAACATGCTTGATATCTAGGTGCCACTTTCCTGTCATCCTGAGTTGCTGTTGGATGTTTTAATAATTGATTTCCATATAGAAAATAGTTCATAAAGTTTTAACTGATGATATTTGGAAAAACTTTGTGCCATCCCTCCCATCCTCTCCTAGCCATCACTTTCCTATCTCCTTTCATTCCTGCCTTTCCAAGAGTTGTGTTCTGTGAGCAACTCCATGCTTTGGGAACTCCTCATGCAGGAGATATTCCTGCAAGTGTGAGAAGTGACACTTCTGGCTGTGGTCTCTGTTGGGGCTTGGGAGCAGGGACAGGTGCTCTCCTGCTGCCTCTCTCACTTTACTGCATATGACTTTGGCTTAAATTAACTTGCTGACTGACTACCTAGACAGGATACTGCCTTCATATTTGTACAGTACTTTGAACACGAACAGAGCTACAAACATTGAATCATTGTAGGAAAATGTGAATGCTGGGTTTGCCTAATGGCAGTGCTAGCATAACTTCAGAGTGCTTTGTGCCCCCTGGCTTGCACAGGGTTTGTTCTTCCAGTGAGCATCCCCACCAACACACAGAGCTTTCTTCTGTGTCCCTGCATTTGTCCAGAGGAGACATAACTGAACCTGCTTTGCCTATATACTAAAGAAATCATGGAATTAAAGAATTGTGAGAGAGGGGCACGATCTGATATCCTTTATGTTTGTTTGTGTAGGTTTTACTAATTTTAAATATTATTCATGTGCCGGAAGAGAGGAGGGGGCATGGGGGAAGAAGTATGGAAATATACAGCAGCAGCTGAAATTCTGAGTTTCTAGAGCAAGTAGGAAGAACTGAGCATCATGCTGGGAGCCTGTGTGCAGGCAACACCCTTGCAAAGATGTAACTATATGCTTAAGTTCAGTAGACAGCTTAAGTTCACAGCCTTTCCACAGTGCATAAAATGAATCATATTTAAATATTGGCAGGATGAGTGTTTTAGCAGCATGGAAAAGAGTGACTGATTGGGTTTGCTCTGTGTGAAGGATTTTCTCCAATTTTGGTAGATTATATTCTTCATGGAAAAGTCCTGTGTTCTTGTCCTTATTACTCTTTAAAAGATGTCTTCAAAAACTTATGGCAGCATGAACATAATCCTGTTAACAGGAAATACATAGTTATTTGGTAGCTTATATTAAATCTAATTTTTCTCAAATTTCTTACCAGTTGCCAGAGCTAATTTACAGGAGGAGATGTGTATTATAAGGATATATTTTGGTCATGGGATCTCCTTCTTTTAATGCTGACCAAATGTCCTGTGCCTCTCTTTACAGCTTCCAGCTACAGTTTTATTCTGAGCATTAGTGAAGAGGAAGCCAGGGTGAAGGCTCTGAACGAGTACCTGAGCACTCGTAGTTATATCCAGGGGTTCACATTTTCACATGCAGATGTGGAGGTGTTCAGAAAGTTTTCGGGGCCACCTGTGGACCATTATATCCATGTTGTCCGGTGGTACAGACACATAGAAGCAATCTATGATGGCAGCAGTGAAAAAAATGAGCCTTATAAACTTCAAACAAGTGAGTAATATGAAACTGGTGGGCAGGTTGTAGATTAGCTGACATTGTATTGGTTGTTATTGCTGAGAATTCTGAGAAGTTCCCTTTCATACTCTCTTGCACACCTTAAGATTTACAGTATCAATTTGTATTCAAAGTCATAACAGTATTCTTGCATACAGTTACTGTGTGATCGATAGATCCTGACCTATTTGGATGTAAAAGCTGTTACCATTTTTTTTTAAGTTAAAATTCCTCATTGTACGGAATTCGATTATGTGTATTTTCTTTAAAAAGCTGGCTATCTTCTGGTTTGTAAAAGAATGTGTGGGTTTGGGCTTTTTGCTGGAAATACCAAGATTTGCCCAATCTACTTTTTTCCTTGCAAGGTTAACCAAATAGTTGTATAATATACAAATCCACAATAAAATGAACTGAATACTTCCTCTTCTGATTGTTATTAACACTGAGCTTCACAAAGAATGTCTGGGGTTCTTTTCTAACCCTGGTAATTTAGGCATGCTGACGATTTGAGGAAGTATTAACTGGTTAATCTAGGTCATTGTGTAAGCATGGGCAGGCATTTTTGGGAGCTGCATCACTCTCCTGAGTTGTTTCCCAATGACCTAGTCTAATTAATTGCTTTATGGTGAGATCCTTGCTCAGGGAGTCATGAAATAATGAAAAATAACAATGCAGAGCTGTTGTACAGTGCTTGCAATGCCTACAAATGAATGCATGTCTGTCATTCTTGCTGATGGTTGTTAACTAGTATTACTCCAATGCCATCTTCTCACAACCACTCACCATTTGTGTTCTCAATTCCTAACAGACCAGCAGTTAAAATCAGACTGCTGTGAGTAAATTCTCTGTGTGTTGTGTGTGCCTGCAAGTGTTTGTGCTGGTTATTATTTCCTTCCAGCAGAGAAGGGATCTCAGTTGCACCCCTGGTTCTGATAGCAGATCTATCCACTAACTGCAGATTGCCTGTAGACTTCCATGGATCAGGGTGTTGCAGAAACAGAAAAGGTTTCCATTTTCCTGACCATGAAATCTTTACTGTTAAATCTCTCTTTCTGACTGGTTATATCTTCATTATGTGTTTCAGAAATCCTGGAATGGTGTTCTGCAGTGTTCACCATGAAAATAACACACAAATCTACCATGCTTCTTAGACCTTGAATACTTCATTGTTGTTTTTTTGGTGTAGCAGAAAACTCCATGGTGGATTAGAGCAAATGAACTTCAGTTCCACCAGGGGAAAGGCTGTAGGCTGGCAGAGGTGTGTTTGACCAGACTAACCAATGTTTTACCAGCCTTTTACTTTGCCCTTGGCATCCGTGTAGTGGGTAAAATGTGACACCTAACTCACAAGCTGAGAATATGGGGTGCAGTATCTGGGTTTTTCCTTATGTTCATGTGGTTGTAACTGAAGAAAGCTTTGCAGATTTATCTTTTATTAGGCTAACCCACACAGGCTTCTTTCCCCGAGGGAAGTGTTGGCCACAATTAAGCATGCCAGAGTAATCTTTGTAAATCAAAGAGTAAACAAATCCATACCTTGGTGTATGACCTATATTTTGGAGACAATGCTCTTGTACTTGAGGTGTTCTGTTCAGGAGTGCCTCATGCAATGAAATGTTGAGAATGGACACATATTTCCATGGATTCATAGCATGGAAATTAAATTAAGTCCCTTTGTGAGGCAGAGTACTACACTTAACATACTTTTTTCTTATTTGGGCAGTTACTCAAAAAAGCAAGATTAAGAGATTACATTTTTTATACCATGAAAATTTACATTACTTGAAGGTTTTCAGCCAAAATATGCATATGAAGTTACTGAGAGCAACAGAGTTAATAAAGAGCACCCTGAGACACAGGATAAGAAAGCCAATTTTGTTGTCAAAACAATTAGTTTGTATAATACTTACTTGCAGTTAAAATGCGTACCATGAGAATTCCTAAACACTGTGCTGTATGTATTAAGCTGGCAAACATGCTGTATTTTTGAATTTCTTGGTTTGCTTTCATTCCTAGTTAATGTGATAATTGGTTTAACATCATTACAGCTGAAGGCGGCCCAGTACACAGCAAACTGCAACTCTTTGACAAATCACATGCCTATACTTCTCTTTGAAAAAACCCCATGAGTTTAACAGCTATCTTGCTTCTTACAAATTTAGGAGGAAAAAAATGCAAGAATACTGTCACTAATATTACCCTGGGTTTTATCTACTCTCTTTAATGGCAAAATGTAGCCTCTTGCTGAACTGGAGCATATTTGTGGTAAATGAGCGTGTTCAGAAATGCCTTGTGTACTTAGCAACAATGCATGATAAAAAGCTGGGGTTCTTTCTAAGCCTTTGTGTCAGCTCTCCCTTTCACCCTGAGTGCACATACTCTGTCAATATTGGCTTTAGAGACCACCTCTGGACTCTGGATATATTTTGCAAATTCTGTGTGAGATCTGTGATGTGCCATCCCAGTAAAATCACTGGTGTTGCAAATAGCCCAGGACTGCCATAACACTTCATTAATGATTCATTGAATTTCAAAACTCATGGTAATACTTTACCTGAATTGCATGCTCTTGCTTTTGTATCCTCTTCCTTACTGCTACTTGGATCAAAAACTAATCGGAATGGCAATTTAGAGAGTAGAAAACAAACTAGATTGCAATAATTTACTTTGATTTTGCTGGCTTTGTAGGAGGCTCTAACAGAAGTAGCTGTACTACTAGGACTGAAGCTCTTTTCTCCATTTAGATGTGGGGTTTTCTTCTGAAATAATGATGTGATAAGGAGAAAATGTTATCTTGCAAATCTGTTTGTGTAAAGTGTCTTTTCAGCTTTCTTTAAACTACCTCTTCTCCTAGGTAAAGGCAAACGTGTGCAGCCCCCCTGGTCTCCCCCTGAGGGGACAAAACATTCCAGGCTCTGCCTCTACAACAGCCTGACTCGAAGTAAGGTGAGTAAATGAAAGGGAAGTGGGGATTTCCCTAGAAACACAAATAGAACAGTCATCAAATCCTTGTTTCTGAAATGTTTGCCCTGTCAATAGTCAGGACTCTGGGTTGTATTTTGTGGAATGTTAACAAGCACGGGCCAGGAAATCTGTGCCAATCAATTGCATTTGCTGAGCAAGTGTAATGCTATATACATTAATATATATACACTACAAGTGTGTGTCTCTATGCATATTGCATAATATTCAGTTTCCAGTTTCAAGTTGTCATGCAAAGTAGCCAGGCATTCAACTGTAATACACGTAAGTGTAGGCAGTGTGAGCCGAATAAAAACACAGTTTCTTTATTCATATGTTGTCTGTGTAAAAAAAGTCTCACCAATTATATAGTTGCAATATAAAAAGTGTAAAACTTCTTGTGGTCTTGTTTGAAAGTCATTTGGGAAAGAGGAAATACTAAGAATATTAATTTTACATTGGATGTAGTATTCAAGTATCTGTGAACTGATTATAGGATGTAACCTTTTTCAATGCAAAAGAAAACTTTTACAAACAGTTTGAATAATGCCCTGCTTAGCCCAAATTATTGTAACCTGATACTGTGATTGATTAGAATGCATAGAACATAAGCAGCCACACTCCATTATCTCTCTCACGTGATAAAGCTAGTGGTGATCTTTACTTATGGTGGAGTTGGGAATGGAATAACTATTTGTTTTTTGTAATTATAATCCATGTTTTCATGTTCAAATCTCCAAATGGGGTGTTGCTGGCCTGAGGTCACATCTTCAATTTCTTCTGACCATTGTACCTTCCCTTTCAATTAAGGAAGTATTTCAGCCTCAGAATGGAAAAAAGGTCTTGTGGTATTGCTGTGGTCCAACAGTTTATGATGCTTCTCACATGGGACATGCCAGGTACTGCATTCCTTACTTTGATATAGCTGATAACAGTGCCTAGTGGATGCAAAATATTATTAGAAGAAGGTATTATTCAGATGAGTGTATTACTAGAAAATGGTCTCTTTTGACTCAATGCTTGCAATTTAAAATTAAAAGCATGTTATAATATTTTATCATTGTGGGATTAAAAACTTTCTAATAGATGGGGGCAAAGTAAAACTGCTGCACAGTTATTGATTGAGGTTAAAATGGTTTGTGCACAGAATAGATACAGGTGTTTACTAAAAACACCCCTGTATCTTTTTGGTTTTAGGTCCTACATCTCATTTGATATCCTGAGAAGAATCTTGAGGGATTATTTTAAATATGACGTTTTCTATTGTATGAATATTACAGATATTGATGACAAGGTAAGGGGTTTTTTTAAAAATTGCAATCTAAAATGCTCAACTTTTAGAATGGAAGTCAGTCACATGTAATTGCCACTTGATAAGCCAAGATAAATTTTACACTTATTAACTGAGACATACATTTTGTGCACAAAGGCATTGATTTTCTCAGTTTTGTAGCACTCCTGTGGTAGCAAACCCTTTAGTGTCCTATAAAAATGAATGCTGTCACAAATTATGAAGACTATGTATTTTAAAGAGGTAATTTATTTTATTTGCCTGATGAGGTAATTAGTTGACTCTATTGAGGTAGTCCATTAACTGTGTATGGTGTGTTTGATTTGTATTATTGCACATTTTTCTTGTAGCTCGTTAAATTAATAGGGAAGTGCCTTTTGTACATAATAGATTTTATTTGCACTTTGTATAAGTATGTGTTACTCCACAGAAATATTTTCATGTTTCTGATTTGTAGATCATTAAGAGAGCAAGACAAAATCACCTTTTTGAACGATATAGAGAGAGCAAATCAACACCAGATCAGCTACTTGAAGATATTAGAACTGCCTCAGAGGTGGGTGTGGTAATCTCTGCTTATGTTTTAGGTTCTCACTCAGTAATGTAGGAAAGCATCTAAAGAATGCTTCAGACTTTGCTGCCTCCTTAAAATTTCTGCTTCTTTTAGGTCAGGTACTTAACATGTTAGAAATGTTACTTGAAATGCACATCACTTTGATTTTTACATTGTTTTAGAATTGACAATTTCTTTAAAAGGCATTCTTGATTTCTGTGATCTTAGCACTTATTTGTGAGTGCATTTATTGCTCGAACAGCATTTGGATGTTTGTGTGTTAGAAATCAAACATTTAAAATAATCCTTTAAAAGAGTTTTTGAACAGTAGTCTGTCCATAATCTTTTAAAGCTTGAGAGGTTACTTCTTTGTACCATTGATGACCTTGGAAGGAAAAGGCTGGAAAGCTTTAAGGATTTAATAAATTGTGTATTCAGGACTGAAGGTGATTCTCTGGTAATTTTTAGAACTACAGATCACAAAGAGATTATTATTCTAATGAATTGAATACAGGCCTGGAAATAGGAGGTCTGGAAATTTTGCCCAACTATCTTTGCCTGACATACTGCCTAAACATTGCATTTAATCTCTCCCTGTTTCACATTAAAGCTTGTCCTTTTCAAATTCGTGGTAATCAACTGTGCAATTAAGGTGATCAACTGCATAGAAAATGAAAACAGCAGTAATTATGATGATGATGTAGTGATTTATGAAGTCTTTCTGAAAAACTGAACTTGGATGTGAACTAAAGTCTTGTGATTGCACCTTTATTTCTGATGAGGAGCATATTTCATGTTTCAGTAGTTCATGTGAAAGCTTTTTCTGTGGCATAATGAGTTATTAATCACTAGCAAGGTATTATGTGGCTAAGATAATATTCTGTGCATGGAGCTTAGTGCTACTGTACTGCTGCTGACTTTCTAATTTTTTTATTTTTTAATTGCAGCTGTTTTCAGCTAAACTAAATGAAACAACAGACCCAGATAAGAAGCAAATGTTGGAAAGAATTCAAAATGCAGTGATGTCTGCCTTTGACCCTCTTCAAGAAGCTCTCCAAGTAAAGCTCCCTGCTGAAGAGATCAACAGATGTCATGAAGTAAGTTTGAGCTCCTTTTTATGTTTTGGTTTATAAGTGTTAGGAGGTTTAAAAATAATGTGTAGCTCATAGTATTTCTATGAGACAGTATGGAACCTTTTAATTCATGAAAAGAGAAATTGTGGGACAGAACTTTTTAGTACTTTGTATTCAATACAGGAAATTTGATTCTTCAGTTTAACTACAGAGTTTTTGGATGCTGTTTTTATCAATAACATTTTTTTAACCTTTTCAATGAGGATTTTGCTCTTGTATATATTTAGATTTTTTCTTTTACTTTTTTGTCTTGATGAATTAATTTCATTATAAGTTACTGAACACACATTTCTGATGTTCCAATACTGGTGACAGTTTTCTGCACAAGTGTTTCTGTCTCTGATCAGAGAGGAAAATACCTCCCCCAAAGTTGTGCTCAGGATTATTTTAATTAAAAACAATTACATTTAGTGACAGATATTCATGTTGACTTTATTGGTTCTGTCCAGTAATCAAGTCAGTCAGCATAACTATTTTTAGTAGTTACTGTCTTTTTGTAAATTATTTCCATTTTCATCTTCTCTTGCTTTCAGATTATTTGTGATAAGTACTGTGGGGTACACTGTGGGGCTATGTGCTCTGTTCTTGAGAAGACCCTGTCTCTAAATTATGTTTTTTAAAAAAAGCCCAGCTATTCTAATATCAAGTGCTTTTATAAAAGTGTATACTGACCTAATGGAATTTTAAAAAACCCTAAAATCTAAGCAATCATATGTTCTGAATTATATCCTAGTGTCAGAAATAGAAATCCTTTAATATAAGACTAAAAGGCATCCTTGCTGATGTCCAAATTAGTCTTTCAGACACTTTTAAGCAATGTGAACAGTAAGGCTTCTGTTAGATTATCCAGTAGCAGTGGAGGAACAGAAAATATAATACAACTGCAGGTCCCATCCGGTGTTTACAGCATGAGCTCCAGATGCCTATTGAAGTGATCAGTATCAAAACAGATACCAGTTAACAGCTTATCTTCCTTGCTCTGGTTGTTTCATCTATATCAATGAAGAACAATATGATAAAAATATGGTAGAAACCTGGATTACTCTATATTCACAATTAATTGTCTCATTGCAAATGTCTTATTCCTTATTTCTCTGTCTCTGTTCAGAATAAGATCTTCCTGCATAACTTAAACAGGGCAAGTCTTGCATCAGTTGCTCTTGTGATTATTGTTTTCTAGACGCTGTTGGAAGAAGCCAAAGATTTGCTGTCTGACTGGCTGGACACAAAATTTGGCAGTCAGGTGACTGACAATTCCATATTCTCAAAGCTCCCCAAATTCTGGGAAGGGGAATTTCATAAAGATATGGAAGCACTCAACGTAAGTAAATGAACTGTTTTCTCTTCTAAAAATGGATGTGCCATGCCTTATAGTACCCAGAAGACAATTTAGCTCCTCATTAGCTTTGAAGAATCTAATTTCAACTTTATTGATAAAGTAATTACTTTAATATTAATAGATAGGTGTTAAATTAGCACCTGCTCTTTATCCATGCCAACAGTCTTAAATCTGTTGTGGTTGTTGGACATCACTTAATTGGTGATCAGGTTTGATGCGTGCTCTCCTTGCCATCCCCTTGGTGTAACATGGGCAAATAATCATAAACTGGTCCAAAAACGTTTGAGCTGGAATCTGTTGGCTGCACAAGATATTCCTGCCAACCTCAGCATTTAAACTGACTACTTAAGAGTCTTCAGCCATTAAGAAATGATGTGATGGTAACCATCAAGAAGATGATCAAATCAAGAAGAGATTTGTCTGTTACAGATGAAATGCTGTGTCACAGACAGTGGTTCAGGTCAGTCTAGGTTGATTTATTTACCTGCAAATCAGAGGGACTTGCTGCCTCTTCTGTTAGAAGAGCTGGAATCCCTTTAAAGGCTGAGGAGAAGTGGCCTTTCACATTGTTTCAGAGTAGAAAGCTTGAAATAGAAGTGTTGGATTTTATTATCACTTGCTTTTGAGCAAAATTGTAACGAATACATAACATACATGTTTAGTGCATATTTCCATATATATATGATTCTACTTTTTATCTCTAGGTTTTACCTCCAGATGTTTTAACACGGGTTAGTGAATATGTGCCAGAAATTGTGGATTTTGTGAAGAAGATTGTGGATAATGGTTATGGGTAAGTTTGCTACTGGATGCCCAAATGATTCCTTTCAGCATTTAGCTGTGAGCTGTTTTCTCTGTTTTCATCTGCAACAGTAGTCTTTGCCAGAAGCAGTTTTTCATCAAATAAAGAAATTGCAGGTTACTTTGCAAAAGAACTGTTATTTTTACCTAATGTGCTTCTTATGATGTACTATAGGGTGAAATCCTTGTTCATTAAAATAAAGTCAAAGTCCCATTCATTTGAACTGTGTTTGATTCCTGGTCTTCCTCAAAAATCATCAAAAGTTGACATGTGACAGTTAGAAACCAGTTGCAAATAACATAAATTTTAAAAAATGGTAGTTCTTGTGGCTGTTTCCTGATACCTCTGAAAAGTTTAACAATAGCTTTTCTCTTCAATTAATTTTATTATAACTTCTAATGATTTGTCCAAAATATTCATATGGTAAGGCCTTAAAACTTAGGCTTACCTAAGTTATATTTACAATACTGAGAAGTACCATAAAGTGAGTGGAGTTACTAGAAAACTTACGATAGTGATTTTAAAATTCAATTAAGTTGTGGTAGAAAGTTAGCTAAATAATGATCTTTAACTTTTCAGGTATGTGTCCAATGGATCTGTATACTTTGATACTATGAAGTTTGATGCCAGTGAAGAACACTCCTATGCTAAGTTGGTGCCTGAAGCTGTAGGTGATCAGAAAGCTCTTCAAGAGGGTGAAGGTAAAGATTTGCTCAAGTTGCTGAAGGAACTGATGATATGTTGGTCTCTTCAACTGGTTTTACTGACATTTGGATCAGTCACAGTCAGAGCTTAATGATTTACCTGCTGCACTCCCTTTACCAATTTCTTTGCCAAAGTTTTGTAGCTTGAGACAATACTTTCCTGAAAGTTTTTAATTGGAAAATACCAAGAAATGTTATTAATCCTAAGATTTGTTTGGGGTTGCTTTTTGTTTGTTTGCGGGGTTTTTTTGGTCAGAATTGTGAATAACTCAGTCATTTGGCCATAGCCCAGTTATTTGCCCATTCATCTGGCTCAGAGTAGGAGCAAAGACTTGAACTTGGATCTTCCACATGCCAGTCACGAGATTGCCTTATCAGGCTGGGGTTATTTCATAACAAATATTTGGCTTCCTCTTTCATACTGAAAGCTCTTACTTCAACTTTGTATGTTGAACCAAATCCAAATACAGATTTTTTTTAATAGAACTATAGCAGAGGATTAACCTAAAATGCTCACTAAATGGGACTCATTAGTTATCTCCTCCTAAAGTTGTACAGTTTTAGCAAATCATGCAGAAAGTCTATAAAAAGAATATTAAAAGGTTTTAATTTAACACTCATACCAGTTGAAATCAGGACACTCATAGAGCAGTAGGTAACAGAGGAGTAAATGTAGCTATTGAACAAATACCAACAGTTCTGTGCAGCAGCTGAGATTAGGGGAAGAAATAGTCTATGATCACATTGTATGTGCAGATTAAGACAATCATAGTCTCAATTTAGATCCATCTAACTTTGGAATGAATTGAATCTGCAGTCTTACTTATCTCTGAGTATGGGTTTTTTCTTTCTGTATTTCATTTTCTATAACTCCAGTATTGGAGTTGTGCCTGGTAAGAGAATGTAGATTAATTTCATGTCAAAACTTAGAAACCAGTGCAGCTGATATTTGTCAGATACTTGTCAGCCAAACATTAACCAAAACCCCAAAGGATTATCAAGGTTAATAATGAGGATTTTTGGGGGTTCAGTGATTTGGGGGTTTGTGCTTTGGGGTTTGTTTTTTTTTTTTTTTTTTTTTTTTAAAGGTTATCTTTATATGAGATAATATATGTGAGTAATGCTAATGTAAAATGTATACATTTACATTTTCTCTTTTGAAAGGTGACCTGAGCATCTCAGCTGATCGCTTAAGCGAGAAGCATTCTCCAAATGATTTTGCTTTATGGAAGTCCTCCAAGCCAGGAGAGCCCTCGTGGGACTCTCCATGGGGAAAGGTAAGGAAGGACGTAATAATCAGGATTTGGATTTTCTTCACCTATTTAAATAGCACAGTTACACAAGTATTTTTTTGCCTCACCTCATTTTAACACTGTATAAATTGTGGAGATTATTCAGTCATAAGATTCTGTGGTTAATGTTCATTTAATAATCTAGAATGTGTATCAGTCTGTTTGATACATTTTAAACAGAAGTTTCCATGCAGGCTCAGCATGGCTGTTACTTGTCTTTTGTCCTCTATTAATTGACAAGCTTTATCTGCAGTAAATTCCGTTTCCTTTTTTTTTCCCTGGTGATCAAAGATATTAGTGTAGCTTTTAAAAGAATAATAAGCAAAATAATCAGAACATTACAGATGTATTGCCAGGTTGGATCTTTAAATCAGTTTCCTTTTGTGAAGCTGAGATTGAGAATCTTTTTTACTCTTAGTAACAGCATGAGGGAGTGAGACAGGGGCAGGAAAGGAAGACGGTTACTAGTAACCAAGGAATGCCTTTTTGTTAACAGGGTCGTCCAGGTTGGCACATTGAATGTTCTGCCATGGGTGGATCCATTCTAGGAGAGTCGATGGACATTCATGGAGGAGGCTTTGATCTCCGATTTCCTCACCATGACAATGAACTGGCCCAGTCCGAGGTGAATTCACTGACCTTCCTGCAGTGATAGAACAACATGCTTTGCTTTGCAACTTACACAAATCCATAATTCAGTTTTTTAAACTTTATGTGTGTTTTGTGTAAACACGATTTTTGATTCTTAGGATTTTATTCTCTAAGTTTTCCTACTTCATGATATGTATGTAAAAAGTGTTGGGTCTTTGGCTTTTTTTCTTTTCCTGTAGGCATATTTCGAAAATGATCACTGGGTTCGGTATTTTCTGCATACTGGTCACTTAACAATTGCTGGCTGTAAAATGTCCAAATCTTTGAAGAATTTCATTACCATAAAAGATGCACTGAAGAAACACACAGGTAAAAATTATTTTGGAATGGGAATGTTTTTGATGTACTTTGAGTGTGACTGCAATAACTTTTTTATTCAGGGTAACTTCAGGTGTCTTTCTTCTTTACTAACTTTAGAACAGCTTCCTTGTTCTTCTGATCTTTGTTGGTTTTTTTCAGTATGGATAATAGTGGTTTTGCTTTTTTGGTAGATGTAGTGATAATAAGAAATTTAAAGATTATGTTCTCAGCCACTGCAGTATGGGTGTCCATGAAAATGTTTTAGCTTATAAAAACTTTCTTTGTTTATTTTAAACCTTCTACTAGCACGACAGTTACGGCTGGCTTTCCTCATGCACTCTTGGAAGGATACACTGGATTATTCAAATAATACCATGGAGTCAGCTATTCAATATGAGAAGTTTATGAATGTAAGTAAGTTTTCCATTTCTTCTCCAGCTCTCTAATCTTTGTGTTGCCATGTATATTTCAAGGAACAGAACTCCAAGGATATGTAGGCCATATGCCCAGAATGGATTTGCTTTCTGAATTCATCAGGTGGGATGGCACAGTGCTTATTTACCTACCATCAAACTTTCAAGTCCTGTAAATCCCACATCCTGCTACATTTCTCTGCAGCTGGGTGCTCTCTCCAAGTTCTGACGTGTCTGAGCAGCTTAGCACTTCCATACAAGATCAATTTCTCAGTTGATTATAGAACTCAGGCCAACAGACATTCTCTAACATTTCTACCAGGTCAGGCTCTACACAAATGTAGCCAAAGGGGAAGAAGGAATATTGTTCCGACTTTGTCTCCTCACCACGAACATTGAGCCTTTGCATCTGTGCCTTGCAGGTGTGTGAGAGGTTAGGCACAGTTCCTGTCCCTGGTTAGTTTGGAGCTATAATTTAAACTCAGATTTCCCACAAGGACACTGTACATACAGCAGTTTGAGATTGTTTATATTGGTCTCTCCAGCTGAAGCTGTTCTGCTTTTTGCGTAAAATGTTTGGTTTGGGTTAAAACGACTTTTTACTGAGCTGGATGCCCATTTAAAACAGATCCTTGCAACAAAGCCATTTTATTCTTCAGCTTCCATTGCCAGCAACACACTTTAAAATCTGCCATAAGAACTGTTGCCTGAGCAGCTTGGTGTTAGAATATTGTAGGGTATCATGTAGTAACAGGGCAAGAGATAAAAATGAATTGCAGTCCAGCTGTGATTGAGAGAGTTATGCAAAATTATTTTTGTGGGTTTTATTGTCTTGAGCAACATCATTAGATCCTGGGTGAGACAGTGTTGAAAGTTTAGGAGTCTCATTAAGAAATAATGACCCCTTTCATAGTAAGTATTGGTTATGTGTAATTGAAACCAACTTCTAGCTATATTCTTCTTTTACAGGAGTTCTTTTTGAATGTGAAGGATATTCTTCGAGCTCCCACTGATGTGACAGGCCAGTTTCAGAAATGGGAAAATCAAGAAGTAGAGCTGAACAAAAAGTGAGTGGAGCATTCCTACTTCTCTCTGAATTGTCGCTTCATCTTTAATTCTTTTTTCCTTACAATATCACTTACAATGTGTACAGTGATATTTATGTCTGTAGCATTCCCACTTAACATCCCAATTCTTCACAGGCAATCATTTTAATCTTGGGACAGCTTTATGAAGTATAAATGAAATTATTAATTTCTCTTTTGTTTATGTTAAGTACACTGGCATGCCTCATTGCCATGTTTGTGAAGGGAAAGAACTTACTTGTTAGATAGGTGTCATTTTCTTCACTACGTGAAATCTTTCTTCTCTCTGAGAAGTGACCAATAATTCACAGTGGCTACAACTGGAAAAACAGTATTTTACATATTTCAAAGTATAGTAAGCTATCTGAGACAAACAGAAGTTAAATGACCTGACTAAAACCACGAAAGATCAGTGCCAGTGTTTGAAAATATGTTGTTGAGGCAGTGATACCAATTTTGGAGTAATTTGACTTTTATAACAAAACTACCATTATTATTTGTAATGCAAACAGCTTCCTAAATTACTTCTGTTTTGTCTGAAATTTAAAATAGGAGCATCTTACATGGCAGTGCTAAAATTGTTTCCTAGTTCAGTTCACTGTTGTGTTCACTAATGTTACTATTGAAGGATTAAGTGCAGATGTTTCTGTGTAGTGATATGCTCTGAAAAGTTTATCTTCAACTTGAGATTGGTGGAGATAACCCCTTTTTTTTAAAAAGGCGGGAGATAATAAGTAATAGAGAGGTCAAAAGTAAGGGGAAGGAAAAGAAGTGGGAGGAATAGAAGATAATGCTTAATGGATATTTGGTTTTGTCTCCTTTCTTCTACCACTCTTTTTTTTCTTGGAAAAAGTACATTGTTTGAAACCATAAAACTTTTGTGTGATGAAATGGTACTTAATATGTTGTATTATTTATTATACCTACTAACGTGTCATTAACATGACAAAGCTTTGCTTGAATTTATTCTTTTTATCTACTTATAGTATCTTCATCACTTTGTCTTAAGTTAACTTGCAAATTGGTGCTCCTTCCTGGAAAGATACTAAACAGAGAACCTGACTGGTACACAGGGATAGAAGAGCAATACTGTAAAAAAATAAAAAGTAAGCCCAAGAAGATACTAAATAAGCAATTTATACTGAGTAAAAAAAAAAAAAAACTTGCATGAAAAGGCCGGTTGCTGAAAAATTGTTTGTAATTTGTTTGGGTAGTTGTTGCCAATTAGATTATCCTGCCTATCTTTGTCCATAGCAGTAAAACAGCAGCATCATGATACTGCCTTTTTTTCCTGCTCATTTGTTTTTCCTTCAAATATAAACTATGACCAGCAAAAAGTTATCTTACTTTTACTCCCCTTTTGTAGTCCCCTTACTCTTCTAACAGAGACTCTTCAGAGTACAATGCAGGGGTTTTGGCATGAGTAGTTAAAAAGAATCTTTTTCTTCTCAGTTTTTACGAGAAGAAAGCAGCAATTCATGAAGCACTGTGTGACAATATTGACACCCGCTCTGTCTTAGAAGAAATGCGCTCGTTAGTCAGCCAGAGTAACTCCTATATTGCTGCAAAGAAATCTTCCAGACAGATGCCAAACAGACTTCTTTTAGAAAACATCAGCTCCTATCTCACTCAAATGCTAAAGGTATGTAACAGCAAGGAGTAATGCTGCTATTGCACTGTGCAGTTATAACTTGTACTTCCAAGTATGGAGGGATCTGTACAGTCTTTGTTTAACTCTTACAGGAAACTAGAGGTCTTCCACACATTCCCCATCCAAAACAACCCAAATTCCAGAATGTGCTGCAGCAGGAACAATTTTGAGTCCTCCATATTGCATTATGTTTTCAGCTAATGTTTTGTTGGATAGTGGAGAGCCCCTCATACGTTCAAGAGAAATTCGATAGTAAAAAAACATATGAATTCAGAATGACAAATCTGACATCTTTAAAGTGAAATCTGAAAGCCAATGTTTTGTATGGTGTATGTATGTTTGCATGTGTTTGTATGTATGTATGTCAATTTGCATGTATCAGTTACAAATCAGAACATCATCTTAATAGAGTTGTGAATCCTGGGTTAAATGAGAGCTATTTGAAAGCCTAGTATATGTAATTTAGTTTAGTTTAGTTTTCACATACCTGTGAATTGATGTATACAATCCTTTTTTTTTTCTTGACCAGATTTTTGGTGCCATAGAAAGTGATGATGCAATTGGTTTTCCTGTTGGAGGGACTAGTCAAAACAAAAATGTAAGTGAAGGACAAAATACACTAAACAAAATTACTCTGTATCCTTTGAGAGCTTAGGTTAAAGTGATGACATGACTGATACATAGCTGAACTGCATTCTTTTTGCTTTTTTGAATCTGATGTAATTAATTGGCTTAGGAAGCAAGATTTTTCTTTGACAAGAGTTGGGGGTTTTATAGGTTTGTTTGATTTAATGACAGACAAATTGTATAGCAACCAGAAAAAGAATTATCTTGTCTTCTGAATGATGAGTCTGTTTCCTAAACCACATGTGAACTACAGGCACCACATGCTACAGTCTAAAGACTCATTACAAGTATTTGTATGCTAAGTAGTTTCAAAAATGTAATTATACTGATTAAACTTCTTTGTGGTACACCAGAAACCAGCCTGAAGGCAGCTGGAGTTTTATCCACATTTCAATCTTTTCTTCTGATCTCATTTGCAGCCACAGTTTTTATGTGGCTTTCAAAGGCTGTTTTGCTTTAGTCACCCAGCAGTTCTGCTGTGATGCAGAATTTTTCTGGAAATACCTGAGAGGTACCTGATGAAAGTGCTGATGAGCTCTGGAATACCTGGAACATTTTCTGGTGCAGGCAGGAGAAATAACTCTATGTGAAAGCTATCAACACTTTGTTTGTGCCAAAAATCTCTTGTAGACATATCAGTGCTGTTTCTCATATATTTTTCTGCATTAAAGGTGTGACCATGCACCTTTCTGTTCCTCCATAGGAGGAGTAAATGAAACATTTCTAGTGTAAAAAAAAAAAAAAGCTTAACTTCTTATTCATCAAAGGAATTGGCAAGCTTGCTCGTGGTTGGAAGAATGGGAATGAACACTCATCCCATAATTGCCAATGTAAATACTTACATTCATGTGCTGTGGAAATTTTTATTAATGATATAATAAGGAAGATATTCTGTATTGCCTACAAAGCCCATCAATAGTGATTTTTAAATTTAGCTCAGAATTTTTTTGAATTTCAGAAGAAAGGTAGAACTTTAACACTTACCTTTTTAGGGAAAATGAAAATTAAATTTGTATTTACAACTTCAGGCACTGTTTCCAATAGATATGCTTTATGGAAGGATTGGTGATAGCTTGAAGCTAAGTCATTTCACTCCTTTAAAATAGCACTGCCAAGGGTAGTAGAGTGAGAACAATCTTGTGCAGGAAAAAAAAAAATCCTGTGCTAACACATGTCCACAAAAATTGGATTTGTTACCCATGTGCAACAAGCCAGTAATTACACTCTCAAGAGCAACGTTGATTGTTTTTTTCAAAATTGTGCAAGCCTAGGTGCTTGGTGATATTCCACAAATCAAGCACACCAACTATCAAAACTTTTTACTATTTTTGCATTTTAGCAAATAAAGCAGCTAGTGTTCATTGGCTGCAAGTTATGTAATTCTCATATTAATTTGTATTCTATGTTCTCTTGGTTAATAATTTTCTTGCTTCCCATGCTAATTAGTCTGCATGCTCAGTCCTTCTGTTCTTTTGAGTCAGCGGGTTCCTGGGGTTGTTTGTCCCTGAGTTGGTGTTTGAAATTACCTTTTACCCAGTGGGAGCTGATTCAGCACAGTTGCTGAGTTGGCTTTATGAGTTTCTTCCTTATCTTAGGAGTTCTGCCAAGTGTCCTTGTGGCCTGTAAATTCTTTGTGGCTTTCTTTGTGTCCACTATCAGTGGTCCATCCTTCTGCCCAAGTTTTGTTAACCTCCCCTAAGGTCTGAGAATATTGTAGTGTGTCCAGCCCTAAACCTTAACAAGGCAATTCTACCAAGAAGTAGTTTGTTTTTCTAACACCTGGGCATCACTTAGAGCTTGCTTGTTAGCTGCTGTCTGTTTCAGGGATTACATGTCCTTTCTTGTTGATCAGGCTTGAAAGGATACAAAAAACAAATATTAAAGAACATCCTTTCTGAAGAAAGTTTTACACATTCCACATTTTGCAACACTGTTAGCACTGTTGTCTGAAGAATCTTGTGCTAACATCTCTTACACTCAAGAAGCTTTTGTTTTTATCACCCAGATCATTACTGGTGTTAAGCATTATAATATAAAAATGTGAAATATCAAAAATGTTTTGGCTGGTTCATTAAATATTATACTTTCAGTCCTGCATCCAAATACTTATTTTTCTTAGGACAAATTAAAGAGGTGAACTTCCAAGGTTCAAAAACTTCTCATTAATTACAGAAGGCTGTGGGTCAGGCCAGTTGTTTCCTTTTTAAAATTAGAGATGAAAGAACCAATAGAGTCAATATCTCCAAAAGGGGCATAATCCAGTTCAAAAGCGCTGAAAGAAAAACTAGCTTAATTACCACGGGTCAGTAATTTACTTGAAAAGTGGATATAAGAGATTTGAAGTCAAAAAATCTCAGTTCCATAATATCATTTTCGAGGTGAATTCAGCATTTCTCTCAAGTTAGTTGTTGTGGAAATAAAAATCTTTCATCTTGAATTGACTGATAAATTAGTGACAGTGCCTGCTTTCCCCATACCATTTTATTTCCATGAAGAGGTGTTTCCAGTGCAGTGGGGGAGTGGAGATGTGACTGTTCCTCACTTTCCAGTCTGTTCCTTGGGCCAAACTTGTCAGCGCTGGATCTGATTATGAAGCTGGTTGCAGTGTTCACATTTATGAAAAGTTTTAACAGAACTCCTGGGTTCTTTTCCTAGGGGCACTTTTACAGCACAGCAGACTATCTTGTCCCTTAATTGCACAGAAATTTGTCATGGAGATTAAACAGACAGGAAAGACGTGTGGAAATTATAGAGGAGACAAAAGTTTGCCATTTTTTTATCTCCCCCCACCCTCCAAAGTAATTAAACTTTTAATTTAGGCTTTCCCCCAAGGGCCTGGCTTTTCTCTTGGGATTCCAGAGAAGTGTTGGCAGACACTGATCTGTAGTTGTTTTTGTAGCTGAGCTGTAGTTGTTTTTGTTGCTGTTCACTAACTGCTTGCTGCTGCTATTCACTGCCATTGAGACCAGACTCACAGGACCTTTTCTCTGAGATTTCATGCCTAGCATTTACTTACACCTGAAATAATTCAGCAGTAATCTTCCCCCACTTTGTGTGGGAGAAGGAATTCTATGAGGAATATAGAGAATTGCACTGTCTATACAACTAGCATAAGTGAAAATCTCAGGAACAGATCTGGGTTCTAATGAAAATTAGTCCTAATATCTGTTTGAGGTGGTATTATTTATTATCTCATAAACAGCTGGGCCTAAGACAACACAGTATATGAAGGAGCAAATTCATCTGAGTGCTGTTTTTATCCCTGCACTGCATTATAGTTAGATGGATTGTGGCATAACCCTGTGGAAGTGATGGATCTAACCGAAAGGAGGTGAAAAAGGAATGGGGAGAGGCTGAACTTGACAAGCTGATTTTATCTGCACAAAAGGAAAATTGACAGCTAATGCAAATTTTCATCTATCCTTTGACTTCAGTAGGGCAATGACAATTTTTATTGATACAGATCTGCCCTGAGGGTCAAGTTCCATCCAACAGTACATAAATATGAAGTGGGTAGGGACGTTTTATATCTAAATGATGATTAGCTAACTGTGGAAATAATGATCCTGCAGATTGAATCTACAGTGATGCCATACCTCCAAGTTCTTTCTGAGTTCAGAGAGGGAGTGCGACAAATCGCCAGAGAGAAGAAAGGTGAGAGTTCACTCAGTACATGAGACTTTTCTGTCCTTTCCTGTACTTCTTCCTGCACATGAGACTTGGGGGTCATAGGAACCAAACTGGGGGAGAGGATGGAGGTGTGGGTGTGAAGCAGCTGATAGTCTCTCCTTGTTTAGATAATAAAAGTAAGGCATCTTTAAATCAGAGCTGCTTTGAATTTTTCCATCTCTGCTGCCTGTCTCTTTGGGAATCTTTTTAAGCTGCTAAACTAATTTTCATTTCCTAAAGAATCTAAAAGTTCTGGAATGATGAGGTGTAGCTGCTGTTTTTCTACGTTAGGGTGCTCCCTGCTTTCTAGGTATGAAAGTACCCGTGATCTCTTCCCTGGGGCGCTTGCATTTTCTTAAAAGTGCAGATTGCTACACAATAATAGTGTCTGCATTTAAATAGCCCAAGATGTTCACTATTATTTGTTAGCATAGTTGGAATTGTAGCTCCCCTGATGGTAATTGAGTGCTCTCTTTGGAGAATTTGTCTGGGAGTTTGCTAGAAGTTTCAGGTGTATTTTTTAATCCCTTTAAAAGCTTTGATCATGCTGTGTGTGTTGGCAGCAGAACTACAGAGTGTTAAAAAAGCTGTTCCATTAAGCTTTTTTTGATTTTACTGATATTTCCTAATGTAGGAGCTCTTGCTATTTTATGCTGTTCCCTGTGGAATTTTGCATGTCTTCAACATGTGTTTTCTTAAAACTTTGGGATTTGTACTTGAAGGTAAAACAGGGCATTTTTTTAATGCATAAAACATACAAGTAACCCATATATTACACAGAAACATAAAATTACTTGTGGTGTCTGGTAACCTATTCAGCTGGAAAAGACTCTGGACTCTTATTCTGCTACTGTTTGGACTTCTTCTAAAGCTGATAAGTTTACATTAAAAGCACAAAACTGTATTTGCTACTGTGACTACTCTGCTAGTATTGTCAAAATCTTATAGGCCTAATTGATGCTGAGAAATAGGCTTAGTAATAAGTTCCAATAGTAAATATTTTCTGTAACTTGAATTAATTCAAGAGGTTTGTATGTATATCCTCAGCCAAAAACGTGAGCTTTATTTAGTCTTTTGGTATTTAACATACTTGTTTATATGAAGCTTTTTTTCCCCCTTGCTTTATGATGGTTGAGCTAAATTGATAATTGCTTTTAGCAGTGGTAAGGTTTAAATATCACAGGGATCATTTTTAGAACACACTTGGCTCAAGTGCTTACTGGCACTTGAATTTCCTACTTGGAATGCAGTGATTTTTTGCCTGAAATACACTGGACAGTGAGAATCAAACTGGATCTAGTGGCTGCTTGGTTGGGGTATGGAGCACTCTGCAATTTGACCAGGGAGGCACCTTTCTTTTAAAGTATTTGATATATGGAAGCTGAGTGGTGGTTGGCAGGACCTGCACTGACATACTACAGATTTCTTTCCCTTTACCCATTAAATTCTTGCTTGCAGGAAGCATTAAATTACTGTAAAAAGTTGTTCTGATTAGTGGCTGGGAATATTGCCTCTGCATGGCTTTAGGCAAAGGGAGTTTCCCCATCATAGCCTCTTGCTGGCAGGGTTGTGTTAAATACTATTTAAAACAATCAGCATTGCTTTAAGTATTCTCAGATGTTAAATAAAAAGCATGTGGCTCTGCAAAACCTGCAGAGTATTACAAATGTCTCCATCCACACACATCCCCTTTCAAAATGTATCTACAAAATATTTCACAGAATAGCCATTTTTAAAGCTATGGTTTTTAGTAATAATCAGAATAGATGTACTCTACAAAAATATTACCATCATCCAGAATGGGTAGCATTCAAATGTGGACTTAATAATTCTCACAGTGCCTTCTGCACCTTCTGCCCTCTTCCAAATATGTTAGGAGTGGACCAGAACTGGGACAAACTCTCATTGTAGCATTGCCTGCTCTTGTCTTTTGATGCCAGTATTTATAATCCAGTATTCTCTAGATGCTTTTCAAGGTCCTCTTTTTCCTTCCCATCACAGTGTGCTGATTCACAGCATCTCAACATCTGTTTCACATCTGATACTCTTTGGCTTGAAATTCACAGAAAATGTGAAGAGGTCTGGGGAATAGTCACAAGCCCAAGGAGTGTTCATCTGTTGGGGTGTTGATGGACACTGGTGTTAAGGCATTGTCTCACTGATCTCCTGGTCACTGTCCTCAGTGAGAGCCTCCTTATGTCCTGAGACAGCCCACAAACAATCCCCTATCCAATCCTGAACATATTTGCTCTGGAGGTGCCACATGCAAAGAACAGGCACATGTCAGCCTTAAGAAGAGTGGTGCTGACTCCTCTGCATGACAGGATTAATCAGAGGATGTGTCCTCTCATAAATAGTATGTGTCATTATGTTTCTCCTTGCTGGATTTCTTCTTCTTCAGCTTTCAGTTATTCATGATTTTAGATAAGTGAACATCTATAACTGTGCAGATGCTGTTTTGGTGAATAAGCAGTAGGTGTTTCTGATACAGTCTTGATGGAGCCAGCACCTTTTAGTATCAACAGCCAGTGAGGGAATCTTATCCCTGGTTTATTTTAATGGCTGATTTAGAGTTGCATCAAACACGACTGTGGTTCACTGTGTGTAATTGCTGTGGATCAGGAGAAACAATGACTCTGTTTACGGCAGACAGAAGAGGTTCTGTGCACTGCAGTGGTTTCCTGTGCAAAGAGAACCACAGAACACAGCCCTGCACTGAAACAGGGTGTTCCTTCTTATGGTTTTAGGATAGTCAGTGCTGTTCACTTGCAGCTCTCTGAGGATTGTGGAAGAGATGAAGGCTCAGGGATGGCACCAGAGTGTGCAGTGTTTAGCAAACTATCTGGATGGAAGCTTCCACTGAAATAATAACTTTGAGACCATAAGTACTCCTTAGGTTTAACCAAGAATTGCTGAAAGGGAGAACACTTGTTCATTATAAGCACATCTAAGCCAAGTATCTGTCTTGTTATACTTGATAAGTGTTCCTCCCAAATATCAGACTACCTATAAAAAATGCCACTGAACTCACAACCGCAACATACCGGCTCTCTTTGATTAATTTAGTCCCTCTTAACTCTTCTGCTGCTTCTCTACTGATACAATTTCTCATTCAAAAATCATCCTGTATGAAGATTTGTTTCCCCTTAAAAGCTGATCGCATATACTTCAGCTAAATCTTAACTATTTGCTGTCATCAAAGGCTCTTTAGTAAGTTTGCAAGGGAAAAAAAATATTAGCCATGATGTCTAATGGTGATCACCATGCAGAAAGCCAAACCAAAATTCTCTGTTCTGCTGTAAATAGATTGCTTGAAATAAAAAGAGGATGTTTGGATTACAGTTCCTCTGACAAATGTATGTGTAGTTATGAAATTAACAAAATCATAGTCCTTCAAAGGGCACTGTTAGATTTAGCACAGGATATGTTAATTTGTGATTTTCTAAAATTAGGTTTTTAACCTTTCTTATTGCACATCCTATAGCAACCATTAGGATCTTCCTGAGTCATATACCCTTCCACCATACACTGGCAGAATTGTTGCATCATTTCTGAATTGCCTTGGATTTTCTTTCTGTTCCCCTTCAGGAACAGTGAGGGTATCTTGGAAGAAAATAATGATTTTCAAGTCCCTGCAAAGAAACATGCTGCTTCTCTGTGTGGCTGAAATAAGGCAGGACTTAGTTATCACTTCAAAAGAAAAGACCTTTCTCTCTCTGTGTGAGAGTGGCAATCTCTTAATTGCACATAAGTAACTATGTAGCGGGATAAAACTATACTTTGGCCAAATTTTACTTCACTAAAAGTATTTTTCATGCTCTGTAGTAACTGAAGTGCTGCAGTTGAGTGATGCTCTTCGGGATGACATCCTGCCTGAACTTGGAGTTCGATTTGAAGATCATGAAGGTACCCAGTTATCTCTTGAAACTTTGTAGGAGCTGTTTTTATCATCCTGCTGCTTTCCTAAGAAGTAGGAAAACAAACTGTCAAAACTAATTAGAATCATTTAGTAAACTCAAGTATTGCAGAGCAATAGCATATCATATGTGCACCATATATAAATATATATATGTGTATGTATTTCATATGTACTATATAATGGCACATATATATATAGGGCACATCATATATATATGATATATATGTATCATATATAATGGTGTGTGTATATATATATATGAATATATATTATAGAACTGTATATTGGAATACATGTACAGAATAAAAAACCATACATGGCAATATTTTTCACCTTTTTGTATAGCACCTAATTTCTTATTCACTTTTGAGTAGCCACTGAGTTGTATTTGCATTCAGCATGCAAAAAGAAAACAATTTTCACAGGGTGAATACATTTATCTTTGACGAATCAAGAAATTAATCCATCTCTTTTTGCTTCTTTAGGACTTCCAACTGTGGTTAAATTAGTGGATAAGGAAACATTATTGAAAGAAAGAGAAGAAAAGAAAAAGGTAATTATTTTAAGCGTCCTGTATTTTTAAAATTTAATGTGTAAGCTATGGATATTTTTACATTTCTTTGATAATTCATAAGAAAAATCATAGCAGACTAGCAACAAGGAAGATGACATAAGAGAATTGATAGAAAAAGTTTAAGTGTGTTGGAAAAAAAAAAATTTTTCAAAACAGCTTCTTGAAAACTTTGTATGGGACCTAGTGAATACCTCAAAGATTTTTTATTTTATTGCCTTTTAAGGTCTTCATATAACTAAGGGTTTGATCAGTATTGCATTCAGTCTTATCTCTGCAGAAGAACAATTCCAATGAGAAGCTAATTCAGACTTCTTTTGTTTGTACAAATGAAGTCAACATTTTCCATAGAACTAGTCTTTATTCATCTGATATGTGGGAAAAAATGTATTGGCTAAATCTTAATTAATATAGTATGGATTGGTGAGATATTCAGGATGTGCAGGCAAGAATTCATGTTACTGTATTAAGCTTGTGAATTTGACATGCATGAATTTGGCATGCTTCACATGCACAAGGCCTGTATAGATACCCTGCTTTTGGCACTTCCTATGTCCATCTTCAATTTTACCAAATAATAAAATTCTTTCATGACTAGAAATCATTTAGAGGCTTTCCAACATTTCTCCTTCCATGTTGATGTTTTTTAGAAAAGGGAGAAGTAAGAAGTCATTTTAGTCAATTCCAGATTTCATCAGAGTGACATTTGGAGGCAGTTTGTTTATAGCTGCTGGGTAGGATCTGCAGCCAGAGTCCCTTTTCCCTGGAAACAGCATCATGTTCAGTACTGGCAGAACCCTTGCAGAACTGACAGGTCTCTTCTGGGCAAGTGCAATATGGGATTTTTAGCAAGTTGGCTAAATTTGGATAGTTGTTTCCCTAGGAACATCAAGTGATAAAACTGCTTCTTAAGGAACTGTGATATCTTCACAGTTTGAAGCAAGAGCTTAAAATATCATTGAAATACAGTCTTTTTTAAAAGTCATTTGCAAAAGTTTTCCCACTAAAATGATAGGATCATTTATTTTAGGTATTCTTTTATAGGTATCCATTTTGCATGCAAAATGCATTCTGAACAGTTAAAACTGGTATAACTGTGATTAAAAGCAAATTAAATCAAAGTCATACAGTGGGAAGTATCAGACAATCCTAATTATAAGGCATGGTGGGTTTGCTGCAGGTCATGCTGCCAGTTCTGTCTGTAATTAGATATCCAGGGGAGCTGGCTCAGGTTTGTAGAAAACAACCAAATGGAATAGTGCTTTACCTTTTACTCACTAACACTGCCTCTCACAGGTAGAAGAAGAGAAAAAAAGGAAGAAAGAAGAAGCAGCCAGGAAAAAACAACAGCAGGAAGTAAGTAACTTCATTTTGAAGGAAAGTGTAGGCAGCAGTAGTCACGTGCAGGAAAGAACACAGGCTCTCTGCCCAGTCTCAACCAGGTCTCCTTTTTTTTTTTTTTTTGTTTAAAATTTCCTGCTCAGAACACCTTTGGCTTGCAGTTCAGGCTTGGACTTGCAATTCTCATAGAGAAGCTATTTTTAAAAACACACCTAAAGCCTCCAAAAACTTATTACAGAAGAACGTGTAGCACTTAATTTCAGTCTATAAACAGTATTACCTAACTGACAAAGTAGTATCTTACATGCTTCTTACTGTTAGAGAATGTTTTGCTTGTGTAATTTATTATTGATTCCCTTTCTAATATCATAGGTATATGTGAGAGAGTTTCTTTTTCTCCTTTTTTTTTTTCTTTTTCTCTGTAAGAAATCCCCTGTTCCTTATGATTGAGCAGAGAAATGTTTTACCTCTGTGATTGGAATTCAGATAGCTCAAAGGTTTTGGGTTTTGGACGGGGAGTAGACAGAGGAGATTAGTTCATAAGAAAAAATATTGTTTGCCATGCTGATGACTTTAACAGTACAGGAAATACATTCCTGTGTTAGAAGAGGAAAAAAACTTTTAGAGAGCACCACATACAGAGATAAAACAAGATAAATAGTGTTTATTATCCACAAACTCCAAGTATCTTTCTTCATTTTTTCGAAAAGGTGATTCCCTTGCATAGAGCAAAAATTACATGGAAAAGATTTTGAGATGTGTTTGTTTACAGATAAGAGAGAGTTCAGTTTGTTCTCAGTGCAATTACTGCATCTGATTCTTCTGTAACCTGCATAGAAACCTTTGCTTGCCAGCAAGAATCTTGAAAAAGGTGGTTCCCTTTCCAGTGAGTTAATTGCTGAATAGTCTTTATGATAGCAGCTATTAACTTTGTGTTGCCTAAAGAACCAAGTTAGCAAGAATCAGATGTAGTTTTTGGAGTATATAAGCAAATTATTTTGAGTTTCTGCAATGCATCTGTTATATAAAGTGGTTCTCTACAGGTTTAAAACAGTTTTTCCTCCAGACAAGCACAGCTAAGACCTACTGAGTTGTTCCTCATTTCAAGTTTCTTTTCACAAAATTAACAATTATGAATTGAATACTCCTTGATTTTGAAATTATAATCTACTTATCCTTTTACATATGTGACAGGTTGTCAGCAATTAACTGGGATGTTAATGTAAGTTTTATATTGCAGGCAGCAAAACTGGAAAAAATGAAGATTCCACCACATGAAATGTTTAAATTGGAACTTGACAAATATTCCATGTTTGATGAAAATGTAAGAGACTTCTCTTCATATAGGGAGGGGTTTTCCTCCCCCAGTTGTACATACTTATTTGTATATGTTTATAGCAATCTTGTTCCAAGCCTCCAGGGCAGTGCTATTAATGTAGCAAGAGGAGGGAAGGAGGGAAGGAGAGAAGAAAAAGGTGATATATGAATTTTATTGTGCACTGGGGAGCAAGGTCTCTGTTAGCCATCATTTCAAGGGTATTTTCCTTCTACGTTCCTTTGTACATTCATTGTACATTTCCTTTGGCTCCCCTTACTGCAAAACAAAATATATATTGTGGGTAGGAGTGTGTATGATGTTCATGCACAGAGTTATTACTCTGGTGCAAGGCAGGGCATTCATTTGCAAGTACAAATCCCCCAACTCTTCCAGAACTGATGTTTTTTGAGAGGTCCTGTGATTCCTGTTCCCTTGTGCCCACTGTTTTGCTCTCTCCTGGCAAAGGCTCTCTGAAGGGGCTGTATGCATAACTTTGGTCTTGATTGCTCCCCTTGGGGATAAAAGGGTTACTTGGAAAACATAAAGTACTGTTTCTTCACTTCTACTTGGTTTGGGTCATTGATCCTGCTTCTGCTTCTCCCCTTCACTTACACAAATTCAAGTCCTGGGGACAAGTCAGAATGGAGAGGATAAATACTGGAAAATACCCCTGCAAGCCAAGGAGAATGTCCATAAAAATGCTGATCCTACTTTCTCCATCAAGAATATAAGTATCTTACTGCTTTTGCTTTAAGCCTTGAATTCAATCTCCTAGTGTGATTAAAAGATTATTTTAACCATCTGTTCAGGAATTAGTCATTATTCTCTTAACTAAAACCATCTAGAAGTTAGTGGTCTAAGCTTTCCTTATGTGGTTCAGGACAGAAGATAAATACACTCTTATGCCTCTTGTTTTGCTAGGAAGGGAACATTCAGAAATAGTCAAAGTTAGCTGTCAAACTTCTAGGTGACTAAAATTAGCCAAGATACACCCCTTCCTGACAGCCTGTCATTATGACATAATCTCCCTATCTTACTAAACATAATTCCATGAAGAACAAAAGTAGTCCAAGAACTTATCTTAAATACTCTTTTTTTTAAAAATATGTTTCAGGGATTTCCCACCCATGACGCAGAAGGCAAAGAACTTAGCAAAGGACAAATTAAGAAGCTAAAGAAACTTCATGAAACCCAAGAAAAGTTACACAAAGAGTATCTACAAATGGTTCAGAATGGAAGTGCAAATTGAAAACAACAGGACTTTTTATTTAGAAGGCTAGTGCTGGGTTCCCATTGAAGAAGTGAGCATATACTGATGTTCAAATTTCTGTTTACAGTTTCTATTATGTGCAAAGTAAAATTCCTGTTTACGTGGGTTAGTAATGTCATCTGGAAATGTAATAAAAATCCATCATTAAAAAAAAAGTCAACATGTAAGAAGTTTCTTCTCAATGATAGCAAATGTGGTTGCCAGTTCTGTTTGTGGAGGTGCTGCTCAGTCAGCAAATCCACATAAGGATTCTTGTTCATTCTAGCTGTTCAGGCTTTGGTTAATTTGTTCTGCATACTGATCTCTATCTAACACCCAATGTTACAGTCAGAAAAATTTATTGCTAAATGGGAGCTGAGTAATTTGCCCCACAGTAAGAACAACATTTTCCAGATGACTTTAGTATCTTTACATAAGTAGAAAAAGTGGATAGTTCCATTATGATACTTGTTCTAGCTGCTGTTATTAAAAACTCTCATAAGTATACCCAGAACACTTTGCATAGTAGAAGTTAACAGTCCCTTTGTTGAAAAAGGGAAGAGATCATCAACCTGCAATTGCAGTCAAGTGGGTAAGTACAAGGCAAATGACCTGCATTGAACAAACAGGTGGAAAAGACATGAAGGGCTGATGGCAGAGGTGATGTGTTCTTGGAGCTCTCCCTTCAAGGAAACAGGAGCGCTGCCAAAGTACCTGATTACCCAAAGTACTCAGTACCTAATTACCAGTTCAGAGCCATGGGGAATTAAGAGGGTTTCCTACTGATACACAGTTTGTGGATTGATTTGCAGTTAGGGAATACAGCTAGACATTGCCCTGTATTCAAGACTGATGTTTTTAACATGATGATTTAACTCTCTGCAGGGAGAGTTCTTTGTGGCCTAACAATGCATTTCACTGGCAGAAGCTACTAAATGAGCTAAAGTTCATGAAATCCTAAACAATATCTCACCTGCTTCGCAGCTGCACAGAACAGCCAAGTATCTGATTTGCAGAACTATATTCATTCAGTATTCTCAAGGTGACTTGCAGAAAGTCATCCTGTGACACCTCTGTTTTCTCAACTTCTAGGTTTGTGCTACAATGAATCAGGCTATGTTCCTTTCCTTAATTAAGACTTAAAACATCTTTGCTTTTCCTTGATATTTTTATATTTCTATTCCTCCTTCTGAGGAATGAATACATTATTTGGAGTAACAGAAAGGTCTAGTAGTGTTTTTTTCCTAATTTGTCTGTATTTGCCTTATTTGAAAACATATATCATGTTAAAGTCAGTAAAGCAGATGCATCTTGTGTGCAGAAAATAAAATCTGTTGTAAAATACTTGTATATGAACTTTGTGTAGTGGGGAGAATATTGAGCTTATCTTTATTCCACAACCATCTTTTTGAAATGTGGTTTACAGAGCTTTTCCTTTAGCTTGCTATTACTGATTTAATTAATTTTGCATTCAATATTTGCTTATTCTGCTAATTTCTAATTAATTCTATAAATGCATGTTTAAAATGCACAATGATACTTTAAGCAGCCAGCCATGGCCATTCAGGCAACTTCTCCATCCTTTGCTATGGGAAGAGGAAAGGTTCAATTTTTGTAGCATTTTAGATCCCAACTCCCTTTGGCTTTATCAGTTCATCATTTTCTTCCCAGCATGCTCCCTGAAAATGCATGTGTACTCAGGACATCTTTGAAAGGATGGGACATGCCTATGCTGCTTCTGAAGTTGCAAATTAATGTCAAATAATGCCAGGAATTTGAATACAGAAATTGTTTTTGGTCATCTGAGTTAGCACTTAAAGTGAGTTAGTATTTAACTGTGGAGAAAATGCTGTTGATCCATGGCTGTCCTGGGCTCTAGTTTATGACATATCCAAGATAAAATCCTGGCTTTGGCCCTACATTTTGTTTTTCTCTTCCTGCTATGTTTTTAGTAGAACCTAATCCAATTCCATTATTATATCAATGTAAAAGAATGGGTTTTTTTAAAATGTCCTTTTTCTTTCCTAAATGCTTCATTTTGTTTCTGGGACAACTCTTCTTGCAGGGATCTTGGGAGCATTTTAGACTCACATTTTCCAAAGGTTATTTTCTGGTCTTTCTGTATGCTTCCCACATGCACACACTGCTTCCTCCCTCCCTCAGTATATTTTTTTAAATTCAGTATGCATAAAATCCTGCTGAAGGAAAACTTGGTAGCAAACAAAGAATGCTGCAGCCAGCTTTGGATGCACACTGCTTAAGATGACTTTTTCAGTGTGGGTGTGCCACCTGAATCTGTGGGATTACTGAATTGTATAGACAACACCTATTCCCTGGCAATCCCTCAAGGTGGCACTTAAATTAATTCCACTGCATCTGCTTTGTGAGAGAGACCTGGCAAGCAGGAGATGGGAACGCAACAGCAATGGTCTGCAGTGTCTTAGCCATCTGTCTCACTCAGCCAGAAAAAGGAAGAGGATAGACTACACAGTATTTTAATTTTTTTTTTTTTTGGGGGGGGAGGGGTTGTGTGTCCTTTTTTTTTTTTTTATGGTCATATATGCATACACAATCTCAGGGAAGCCAGTCTGAAACATAATTTTCTAAGCATTATTAAAATTATGAAAAATTATGAAGATCCTCCTAGCAAAATCTTAGAATTTTAAAATATTTTAATTTTCTGGAAGAGACCTCATCTTGCTCAGACAACATGGAGCTTTTCTTTTCCCACCTATCAAAGAATTTATTCAGAGCTGGCAAGATAAAAGAGTGGTGTTTCTGTTTTAAATTGCACCCTTGGCTGAAGCCCAAACTTGGCAGCAGCAAATTTTGTTCGTCTCTTGCTAAGAGTGTGCCTTTCAGCCTTTCTGATGTGAAAATTTCCATTAGCGTCAAATGTGAATACTGCTTCACTCAAGAGAACAAATTCCTCCCATCACTCAGTTTGCTCAGATACTGGTAGAAAAATCTGTGAATTGTTCAGTGTGAACTTGATGCCACCAATCTTTTCAAAGACTTTCAACTGATGAGTGCTGATTACATTTATGACACTCTCTTTGACCTGTTTGTCCTAACATTTTTATTTGCTGTCTCCTGTTGCACAAAGGCACCAGTACATTTTAAGTGTGCAAATAAGCAATTCAGTGCCACATACAGTGCATAGAAAGAAGTCGAAGATAAGTTTAAGCATTCTTGCTGGTGGTAGTTGTTGGACCAAATTTAGCTACCTCTTTAATCAAAGAACTTCTACCACACAAATATGGGAAGGAATTTTACTCCACTCTGATTTCACAAGGCAATTTCTATATGTACCACATGCATAGTACTTAACATGCCTTGAGACAGAACACATTAATTAAGAAGCACACCAGCTATTTAGTGCCAAGACTCTGCTTAGCAATGATCAAACTTCTTCCTCCCCTGCAGGAAAAGTCATTGACAGAGGAAATCTATCTCAGATGAGGCTGTGAATGTCTAGCATCTCACGTAGTGAGAGCAGTTTCCATTAATACCCACCCAAGGGCAGAAGTCACAGACAGTTTTAATGCCAGTTACACATCTCAGCCTAAGCTTGCTCTCCAGCATCAAGTGCATCTGTCTGGCATATCTGGCACAATCCCCTCCCTCCTTGGTTCTCCAAGCTCTTGCATGTGAGGCTGGGTGCTTAAATCAAGCCAGGGTGATTCAGCAGATATCTGTTTGCAGCTCTCTGCAGGGTAGCAGCACCTGACAGCAAGACGACTCCACAGATGGTGCTTTATCCACAGGCATGGAGTCTAGCACTGTGCTACAAGAGGTTAGACAGCAGTCAGCAAAAATCCCTCATTGACCATGGGAGATTTAATGCCTTTGGAGATGGGCACTAAAAATCCAGAGGTTTAAGTTAGTTGAAATGTGTGTTTACCTTGATATACAAGCACAGAAAGGTGCAGCTAGATCTCACACCTTCGCATCTTCGTAGGAGACAAAGCTTGAAGTTTGTACTCAGCATCTGAGTGGCTTTTAACAAAATGGGGATTGACAGAAAAATCTTAAAAGACTACTTGACGGCTGTGAGCCAGCAGCAAGCACAGAAGTGTGGAGTAGGAATACCTTCAGATAAGCCCTTCTCTAGGTTCATGATGCTCTTCTTTGGAACACTGAGAATCAAGCATAGTTACTACCATGAATGCATACAGGTATACATGACCTTAAAAAGCCACTACCATGAATAAGGTTGTCCCAAAATTAAGGATTAATGGAAATATGAGGAGCCTGTTAACCTGCTGATGTTAAAAAAAGGACTGGTTTGGAGAAACAGGGAAAGGGAGCTGGAAGAAAAGTAAAGAAGGGGAACATTCCACTGAACATGTCCTCTGGCCCACCAAATCTGCTTGCTTGTGCAAGTGGCTATAACATTCCTGCAGTTCATTCAAAATTATCTTATTTTTAATTACAGTATTGGTATTGAATTAAAGATTCCTTGGCTATTCCTGTAACTTAAATTCCTACTGTAAATTATTTAACCCAACATTAATATATTGACTAGTTGTTAGTTTATAAAATATTGGTCTCATTGCTTTCAAACACTAGTTGTTACAGAAATCCAAGCTGCAGACCTTGAGAAAAATTCTTAGAACAAGGGAACTCCCTGACAGGAGATAAGGGTTAGAGGTTTTTTCTCAAAAACATCTAAGTGAAAGATGACTAAAACTCTGGAAGTGGCTTCAGGTGCTGAAATTGCCTGGTTCCTCACACCAAAATTCAGACTGCCATGTACACAGAATGTGGGCTGATACTGGGGTTTTCCTGGCTTGCTGGGACAGGGAATTGTGTCAGAGCCACAGACGGGCACTGCCACGACTTCCTTTGCTGCGGAGGAGCTGTAAAGCAGCAGCACCATGTTACTAAATAACCAGAACAACAGCACCATGTTTCTCAGGCCAGGCACAGTGCCTCAGCAACTGCATGGATCCTCTCCCAGCATGGATGATCTTAATGACAAATGGCAGGGAATGAGACATGCAGGGATCTCAGGTCATTGCTGACATGGTGGGACAGGCCACCCAACTGGAATGTTGTCATGGCTGAGCACTTCTAAGGACAGGTCAGAGAGGCGAGGTGGTGGAGTTGCTCTAATTGTACCCAGGGACAGAAGAATGAGCCGAGGGTTTCTGATGAGAATTAAGAGCCGATACGGTGACGCCGTTGTGGGTGTTTGGGACAGGCCCACAAACTCAGGGTCGCAGGCCCCGGTTCTCCTGCGGGGCTCCAAGCACCCCGATGTTTGTTGCAGGGACAGCACGGCCCAGCACACGCAGCCAAGGAGGTTCCTGCAGATTCCTGACGAGAACTTTGCTGGAGGAGCCAAGGAGGCACGGGTGCTGTTGTCACTTTAAGGGCGCGGGTACGCGCCGTCCCCTTCGGCCCCGCCCCACCCCGCATCACGCGCTCGCCTCGCGCGCGCCCGCGGCCCCGCGCGCACCCCGCCAGCGCACTCTGATTGGCTGAGCGCCGCACCGCCGAACAGTCAACATGGCCCGCGTGCGGCGTGGCGGCCGCGGCGCCGCCGGGGCCAATCGGCGGCGCCCTTGCTGAGGGAGGGGCCCGCGCCGCGGCCAATGAGACGCATGTTTGTTAGCGGCGGCGCTGCCCGAGCGAGAATAGGCTGCGAGGAGCCCGGCGGCGCTGCGGCCTCTGCGGCGTGAGGGGCGCGGGCAGGTGAGGGCAGGCGGCCCCGAGCCCTGCGCCCCGGCCACCCGGCGGGGACAGCGGACGGGCCGAGCCGGGTGCCGCCACCGCGGCGCGGGACCGGGGATTTTCTCTGCGCCCGCTCAGGGGCGGAGCACGGCAGCCCGCCGCGCGCGGAGGGTTTTGCGCCCGGCCTGCCGCGGTTCCATTGCAAGGGCGGTTCTAGAAGTTCGGGCCCACGGAACGGGTCGCGTGGTGGTCCGTGCCTGGCGGCTGGGAACGCAGGGGTTCCGGCCGCGTGTATGGCCGCGCTGTCTGGCAGCGTGCCCGCCCTGTCTCCGCCCTCCCGGGGGAGCGGGAAAGGGGGGGGGGGGGGGGGCTGCTCGTGGTGAGCGCCGCCCCCGGTGCTCTCGCGCCGCCGTACTCGGGTGGAGTCGTGGCCTTTGCTGCTTGGCTGGGGTGCCATGCTTTCGCCTGATCTCAGTCACGGTGTTGTGTTCTCGCAGCACGGCGGTCGGTTCGGGGGGCTCGGTTTTGCATTTCGGGTTCCTTGCCTCCCAGCTGAGGGCCTGTTTGAAATTTTCTTTAATGCTGCGATTATTTACTACACGCAATACCGGTACCTGTAGGATTTGTCAGATTCTCTTCCTGTTGCATCTGCTCACGAGGCTTTCAAATATAAACGTAGGGACACGAGTGTGGGAATTAACAGATGAAACCGGAATTACTAGGAACATTTTTATGAGGTCATCTCTAAAGAAAATAGTGTTCCTTTTACAAAACTTCGGAGGTGAGCTAAGAATTGCTGATATCCGGGGCTTGTGGAACAGGTTAATGAGTTTCTTCCTCAAATAATTTTTTATGATCCCTTCTTATTATCCTTACAGAAAGTATCCAACTGTTTGTTTGTGGCTTCCCGCGGGGTTACATCTCAGTGCCTCTGAAACTGAAGTTGTAACTTTCTCTTCTGATTTGCTGTAGCTACGGAAAACACTTAACAGCTGTGGGCAGGAGTCTTCCTGTGAGTTCAGGAGCCCTTCAGTTTCCTGTTTTGTCCTTCAGTTATGTTTGGAAAGTTTGTGCAAGGCAGATAAGATTTATTCCGTGTACACTTTTATTTACGAGTACATCTTGCCAGTGTATAGATTTTTCCCTTCAATTTGTGTCCTTCAGCATATTGTCCTTGGAAGGAACTCTTCCTGTCGTGGTGTGCATTGAGTTTACAGTTCCCTGCAGCTTCAGGGGATTGATGGCGTATGACATTTGTGCCAGACAAGTTGCAGCTGTAGCCTGCCTTGTAGGACAGGGGCTTGATCTGATGTCCCCCATCCACAAAGCTTCATCTACCTGAGTCATTCGGAAACTGGGAACTGCCCAGGAGAAATGAGGCACTAATTTGGCCTCTTAATGGTGATGGCAGCAATAATGACTCCTTCTCTTGTTATTTCCTTGGGTTCTGGTTGTTTTTTCATGTCTTCATTGCCTGTAAAGTTGCTTGGAAAGTAGTGAAGACAATGGCCATTAGGGCTCAGTATTTTGCTACTGCTTTCTTTCAAGTGGTGTGTGCTGAGCTCAATCTCTAAAATTACCTTTCCCTCCCCTCCATTGCCCTCACCAGCTTGTGCCAAGCAGTTTTGTTGGTGGCTCTATGGCAGTGAAGTCAGTGCAAGGCAGCTGGGAATGAAACTGGGAATCACAAGCTCTCTTCTAAGAAAGCTGTATCTAATTATTTATTCATATACTTATTTTTACTTTCCAGTTGCCAAAGGCACAACTCTAGGGGTGAAACAAGACCTGAAGTATGTATTTGCACCAGGGAATGGTGTCTTTTTCCTTTTTTTCTTTTTTCATTCTTGCTTGTTGCTTGGTGAGTGGCTTTTGTCAGAACATGCCCAGTTCATGTCTGTTCCAGTGAAGATGAATTCATCTGCTATTCAAACATTATTCCATGTTTTCCAAACACACATGAGGATCTTCCCTTGAGAAGTAGTTCCCTGCAGGAAATACAGCACAAACAGCAGAGCAGAAGAATTTTCATGTGGAGTAGAGTCTGTTCCATTAGCTTGGCTGCTGGGCCGAGACTGGAAGCCACAGTTCTTGGAGGGTAATTTTTAAGTACTGCCAGTCTGCATTTTTAGTGGCCTACTGTTGCCTCCTCTAATAGTGACTGGCATCATATAACTTGTTGGCTGAACTCTGATATTACGTAAATTTGCTCTGTTTTACCTTTTGAATTGTATCTTTTTTTCCCCTGACTTCTGTTGCTGTGGAAGGAAATATTCATTTATGCTCCTTTATTTCTTCAGCAGTGAGATTGTAAAAATATGCTTTGCTCTAGCAGGTGGTTGCTGGCATTGCCACTTTCTGTTGTTATGTTTAAGGCAAGAGGAAGAATTTGGAAGTAAATCTGCCTGACCTGGAGGAGCACCTACTCTGCCAGAAGCTCCTTTATTTTGTTCCTGGGCTTAACCTGTAGGGTGGGCTTCTAGGCTTATATGGGAGATGTGAACAACTTCCTGTGAAATAATCTGAAGTACACTGTTAGTACTGTTGAAAACTAACAAAGCTTTTCAACTCTATTTGAAATGGTTGTGCAAGTGTTGCTTTTGCAGCTGAGAGCAGGATTGAGCATTTTCCAGATGGAAGAGTGTGTACAATCTCTGGGCTGCTGCTCAAGTTGGCATTAGCACTTAGGTTCTTCTTTGGTAGCCCTCTGTTGGAAGCTGGGCCTGAGATCAGCCTGTTTGGCCTTCACAGAGCTGGACAAATCAGACTTGTCCGCTCTGGATGATTGAAGCTACTTTTTGTTCTGAATTTGACTAACAGACCAACGTCTGTTTTAGTGAAAGCTTGGTAGTGGAAAACCACCTGTGCTTCTCTATGGCAGGTAGTGATTACTGGAATTTGTGATAAGCTTTTTAAAATGGGGGTAAAAACCCCCAGTCTCTGTAACTGAAATACATGTGCAGGCTTGGCTATTTCAACCCAGAAAAGAAAGAACAGCAGAATAAGTAAGACAATTTGGCTCACTCTGGTTTCTCAGGAGAGCTTATTTAGATACTGGTAGCTGGAGTAGCTGTGCTAAACTTGGTTCCAGTCATTGTCAATGACAAGATTTCAATTTCTCTCTTTCCTCTTCATTTTCTGACTCCTGATAAATAAGGAGCAAATCTTTATACAGGGGATTCTGTCTTCCTAGCTACTGTCAAAACCCCTTCTCTTGATAAATAATTTTCTTCTCTTCTGTGTTCTTTTTATCTAGCAGCAGTTTTATGGATATTGTAGAGCAGCAGAAGCAGCTACTCACAAAAATAACCCTGATTAGACAGACATGTGAAATATGTTTTTCTGCTTGGGTGATAAAAGAAAAAAGTGATTTGGAAGTTATTGTAATTAATTCATTTGAACTTTCATTGTTTTTTGCTCAAGTATGCTATATATGCAAAGATAAAAAAAGTCATTATTTACTATGATGCTGTCAAGGAATTAGAAAATTATAAATAATACATTTATGTCTTCCTCTTTGGATTTTTTTTTTTGATAGAATGTTGAGCTAATCTAGGAAATTGTGGCACTTACCTTCAGACTGAAGAGCCATGATTGGGTAGAAATTCACTAGTATCTGTAGTATTTAACAGAAAAACTAAGTTCTAGGAGGGTTAAACCACATGACAGACTTCAGAAACTGAGCAAGTTTCATTTTGAGTTGGGTATTGTGGTAGCTATTTAGTTTACTAGGAAGGATTATGCATGATGAATTTCATAGAAAAAAACAGTAGCTGTTAATTTGTATTGAGGTTTTAAACAATGACCTGTTCTATTTTCATCTTGGGTTGAGGTAAACAAATTACTGTTCAAGTATTTTTAAGCACTACTTTTCAACTTGCAGGTGGATACAGGCGCACAGATGGCAGATAACAGGTATGTTGGGCTGTTTTCCTGAAATTAAATCAAGGTAGTTAGAGCCAAGTGTATATCTGGTGTTCTGCTGGAGAGGTTTTTATTGGTTTTTTTTTAACCTGTGAAGCATGGATTACCAGACTTGGATAAGAATAAAATGGTAATATTTTTCTAAATGCTCTAAAAAACTGAAGAGCCTCAGTGTTCCTCTAATCTGTGTAATTTAAGTATGCAAAAGGCACCTTTAGTTTATGTAGTATTTTCTGAACATACAGTATTTCTACGGAACTGCTGCAGATCCTCATGTGCTGCTGCTCCTCTGAGGCTTGCAGTGCTGGATAAGCTGGTCTGTCCTGTACCTGATAATACCCTTTTGCATATGTGATATCTCTTCTGGTTTTGTGTGTGAGTTAGGGTTAATTTCAGCAATATCCAGTGTGCGTTTTGTGACCTCTAAACTGGCAGGGAGTACAGGGAATACTGGCTGGCTGTTGACTCATGCTGGGCCCTCTCCTTCTCCAGCACAGGAAGTGAGATGGAAGATGTTGCAGCAGGAGGCCAGGGACATCTCTTTTAGAATAGCAGTGAATGTTTCTTGATTATCAAAACAGCTTGTTAGAGAAGTTGAAAACAGAGCTTTTATCTCTTGTTCATCTTCATTTCATACCTGCATCCTTTCTCATGTTGTTCTTCATCACTTACGCTAAAAGTGTTTCATATTTTCATCTGTAATAACATTTTCCTGTGCAGAGTGAATGGCCACGTGATTCACAGACTGAATCACACACGTGAATGGACAGCCATTCACCTAATGAGATTAATTTATCCATCAAAGGTTTTTGGTTTGTTATGTTTTGGTTTGAGGTTGGTCTGTTTCTTTTTAGTTTTCACAAGCTTGAAGACATAAATATGTCTTTTATTGGCATACTTGTCTATAAAACATGTCTGTAGTAAACCAAAGTTCTTAAATGCTGACATTTGTGTAATGTGATGCTATTTTAATGTTACCCTTGGAATTCTTTTAGTAAAACAGAAGATACTGCTTCAGATTCTCTGGAGGCTGCTAATAATGCAAGCAATAAAAAAGGTATGAAATACATAGTAGTAGGTGATGTTACAGAAGTGTAACAAGCCTTTTCAGTCAAAACTGAAGATGTATTCACAGCTGAAAGCAGAACAATATTTTTTTAGACTAACTGTTCACTTTCTGATGTTTTCCATGTTTATTGCAGCCAAAAGCAGAGTGAAGGCTGTATTTTTGTGTGCTGTGACTGTGATGCTTTACCATTGCCTGAAATGACCCTCTAGACCCTTGCAATAAGGCCTGTAAAGACTGGCTTGTAACAACATGTGTTCTTTGTCAGCATAATTATAAAAATGAGCAGTTCTGTTTGTATGCTAGTTTTTTACTGTCCTGTTTCTCAGAAAGTGCATCTTCAGAATGTGTCTTGGAAGTTTTTATTCTCCATTAGGAAGTCCTACAGTTAACTGCTGAGTAGTGTTTTTCAAATTAATGCTTCGGTGTGCAGAAAAGCTACAGTTCCATTATTTCTCCAAACACTCATATTTGTAAGTTATAGTGAAATATGTTTCATTTATGGGGTCACTGAATGTTCTTTAGGTCTCCCTCATTACTATTTTTCTTTTTTTAAGTAATCCTTTGTGACTGGCAATTGGAAATCACGTGAGAACTGGTAGACACCATTTAATAGTTTTTAAAGTCAAGCTGCTTTGAGAAAAAACAACAACAAAATCCCAAATAAATAAGGAAAACAAAGCAACACACAAACACAAGCATATAATAGCTTCACCATGTTAGTGTGTGCTGTGCAATTTATTGGGGTTTTAATGTCTGGGGAAAAGAGCACTGAGAAAGAATGGAAAGATGTGAAAAGCTAAAGTCGTCACACCGTGACACTGTGCATGGTTATTAGTAAGGGTCTTTAACACCTAACCAGAAGCATTTTAGATCTGATCTCCTGTAAAAGTAGTCTTCTGGGAAGTGTTGTCATGGCTGAGGAATCTTTACATATTGTAAAATCATCTTGAGGTAAAAAATTTGTAGTTGTCAAGGTCACAGTGCTATGCTGTTTATTGTACAGTACACAGAGTTGGAAGGGTTTTTTCAGGAGTCACACAGGAAAACAGATGTCTTGGAAGTATAATTGAATGGTTCTCCTGAAAATTTGTATGCAGCTTTTAAGGTACAGTTAATACGGAAGAATAGAGAAACTTCTGTTTCGTACTTTCTTACATAAAGGGAAAACAGGAAATTTGCCTATGTTGTCAATGTACTACTTGTTTATAAAAGCAACTGATAGATTTGCAAAGAGAAGAGTGTTTTCTCTATCATTATCCATCTTTATATTCCTGAAATTTGGTCCTGAAGTAATTGTTTGTGTTAGTATGAAAATACTCACTATTTTCACACCTCAAATAACAGCACTGTTATTTGAGGTGTGAAAATATTCAGTATTCTTACTGTGACTGCTGTAAGACACAGTATGACAAAAGCCCTATAAATCTATGCAAATTTTTTTAAAAGGAGTTTTCTGTCTTCACAGAAAAGCTGGCAGACCAAGTGATGCAAAATCCACAGGTCCTGGCAGCTCTTCAGGAACATCTTGACAACACATCACTTACTCCTTCAAGTTACATTGAAACGTAAGTACTGGACATGATAAAATTCTTGAAAAACTGAAGGCATAATAGAATATTATTACTGTGCAATTAAGGTAGAAAATGAGAATAAATGATTCACTAAGAAAAATGGTTTACTTAACCTGTGATTCATAGTGTCTTCTGGAAGAAGAGTGAAGTGTTATCTCATGCAAATTTGCACACAACATTTTGTCCCGTTCAATATTTACTGTGGCCATTTCTTGTTTTGGATAAAAATAATTCCCCTCCCCTCCTTTATTTCCTCTGTGACCCTTATTCTGACAGGGTGTGTGCTATATTGACTGATGATTACTATAAGATTGCTGTCCTGCATGTAATGGAAAGTTCAGGACCTGTATATCCCTAGTTTGAAGCTTAGTTTTATATTGACTGTAAAGTAGATTTAAATGCTGCCTTTAGTGAATACTTATGCTTTTATTTATTGACTGAGAATAGCTGGTTGTAGACCTCTTTTTAGAAAAAACATAAGTTCTATAAAGAAATCTTTTTACATGACTGTCTAAATGTTTAATAATTTAAAGTGCAGACAGGCAGTGTGTGCTTTACGAGTATGACCCATGAATCAAAGCTTTCTCCTGTAGAATGCACAGTTCTTAATTTTCACAGATGGATCAACACAAATCTAGTCTCAAATTTTAGGTGTAAACAAAGGTATTAATTTCAGATCTCTGAACTACACGGGGAGGGTAGTGGCCCCAGGGAATGGAACAGAAGATAACACCTTTGAGAACAACTTGGGTAGGAGAGGATTCTTTCAACTTTTTGAAATAGGTTTTGGAGAAATATGTATGTTAGACATAAGCGTTTTATTTAAAAATTGCATGTAGTTATAAGCAACCTATTTCTCAGTAAATAAGGCTGAGGCAACTAACTTTTAACTTTAAATAATTTTGATTTTTAGTTTTCCAAAAGCAGTGATAAGAAGAATTGATGCCTTGAAAAAGCTCCAGGTGAAATGTGCCCATATAGAAGCTAAATTCTATGAAGAAGTACATGACTTGGAGAGAAAATACGCAACACTCTATCAACCTCTTTTTGATAAGGTAGGAAAATTATGTATATAATTTTTTATTTCTTTTATTTATATTCTTATTTATATTTTAATTTCTTTATTTCTTATGTTATTTCTGGTTGCATATATATAATCTTACATCTTCAATTACATTTTTGTTGTTTTTAACACAGAGAAGAGAGTTTATTAATGGGGAAGCTGAACCCACAGATGCAGAGTCAGAATGGCACAGTGAAAATGAGGATGAAGAAAAACTGGCTGTGAGTATAAGCTGGGTCATCTACTATGGATATATTGGATTGTCAGAGATAAATCTCGTTCTTGCCATTGAAAAGACAGTGACAGTCATGTTCATGTGATGAATACACTGTTATGGCCAGTGAAAGGTTCTACACCATTAGTTTAGCCTTTTTTTCAAATTTGTGACTTGGGGGAATTGAGTTGCCTTTGTTGGCACTGTTCGTAACCTGTTAACAGTACCTTCCTGCTAATGGGTTCCATTCCAGTGCTACATGAAACCCTAAGATAATAAAGGACTGGTTGATTCTCTGCCTGTCTCCATTATTCTGGGGGACATGATTAGCTTTCATTTTCATAAATACAGGTGAGACACTTGTCACACAGTCATAAAACAGAATCGAGCTAATAAAATGTCTGCTTGGCTGGTGGATTCCTACTTGTCTATTGAGTAGGAGCTGTCTAGATTTAGGAGACATAATATAGTCTGTGAGTTGCCTATTACTTTCCCAGCATCATTTTTGGAGATGTGTGCTCAGGCTTTGTCTCAGAAAAGCGACCTACTTAGAAAACTCTGTTTGCTATTCTGTCAGGTTTTCTTTGCATTTTTTCCTTAGCCTGATTTCTTCTAGGTTTTTTTTTTTTTTTTGGATGCTGTTCTGTATTCAAAGTGAATTGTTCTCTTTGTTTATACTGATCTCCTGAGACTTAGCATGACACAGTGCTTCATGTGCATGAGCAAAAAACGTTCCTTAGGCGCTGTGTACATGCAGGATTAATAGGCCATATTCCACACAATAAAATCAGAAACGTGTCTAGATGGGAAATAAATTGCAGCTTTTGTCATAACCCAGGCAATTGCCAGAAACATTTTAAATATCTGCTGCTATCTAGTGGTGTAAAAGGAACGGTGCAGCTAATTCAGACTGAACTTCGGGGTTGTTTAGGATTGAGAAATTACTTCCTTCTTTTTTATAACATTTGACATCAGTTATGTGGAAGGCATCTTGTTTCCCAAAATAGTAATAATGAGACACAGCATAACCATTAAAAATACCTGTAAAAAACAGCTTTGCAAGTATTCTGCAAAATGGGGAAGCTAAAACAGCATTTCAGAGTGCAAAGTTAAATTTTAAATTTTTACATGAAACGCTGTAGGTGACTTATGGAGCTACAGAAATGAGATTAATAGAAAAATAGAAATGCATGTATATTTTTTCTTTTTCTACAAAGATAGAAAGTGTTTTAACTATTTCTGTTTGTCAATTCACTGAAGCAGACACTTGGTCTATTTAGTATTCATATAGAAGAATTTCAAATGAGTTGAAGGTAAATCTGAATTGTGTATATGTTCAGTTGTGTAAATAAACCTTGTATCTCTTCATTTGCAGAGGAATAGAAAAAGTAAATTTTAAATGTTCCTTAAACACATCTTCAGAGATTGCAATTGTTTTGTACTTCTGTCTCTGTTTATTAAATATACTAAGAAGTCACAATTTAATTTCTCAGCTGTTTCTGTATTTCTTTCCCAGGGAGACCTGAAAAATGCAGTGGTAATAGATGAAAAAGCAGAAGAGACAAATGTCAAAGGAATTCCAGATTTCTGGTTTACTATCTTTAGGAATGTAGATATGTTAAGTGAATTAGTACAAGTAAGTCTTTACTCTGAAATGAACACCTGTTGTGTTAAATGAGTTGCTGCTTTTCCTATTAATAGTCAATCCTTGTGGAATGTGAGTCAATCCTTTGGAGTGAGACTCCTTTTGAGTCTTTGGAATCCCTGAAGATGCTTGAAATTATGGACAAGCATTTTTAGTTTAATCCATAAAGGATTATTTTTGCAAGGTTATAAGAACACCTGTGGATTGTTTGATTTCATGTTAAATAGCTTAGGTAGTTATGCCTGGACTTGTATTAGTGGCTTTTAATGCTGTTAAAGAAGAATTCCCTGGAGTGTGTAGTCTTCTGAATCTCACTGGTAATAAATACCCTGAATGAAGTTACTGTATCTTCAGTAATACATCCTAGCAGCTTTGTTTACTGAAGATGAGCCCTAAAATGACTGAGAGTTTGGCACACAAAATTTGCAGCTATGATTAAAAAATTTAGATCCAGATCTTTACTTTAGCTGAAATTGTTGAATTAGTTACAAGGTTTGGTTCTTTCTTAAGGAGAGACTGTTTTTCTAAATATTGCCTGCTGAATCGAGTTTTACTTTTTTCTGCTTAGGAATATGATGAACCTATCTTGAAACATCTGCAGGATATTAAAGTTAAGTTTTCTGAACCAGGACAGCCTATGGTGAGTTTTCTCTGCTTGTTTCTCACAAAGATTGTAGTAATGAAGTGAGCAGCATTCCAAAAAATAATTCAGCACTCTTTGGCTGTTGTTGTTTGTGGGAGAGGTTTCTTTTTAAGCTATTATTTTCATGCTTTGCCTATGAAAGATTTATCTTCAGCTTTCCTGACTCTTTGCTCTTTCATTCTTAGCCTGCACAGCTCTGACATGACTGTAGTTTCTAGATTAAAATTCTGTCTGAGATCTGTCTAGTTGATGCTTTCTTTTTCTTTCTCAAATTCAAGTGTAGCTGCTCTTAGTGATACAATTGCATGGCTGCTTTTAATTTGAAAATTAATTGTGGGAAAAATTCTGTGTATCAAATATTACATCAAAAGAGATGTGACTTAGTAATACTAATCAAAGACAATGATTATAGATACTGTGCCTGTTGAAAAAAACAGAAAATATATTAGTGTTTTTAAAGTGTACCTCATGAGTATTTTTTAAAGTACTACTTCATGTTTTTTTAATTTTGGAAATTTTTTCTTGTTTAACTTTGATGTACAGAAATGGATACTGTGTTTGTTGAAAAGAAGTTGCTCTGCTGCTTATTCAGTGTATGCAGACTATACTTATTCCTTGAACTCCTTTTGAAGGGGAGGCAGGGAGAAGGATGGAATTTGAGTCTACACATACTTTCTTTAAATTTTGTCATTCTGGCTTTTTTCTTATATTTGGTATTTTTTGTTTTACCTTATGGAGCAATGGTCTTCTGATAATGCCTGATATCCTGATAAATGCAAGACAACCATCATTGAAGATTCACATAAGAAAGATGGGAGGACTTTCTCAGAATAGCATTTAATGGTTAATAGCAAGTTGTTTTGGGGTTCTTTTGGGTTCTGTTTTTTATTCCTTATTGTCTTTATTCTACTAGTACTAAAAACCTCAGGCTGATAATTGGCAAGAAAGTGGTATAGCAGAGAAAAACTGAGAATTAAGTTTCTAAAGATTGCAAGGCTTAGGGAGAGGATATGAGTTTTATGAAGAAAATAATTGTATGAGCACAAAGTAAGATATTCTAAGAAGTTGGCTGTTTTGTCTTGAAGCATATCTATTCAGTGGCATTTGGATGAGATGGGAATAGGTTTTTTCTTGCGTACATAATTTTTGTGTTCTCATTCAGCTTTGTTTTATAGTACCTTAAGCTGAAGAACTCTTTTAAACACTGGACATATCTGGTCTTGCACTGTTCATAACCTTTTGACAGCATTTTTCTGCAAATAGGTTCCATTCCAGTGCTACATTAAATCCAGTAATGGAAGGTTGACAAACTCCATGTCCCTTCTGTATTTGGAGACAAAGAATGTGTTCCTAACTGCTTGAATGAAACCTGTTCTGCATCTGTGTGTGACAACAAAATTTGCAATCCTTTCAACAAAATCTGCAATTCTTTGTTGAAGATTGGTGCAGCAGTGGTAGCTTTGTACTGTATGAACTTCACATAACCAGTGTGTCATAGATACACTAATTCTGCTGGGGATTAGGTTTTGCTGCTAAAGAAATACATGATTTTTATGATTTACTGTTGACCCAAAACAATTAATTGTAGTTATGGCACTCCAAAAGTGGATTTACCTGATTGCAATTAAAGTGCTTCAAAGTCCTGTTTGTTATGGCCCGCACATAGAAACTTCTATCTGCATGAAGCGAAAGTGACTCCATTGCTATTTACTTTTACTTATTTATAACCATATGGATAAACTTATATTTTATAATTTCTATTTGCATGTTTATTTGCACATCAGGATCCTTAGCATATTCAGACCTCGATGATGCATCTAGGTATAACTTAAGAGCTTAAAAAAAGACAATTTTCTTTTTTTTTTAATTTCATGAGCACTTATTTGATTAAAAAAAAAACCCAGAGATGTCCAAATAAAGAGTATTGGAAAGGTTATTACAACACTTCAAATATTACGTGGAGCTTGGAGCTTCTTGTCTCCTAATTAGCAGGTATACACTGAGATGCTGAAATGCAGCATGTCCAGATATTTTTGTCTTGCCTTGTGATTCTCCATGCTAAGTAGTGCCACTGGTTGGTTATTTATAGCCCCAGTGATGGTTTATTGGATTATTTGGGTATGAGTGTTCGTCATTGCTGGTGGATAAGCTAAGTTTGTAACTCTTCCCCTGAGCATGTTTGCCAGAGAGAGATTAGCCTTAGCTAAAGAGAGCCTCCAAACCATTGAATTGCTTTAAAGGGAAGTAAAGCTGAAATAGCCAGTGTGAAATCAACACAGATATTTGAGTGTACTGCTGGGTCCCAGTGGCTTCCTGTCCTTAAACAGGGAGCACGGGGGTTGGGAAGGCTGCTGTTGCCATTGGTCTCCAATACTCCTTGACCACTCTCTTAGCAGGTATGAGTCATGTGAAGGTCTTAGGAAGATTAGGGGCCTGTGGAAGATGCGTGAGGGATAAATATCTGTGATGAGCAGGCTGTTGTCCTGAGTTATTTATCTTGTCCATGTGTGAATAGCCTTGTGAAAAAGAATGACAAGGCAAACTTGGTGGTAACAGTTTTCTGGCCTGAGTCTGAAGAATGCCTGGGGAAGTATATTCAGGGCCAGTCTTTTGGCAGTTACATAATTGTTTTGTACGCAGATTAGGGCTAATTTGTAATACATATTACTGGCAGAGTAAATCAGATATTTAAGGTAACTGTTACACATGCTGTGGCTGGGCAGTGGTATTGGAGGCTTTGGCTTTCAGTCCTTTTGTTGTGTGAACTGACCTGCTGACTTTTTTCCCCTTCAAGTCACTAAATCTATGCTGCCAAAAACCTTTATTATTTATTGTTTCCACTTTCCAAGACAGCTTGAGTTTTAGTGTAGTTTAAAACGTTCATAGTTGATCCTGAGTACAAAGTGAGTATTGTGCAGGCAGTTTTGAAACCTTTACAGACCTGAAATTTGATGCATCATGGATGCTGTGGTTTTCTGTAACTGGAGCCTTTTGTTCTTCATGTAAGAAACTGAATCTCTGCAAACAATTTTTGGGTGCCAGAGGAGGTTCAAACATAACCAAAAACACCTGCTTCAGGCTGTAAGCTGTTGAGACGTGTTGGTTGTAGGACTCAGTTTATGAAATCAGTGTTCCTTTGCAGGATTTTCTATTATCAAATGGAAAAAGCCCCTCTGATTCCTGGGAGACTGTGCTATTTAAATAGACTTCTGCAATCTAAATTATGCTTTAACTGTGATTTCACTCTCTTAAGATCATTATATTGATCAGACTTGGGGGAGCAATAGAACCACATGGTGTTGTTACAATGTTAAAATGACTTCAGAATAATAACTTCATCCCTACTGCAAGGATGATGAGAGGCTTCCATAGGAAATGCAATCAAGACTTTTCTCAAAATACTTCTAAGGTTGCTTTCAAGACAGCAGTTCTATATGTGAAGGTGAATGAAATGTACTAATTAGCTGTTCATAATTTGAATCTAAGTCACGGTTGTTGTAGCTTCTTGCACATTTGAAATTCTTTGACATTCATCATTTTCTGCTTCTGCTGTAGTTTGAAATATGTTTGCCATCAAATTGTAAATTTTTTCATGTATTTTCAGAGTTTAATTAATGATAATTATGTTGACACACTATTTTGTAGATGAAAGTTAGTGGTAACATAAAATTTCTTCCAGTCTTTCTCATTAGAGTTCCACTTTGGGCCCAATGACTACTTTTCTAATTCAGTCCTGACAAAAACATACAAGATGAAGTCGGAGCCAGACAAGACAGATCCCTTTTCATTTGAAGGACCTGAAATAGTTGATTGTGAGGGGTAAGGAAAACTGAAATTCAAAAAAGCTTCTGAAGTAAAAATGCCTTTTTTTTTTTTTTTTTTTTGCTTACCATGATAATGATTAGTAAAGATAAAATTATTACTGACTTCAAAAATGGGAATGTTTGTAGGGATGATGATTATGTTAGTTTCAGCATTCAGAAATAACAGATACATAGATGGAGATATATTTTAACATTGTGTACATTTTAAATTGAACACCTTTCAAATATAATAGTTCTCTAATTGAGGTGACAAACCTTTTGTTTCCAGATAACTGGGTGAATTGTTTTTATCATTATGTCTCACAGACTACCCTCCTCCTCAGTCTGATAAGTAGCCTTGGACTCTCTTGGATTCTTGTCATCTTCTCAGCAATTTTTATTCCAGCAGGAATTGGTTTATTATTATCAGGCAGGAATAGGTCATGTTTATCATGTGTTCTTTCAGCCTGTTGTGAGGCTGGAACATAAAGGCTGTGCAGTTTGATCCTGGCAGCTGTGGCTAATGCAGCAAAATTTAAAATTTTATTTTTATTGTGTTTGCAACACTTGTTCAGAAAACAGCTGTGGATGTTTAATTCTCATGTCTGTTCTGAAAGTCTGTTGAGTTGAACCACGTTAGAGTTTCATGGGGGTAAAAGAATCGTTCTAGCTAAGCTAACCCTTTCTGTTCCTATCCATGATCTCTGCTCTATAACCAAATTCCAGTACCAGAGCATATCTGATGCAAATGAAAAATGGCTTTTGTACCCTATTTTTCTTAGCATCTAAGTATTCTTTTCTGTTGGTGATTATTTGGTTTTTAGGTTTTTTCCTACCCTTTCAAGGATGAGTTTTAGTAGTTTGGTTTTTGGGGTTTTCTAACTCACATTTAAGATATGCCAAATATTTGGTTTTGTGAAGGCATGCTGACAACCTCAAAACCTCTTGACTTTTAGTGCTACATGTTGGCTTTTGAATCCAGCCCTGCAGTGAGACAAAATGTCTTCTTGGATGTTTAGTGAAAATTGTGCCTAAGTAACAGACTACTCAGTTTTGAAGAAAACTTGAGTTCATTACAGCAAAATATTTTCTGTTTAAGTATTATAAAGGAATGCTTTCTTGGATTACTGATTTATCAAAACTTTGATTTCAGTTGATGTTTCCTGAGGAAGGTGTTACATATGGTACAAGTAGAGCAGGAAAATATGTCTGTGGCTTGTTATACAAGTTAAGTATAAAACTGGTACTTTGGCTATCTGTCTATAGGACAAGGTATTTTTGAGGCATTTAAGGGTTACTGTGACACTATTACTTCCATTATATGAGAATTAGCTGTGTTTGCCCTTCACTCTTTGCTATGTGCAGCTTTGGGTAAAACTTGTTTGAATGGAAGGAGACTTTTCATTGAGTGTCAGTTTGTACAGCAGCAGAATGGAACTGAAAATTAGTCTCTTTTCAGCTTGATGTGCTTGGCTGCCAGGTTGATCTGAGCACTGCTCTTTGGACAGCTCAAACATCCCTCTCCCTGGCCACTCTTTGGACATGCATTTTTAGGGTAAATGGACACTGCCTTGACCTGTAGTTAAAGGATGTAATGTATTGTTTTCTAACGGTCTGACTGGTGAGATTTTTTTCTGGAATAGCTTAATCCTGTCCTTGGTTGCAGCAGTCCAATTCTTGGGCCAGAGGTATTGAATTACAGGTAGAGTGAGGGCAGTGATTACCCTGCCACAACAAACTTGTATAGCATTTTCATTTAGGGAAGTATTTGACCTAACCAACATACACATCATGTCTAGAACTATGATCCACTTCATATCTTGTCAAGCAGCTTTATCTAGAGAGTGATAAGCTATCTTGGCCTTGATGTTGCTGCTCTGCTGCCCAGTTCCTTCTTTTCCCTGGTGCCTTGCGTTAAAATGCCATTTCTCACGTGCTGTCTCTAGGTGTACCATTGACTGGAAGAAAGGAAAAAATGTTACAGTTAAAACAATCAAGAAGAAACAGAAACACAAGGGCCGAGGCACAGTGCGGACAATTACTAAACAAGTACCTAATGATTCATTTTTTAACTTCTTCGGCCCAATAAAGGGTAAGTTTGGAAGTTTAAGAACTTAGGATCCTTAAAATATGTTTATATATATTTGCGTTTATGTGACTTAAACATTCAAACTGTTTATGCTGTTGCATTGTAAAGTGCTTACTAGAGGAAGATTGCAAACTCTTGCCCATCCAAACAGATGTTTTTGTTCTGTTGTTATTCTGTAGAATTTGACCAATAGGTGTGCAGTGTAAACAGGATTTGTAGTATGGAAAGAGTCTCTTGTAGACTCTCATGTTTTGCCACAGGATGGCTCCATGCATCAGTTTGTTTCTAACATGCAAAAGAACGGTGTTTCATTGTTGGTCAAGTTACTTCATAGCGATTTCATTGAAACCTCTGTGTCAAGTGACAGAACTTTGTCATTTCTTCTGGGATTAATTAGTGATCCCTGATACTCTACGTAATTTTCTCATTTTCCTAGTCTAATGTTAGATGTGTACTCACATTTTAAACAATTTAGATGGATTCCAAAACCATTATTTTTTTTTTTGGTCCATCTTTCATTGTCCTCTTCTGCGAACATAGATGAGGGAAGTAGTTTATTTTGTGGAGTAAAGGGGTCCTACAAGAAAGGCAGAGAGGGACTTTTTGGAAGGGCATGTAGTGACAGGCCAAGGGGAATGGCTTTAGGCCAAAAAAGGGCGGGTTTAGGTTAGATATTAGGAAGATATTTCTTGACTGTGAAAGTGGTGAGACACTGGAACAGTTTGGGGCATCCATAACTTCTCTGGGCATTCTTGGAAGTGTTCAAGGCCAGACTGGATGGGATTTTCAACAACCTGGTCTTGTGAAAGGTGGCCCTGCCCAGGGTGGAGGGGTTGAAACTTAATGATCTTTAAGGTCCCTCCCTGCCCAAACTGTTCTGTGATTCCAGAGGTGTACTGAACAAAATGGTTCTTAATTCTGTTGTGGGCTATTATGAACTACCTGTCCCTCCTAATTACTACTGCAAATGCCCATGTATGTGGGATAAGAAACATGGGATATGTATTTCTAAAGTTGGGAGTGGTTGGTACAGAAATGTCCTTTAATTTTTGTTGCTGCTTTGAGGAAAGGATGGAGATTTGTCTCCTGTTGGTTTTATGTTGTTCTTTTAAATACTCAAAGGGTACACTTTGGGATTAGCTGTATAAGAGAAGACACTGACATCTGCTGGCAGTGGATACTTGCATTTTCAACTTGAGAACTGAGCCAAATTACACTTTCAGTAGATCACATGGTAGTGTAGAGAAGGGAAATACATTTTGATTTGTGTTGGAGTTTTTTGCATTGATTTGTTATTTTGGTTTTTTTTTGTCAGTTGTTTTTTTCTTTAAACAAACACCCACCCTGTTCCATGCTGGTTGCAGTACTGGGCCTCTTCTCAACAGTGCTTTGCAAATTCATGTCAAAATGTTAATCTTTTTAGTTCCAGTTGTTTTGAGGGAGGGAGGTGATTTGTAGTGCTCCAGCCAAATGAAGTTACTATAATTACAGCATTAATAGAGAAACCAAATATGTTGATCCACATGTCCTCTGAACCCATCCTTGTAGAAAGAGTATTTCCTGTGCAAAAATCTTTGACATCCTTATGGCAGCTTTAACTACAACACATGAAATTCTTATGATTTCTGTAGGTTTAACTTTTAATACTAATCTGAATTGCCATAGTTTTAATAGCTACCTTGTGAAGCCTTTATAACCTCAATGTTTTCTGCTATGAGAAGGTCTTTATACTGTGTTTTGGCATCTTGAATATTGAGGTTGGTGAGACTATACTACAGGCATTTCTTAAATTTGTTGTCTTTTCTTTTTGCAGTATCTGGTGATGGAGAGTCACTGGTAAGATTTAAAACAGCAATATTGCTCTTTGCCACATCCTTTTTGCCAAGTCACTGTATAGTGACTATAGGGTTCTTTTGTTAAGTACTGTGTATTTTTATTGTTATTTTTGCTTTTGACAAAGCTGGGCTTCACCTTGATAAAGTGAAAGATACTATCAACTTCTTCAAGTAATCCATTGACAGTTCACTGTTACACGACTTGCTGATCCAAGACATCTCCAGTGGTCACTGTTGGGAAGGTCATTATTTTCCCTGCCCACTGAGCAGTACTGTGTGGCTGGTACCTAACTTGAAAAATCAGTCATGGAGCATTCTGAATAGTTCTGCAACATCAGATGCCAGAGCCAGCCAAGTCTCTATGAGCTTTTTAATAAAAGGTGCCTCGGCAGGACACTAACCTGTGTGTAGGAAGCTTGTACAGAAAATCTCAATTCTGCAGATCTAGATTTAGATTTTATTGTTAAAAAGTTAAGTATACTGAAAGAACCTGTGGCCTGAAGGTGGGTGATGACAGTGTTATGTTTTCCCAAACCTGTTACTTTGAAATATTTTCATCTGCTTCTGTGTATCACACCACATTTGCAGTAAAAAACTCAAACTGACTTGTCTTACAGGATGAAGACTCAGAGTTCACTTTAGCAGCAGATTTTGAAATTGGACACTTCTTCCGTGAAAGGATAGTCCCTCGTGCTGTGCTGTACTTCACTGGGGAAGCTATAGAGGATGATGATAATGTATGTATGCAATTAGCATTTTGTTTATTAGCCAGCACATAGAAACATTCTTCTCCTTTTCTGATTAGACTAGAGTGAAATATTAATTACATGAGAATAACAAAAACTACTTGGGAATAGGAAAGGGTCATTCAACTTGTTCTAAGTTGTTAATCAGCTTCTGGAAGGGGCTTAGTTTTAGTTACAGTGTTTGAATATGCTGCATCTATTACTGCAGAAGTTTTTATGCAAATACTAGCAGAGCTAATTAAACCTTGGGTTTGTTTTTCAGTTTGAAGAAGATGAAGAAGGTGAAGAGGAGGTGAGATGCACACTATTTTTTATAGATTACTGATTACCTATTCAATTCCAGTGCCAAGAATAATTCTATACGGAGCAGAAAACAGTTGTTCATAAATGCTCTTGTTCATGGTACTTCTTTCCAAGAGTTCAGCATTCATGACTTGCAAAACTGTGCCTGATTTTTTCCTTTTCATAAAAGTACTTCCTGCAGGAGTATATATCCATTTTTTTATCTAGTATTTTGAAAGCTATTTTCTGACATGAGTCAAAAATTAAAGGCAAGCTTTTTTTTTTCTAGGGTGCTGCATGGTAAATATTTGTTCCTTAGGTGGTAGTGGAATTCAGCTGTCAGCTTTTAGTTGTCATAAGCTTAAAGACTGGGTCTTACCAAATGCAATGCGAAAAAGGGGAAGTGTGCAACTGCTCAGCATAAATAATTTAGGCTGGCTCTGGTCTATGTTCAGTAATGTTGTGTGAACACAAACACACTATGAAAGGCTTTGCAGAAAACCACTAAATGTTACCACATTTAAATGAACTAATATCCTTTACATTTTTTTGCTTTACTGCTTTTACTCTGCTGTTCTTGCTAATTTGTCAAAGGTACATCCCTGATTGTTATGAGCTTCAGCATAGCAGAGTACATCAGAGGTTATCAAGCTGATTTGATGTGAGCTGGCAGTCTTCAGCATGCAGTCTTTTTTTTTCCTCTGTGCTTAGGCTGTTGAGTGACTAAACATTTTAATATTTTTATTTTTTTAAGCTGGGTATTGATAGAAGTGTGTATGTGCATTTTTAATTGGTTTCCAGTGCCAGATGTTACTACTTGGATGTAGCTGTGTGTAAAACAGAGTGCAAAAATTCTGCACAGGAATGCATAGCCTGTCTACAGTAATCTAAATAAACAGACTCTTTGGAGGGAGACTGAACTAAAAAACAAAATCAGACATATATACCTATTACCAGAACTAAAATTCCAAATAATTTGTTAGTTAGAAGTTTAAAAATTGCTGTGAGACTGCAGCAGCAGCATTCATAGGGAGGTTGCCTTAAGCCATACTAAGACCTTTATATCATGTTTTAAAGATTTTGTATTTAAAACTTGTAAGATGCTGAATTCTTTTAAATCAGCCGAATGCTGACATCTGAAACATTCTGCAATACAGTGATAATTTAATTTGCTAGTTTGCTTTTTGTCCATTACAAAATGTTGCAATTTTAACCTATTTTAATTTCTGTTAGTTTATCTCTATTTTGTCATAGGAGTTGGAGGGGGAAGAGGAGGGAGAAGAGGAGGAAGATGCAGAGACTGATCCTAAGGTAAGGACTTTTGTGTGCTTAGTCATAACACAGGCTATAATCATGAGCAGTGTAGTTAAGGGTATGATAGTTTGTGAAAAGATCAATCAAAAAACCACCCTAGCTTCTGACTGCAATGTTTTTATTATCTTCAGCACTCAAATTGCTATTCAAAGAGAAGTTAATGTTTCCATCAGTTGGGAAAATGTAGGTTTTTGCTTCCAACATGCACTAAGATAATTTCCAGTCTGTGCCTTTGCTTCTTAATGGCGTCCCTGTGTAATGCTGATTCAGTTTTCTTTCAGAAAGGTCATGTTCAGATGTTCTTTGGCTGGCCTTCAAGCTAGGAGTAGTCTGACAAATCTCAACTAGCTTGTTTGTTTATGTTATTTTCCTTAGAATTGTTCTTTATCATTTTCCTGATGGCTGCAGGTTAGACTCTACCTGTACTTGGTTAGAAATCAAAAAATGTCAGTCCTCAACTTTGAATTTTAAACTTTATGATATCTGGCTTAAAATTCAGCCTTGAGGGTTAGTGTTCCTTCTGATAAGTATTTTTCAGTTCTTCAGTCATGGTAAATGCTTCTATTTAGTGAAGCTGGGACAGTGATGATAGACTTGTGTTCATGTAGTTCTTAAAAAACATCAGCTTTAAAATTTTTATAAAGACAGATTAAAAAGTGAAAGGCATGCAAAACTGCTTGATCTTTGGATAAAAGTCTTAACAGCAGCTTGACATGTCACTTCTGGTATAGTTTTATACATCATCATATCATTAGTAAATGGTTTTTGTCACTATCAAAAGTCAAGTTTGTTTTTCTTTAATGAGAAATTCTGTATACTAAAGAAAGTCTGTCTTGTACAAAGATCAATCAAACAGGGTTAGATTGGCAAAAATCAGTATTCTGACTCTGTTCTGTAGGATTCGGATGCAGTGATGTACCTGTAATGGGAAAAAGTTGGATAGCTGAGAAACAATATTAGTTCTACATCAACGTATGTTTGTGTGAAGTATCCTTCTAGAGGATTTGGTATTCTGTAGGGAAAAAAAGCTGACGTTATCTTGGAAGGTTGGTTGTTGCCTTCTGTATTATTTTGTACATTTCACTTTTCATCCATGCTGACAGTTCCTTTCAATTTTTTCCCATTTAGGTGTAATATAAGTCTGTTATTCATTCATACATTTCTAGGTAAGGTGGAATTCCATTCATACCTAACTTCCAAGAGTCCCATTTGTAGTCATGCAATGTGGTTTGTTTTCTAGGGTTTTCTGTTTTGTTTTGTTTTTTTTCCCTTGTATGGGGAAAAGAAATGGGGGAATGGTGACTTCAGAGTTTAGGCTTTATTAGTAAAAAATAGAACTAAATGGGTATAGGGATGAGTGCCTTTAAATCATGTAATTAAAGTGGATTTTTCAGAATGACTCTGCCTTCCTGGCACACTTCCTGCTTTGCCTTTGTAGCAATCAAACTGTATTTCATATATACATGATAGAAGATACTGAGACTTGTCCGACTATTTTTCCTTGTTTCTGGTTTGATTTTGCATCTCTTTACTGTTTCTAATGCACTTGCAAATTATTTCTTAAATATCTTCTCTGGTCTTCCTAAACTCTTCTAAGTCATCAGCTTACTTAGTATGCCTTTTCCAGCATCTTATTTATGCTGCCTGACAAAGGCAGGCAGTCACTCTTAGAAGCCTTTTCTTGATCTCTCATGATTCTGCACAGGCATTGTTCTTCTGCTCATCGGTCTCTTTATTTAAAAGAAGAAAGAAAGTTCCTTCTGTTGTATCCTGTCATCTTTCACTTTTCATCCCATTCCTCGCAGAGAACAATGCCTGCGACAGCCTCCATTCTTCTTCCCCCCCTGTATTTTAGGCTTGTTTCTTTTTATTTTAATTATTTAGAAGAAGGTATAATCCTTCCAGCTCGCTCCCTGTGCATAGATAATGCCCTTCCTTGCCTTTGTTAAACTCAAAATGAAGCTGTGCTTCTGTGTTGGTTTTTGGTGCCTCAGCATATGTGCACTGGTGGTTCACCTGCAGTAGTAGAACATCTGTTTGTCACAGTAGCTTCTCTGTTGTCCTGCTGCAGTCTGTGGCACAGCTGTGTTCCCTCCCTACAGTTAAAATTGTTAGCTAGTAGCTCTAGTTTTTCAAGCCAACTTGTAATTATTTTATTTCATTTTTTGACACTGATACCCCGGTGCTGTCCTGTTTTCCATTCTTTCTCTTGCTTGTACCATTTTCTGGTCCTCTTTTTCCCCTGTTCCTTGCCTTTCTTTGCCTTCCAGTTCCCACCCTCTGCTTTTCTTATCTAGAATAGTTTTCCATGTACACAAAAATAATTGGTCTGTTTTCCTTTCAAATCCAGTTTCTTTTCATTCGTTTCCATATTACCTCCTCCTTTATTGTTGTAGTACATTTGCTGCATGTCAACACTTTCTGCTTTGTAAACTTTTCCTCCTTCCTTCCTGTGAGTTTTAAGTACATTTGAGTTGTTCAGATACAACCAGATCATTATCATCTCTTACACAAAGCACTTGTGCCATGTATAAGCTGTGGCTTTGGAAGACTGAGCAGTCAGATGATTGAAAGTGTTTTCAGAAGATGTTACAAAACTGGATAATGTAGCTGGTTTTGTCTAGTCCATTTTTCTGTGTGCTTGCATGTCCCATTCCTTTAGTTGCCTTTATTTCACCTTGCTGAGGCTGTGCTTGAATTGAGAAGTAGCTGACAGGGTAATGCAGAGTGCTGGTTTGAATCATGAGCAAAAGAGCTGCTCTGTAGGTAAGAGACTGCATGGGCTTCAAGATCCTTTGTCTTCTGGGTTACAATGGCAGAGATTCATTTTTCTGTCAGCAGCAGATTAATTTCCAGAACCTGTAGTGGAGGCAGGCAGTTTGGGTTAGGGTTGCTTGCTTAACTCCAGCTAGCTCTGGGTTTACATTCTGTTATTCTTGCTTTTACATCTTCAGTAACGTAGAATAGGAAATAAAGATAAGATTCTGCTTTAGGTCCCATAATTGGACTATTCCATTGAAGATGTTTCAGAAAGACTTTCTACCTTCTCCACTGGAAAGGACATCGGATTTAGTGCCTGCTGCCTGCCTTGATACTGTTGTTGGCAGCAGAGATCATGGGGAGTCAGATGAGATCTTGTTGATATGCCTTTTCCTGCATGGCCACCTTAGCAAATGGAAAGCTTCCCCAAAAGTGAATTGGAAAAGTGAGGAGATAAAGACTTGATTGCTCTTTGAATCAGTGTTTAAACACTGAACACTGACAGAAATTCAGTGTTTCCTTTAGGATGTCTTTTTGAAAAACAAAATTTCTGAAATAAATGGCATGGAAACTTTGGGCTTATGTCCCCATCCTCTAGGACACCAGTTTGACTGGATGGGCAGACACAGTGGGGTTTGTAGGAAAGTCATGAAAGCAGTATTACCTCAGTCCTGCTTTCTTCTTTGTTTTAGCTCTATGTTCCTGCAAATTTTAGGTGCAATTTTTAATTCTGAGAAAGTGATGCAATAAGTGAATGGCAGTAACAAAAAGCTATATATATTGATCTTTGTTAGCAAAAGAGAAAAAATAGGTGTGACTATCACTCAGCTTGTTGGTATCCATTGCAACAGTATCTCAAAATGAAATTAAAGGCCCAGAGCAGTTTTAACTCCTTCAACAGAATAAGTGAATATGAAATACTTTAAATAAAAAATAAATATAAATTAAAAATTTTTAAATCTGACCAATTTTAAGATGAACTTAAGTCTGCCTATGGTTACTGTAAAGAATCTGTTTACAACCAGAAGAATTCTTGTTTCTATAGCCCTGGTAGCAATCTTGAGTATGTGTGTTTACTGCTAAATTTATTTTTAAAAGAGATGCAATTCCTCCTTATCTTTGCAAGTTCAAGTGTCTCTGGTCGTATTGCCTGGCCAATGCACTTCACTTCCTTTCGAAGATATCATGGATGGGGTGATAAACAGCACAGGGGCTAAGGCAGATCAGTGATAGTGGTTGGCTGACCCAATGTCACCAAGTCTGGGCTCTGCAGGAAGACCAGGCTCAGGCTTTAAAGCCTAGCCTGAGGGAGTGTGGGTGTCCGCTCTCCGTCACACAGCTTGGAGTCTGGGCCTGGATCTTATAGGAGCCAGCAAAGCCCAGAGATGAGTTTCAATGTGCATGTGCCTGCTGGAGCAGCTGTAACTTGAAGGGAATTGTGGTCTCTTTGTGCTGGTGTCCTCTGGGATTAGGCTGTGAGATGCTTTGCATGAGGCTGAGGGTAGCTGAAGGCAGTATCAAGCTCACATGCTGGCTTCCTCAGTACACAGTGCTGAGTGTTAAAGTGGTGGGAGAACATGGATTGTGTTAGAGTCTGGATCTGAAATACTGCTTTGATCCTTAGGGCCTGCTTAAACATTCTGTATATAGGGCCAATACAGATACATTCTCAAGTGTAACCTAAAAATAGCAGTATTTGTCTCAAAATCCTCCAGCAACTGACTCAGATCCAGGAACCCCTCAAACTGTTTTTTGAGAGCAGTAATCAACACTGAAAGGTCCTTAAAAATAACTTTGTGATCTCTGTGACTCAGTTTTCACAGGATAAACAGTTATATGCAGTAAATATGATTTAAGTGTTTACAGAAATAAGGAAAAGATAGTGGAGTTTATTAGAAAATATAACAAGTGTTTTGGTTGATCATTAAAATCTGGCAGAAATGGTTGCAGTGGTCAACCCAGGTGTGTCTTGATCTAAATATAACAGGTGACTAGGAAGGAAGGAGATGGAAAGATTTTTTAAAGTACATTTTAAATAGCAGGTTTGTTATTTTATCATGGCCCTTATCCAGAATGCAGAGAGGAGAGGAAGTGATGCTGCCTGCACACTACTCTGGCCAGGTTCAAATTTCAAGGAGTCAAAAGAAGAAACCTTTAGAAAACTTTAGATAAAAATGCTGCTGGGTTTTGCCTGACCCTCAGTAAAAAGGAGTAGCATGCAATGTAGTTCCAGTGGCAGTTAAATTTTAAGAGCAAGAATACTAGTTTTGTGGCTTGTGTAAACATACCCCTTTTCCTGTATTTATTCCCCAGTCAGTGCAATGTAATTTCACACTGGTGTTACTTGGAACTTGAGGCAGATGAGAGAGAACAAAGTTAAAGTTAGCCAGATGTGCTGAGTGAGGAATACCACAAGGAAGAAGTCTGAAAGGTCTCTGACACATCAGTGCGTTTGGCTCTAATGCTGAATTGTAGTGGGAATGATAGTGATCACTCTGACTGTAAAGCAGTTTTGGTGAGGAACAGAGAAACAGCCTGGGTTTAGTGCAGGTTATCAGGGGCAAAACTTCTTGATAAGGAAGTTTAAATTGCACCTATTCTTCCTTACTAGAGGCAAAATGCTTCAGTTGTCTTAACTCTTGTTTTTTTGATGTATACTGAACTTGGCATGGGTACATATTTTATAACACAGAGACCTCTTCCTTAGGATAGTAACTAAGAAACATTTTACTTTGCATCAGTGAGGTTCAGGGTGTCGTGTTTCGTACCGGTATTTTTCTTTACTAGACTGCAGCAGGTTTCTGTGACTGCTGTTTGTATATAATAAACTATATTAAGAATGGTAAGGGGAGAAGCAAAGTGGAAATTCACTGAATAAATTATCCTGCTTTCTAAGAATGCTGTTTTACAATGGAAAAAAAGCAAGAAGTGCAGTGTAAATCTAATGTTCTTAGCTGTTTGAGTACTTGTTCTCATTCCCAAATACACTTCCTTTTGCCAAAGGGGAAGTTGTTTAACTACCTAATGAAGGTGTTTCTTCTTTTACATATTCAGATTAACATATGGACTTCTTGCCCAGTATTAAATTGTTGAATAGTTACCTGCTGGTGATGCAGAACCTAGAAGAAATCAACACATTAATTACATTTTTATCACCTTAGCAGAAAGGCCAAGGCTCCTAAGGAAAAACTTGGACATGCTGCAGAATAAGCAGCCTGCCTGGCTCCCTCCTCAGAGCTGAAGGAGGTGGCAGTTTATTGTTAAAATAGCTTAATAGGGCTGGAAGTCAAATAGAGCCTGTTGTTGAGGGGAGTAGGTGGTGGTTTGCTTTCTTGTTTGTGTGAACATTGGCCTACAGGATGCAGTGTTAACAGCACAAAAACAGATAAAAAATTGCGGGGTACCAAGCAGCTGGGGGGAAGGGGAAACCCAATAAATATGGTGACTCTGTTGGACCTTTATGATGTAGTTTTCATGTAGCATTTCTGTACATGCTAGTGATACCTAGTTAATTCAGAACTGCATAGCCAGTTTCTCTGTATTTGTTGAAGTGTTTTCTTTTATGCCTATTTGATTTTTAACTGTTTATTTTCTCTTTTTCCCTTTATGCAGAAAGAGTCCAGCCAACCTGCTGAATGCAAACAACAATAATAAGGAAATACTACTTGGAAGTGATATTTGAACAACTTGTAATAAATAGTTGGATACCTGGCCTGCAGTTCAGGATATTCTATCGCTGCAGCACAATCTTATTAACAATGCTTAAAATTAATTTGTTTTAAATTGCATGATTTTCACTAACTTTATTGCTTAACATGTACAGTGGCAACTTCAATGCATTTGGGAAATATGAGGTTTAAATAAAGCACACTCTACAGCCGTTGGTACACTGTAGCTAAGTATGTCAGTAGGCCTTTAGAGCCTTTTGCCCTATGCATAGGGAAATAGTCCAGACTACCATGTGAGGATTATCCATTTTCTTGCTCAACATTGAAAATTGTGGAATAGCAATGTGTTGAGAAGCTAAAGTAAATGGATTACATGTATGGTAGCTGAAACAGATAGAGCAATATGACATTTTTGCTAGTTCTCTCCCCCCTTTTTTAATGTTTCTTGCAACCTACAAATTGAACTAGTGCTTGAGCAGCTTTCAATGTCATATTTATTATCTCAGTACAACCCAGTTGAGTTGAAGTAATTTTACTTCATTGAAGAGGGTGTCATATTTGAGACTTAGTTGTTCATCTTACTATTTATTTATTCATGTTTGTAACTACTTTGACAGAATTTGTGCTTTTTAATAGTTTTTAATATACTTGAAAATTTTTCTTCCTCTTTTGCATACAATATGGGTACTTGTAAAACAGGTAATTCAAAGTGGTCTCAATGTAGTAGTCTAGACAGAAGAAACAAACTCGCATCAAAATGACAGCTCTTCTAGATGAAGATCAAAATGCAAAGGCCAAACTGTTGCTGTTGGTGGAAGTGGGTTGCAGCCAAAGAGCCAGACAGTTTCCAGTAGTCTTATTGCTTAGTGTCTTAGTGTTTCACTATGAATACAGAAATCTATCAAAATGAGTCACTTCAATAAATCTGAAGTTTGGGTGTCTTACTTGCTACACTGAAATTATTCCATTCCACAATTTGTTTTATTTAAAGTTCTGAAGTCTGCAAAACTACCTTTTGTTGTTGTGTGGCACTTAAAGTACACGTTTCTAGTTTCAGCATCCATTACCAACCTCTGGCAGCAGTTGAATAGCAGCTGTATCAACACTGTGACCAGGCATGTAGAGTGCTCCAGCCTTACCTTACACATTTGTAACTTAATACGGTGTTTTCAATTTGTACAGAATAGATAGAATATTCTATTAAAGTTGTGAAACATGATTGGTGGTGCCTGTCTGGTCCGTGATGCTTCCTAGGAGAAACGAGCATCCCATTGTGCATGGTGGAGTGTTAAACACAGCACCTTCCAGCTGTTTGTAAATACAGCTGTGTACAGTTCTTTGATGTAAATCAGAACAAACTTGCTCAATTTGCAAGCAAACAGTCCGGAATCTTTTGTAGGAGTTGGGGGATTTTAGGGAGGCAGCATCATTATAAGATTCCACGTGATCTGTGCACTTTGGTCACAAACTGAATGAGGTGCTGGGGGCCAAACTGGTTTATGAATGTTAAGGTACTCTCACATCTGACCTTGCAGTCAGAAAATATAACACTAATGCTCAGGTGCCATAGTGTTAAGGCAGGAATGAGGAAAGAAGGCAGGAAAAAGGATAGGTTCTGGGCTTTATTTTAAAAAATTAGATTTTGTAACCTAGTCTGACTGCAGTGCACTCTGGCAGGCATGGAGAGCAGTGTAAAGGTGTTTCTGACAAGGACAGGAATAACAAATGGAACTTACCCATGTGCACACTGGCTCAGCACAGTGTAAGGTACATCAAATAGAGAGATTTGACCTGGTTTGTTTCTCTTTATATTGGAAGAAACTGAATAATAGTTCCCCATCCTCAAGCAGTACTTTCCACTACATGGTTAAATGAGAGTGCTGCTACCTGGAGATAAACATCTGCAAATTAGCACACCAAAGTAATTTATGTGCATGAATCCTGAAAGGCTGACTTTAATTTTCAGAAAACGGGAAATTCCAGAACATGTGGAGCAAATGTGCCAGCATCTAGGGAACCAAATGAGATGGGTGGGTAATGAAGCTGCCTAGCAAGATGTTCATCCTAGGGAAAGCGATGGGAAAGCTGAGCTGGGATTCGCTCAAGCAGAGTTAATGCTGGTTGACACAGCCTAATAGAAAACAAAACTTGTCTAAACCCAGGTGTGATCTTCCCATTGCAGATCTCACCAATAATGGCAGAGATGAGCAGTACTTAGACTTCTCTGTTTTCACTTACAGACTTTGTCTACAGGAAATGAATTGGTACCTGTACAGCTCATTTCTCTTAACAGAGTATGAAGAACTGATGAGGTGGTAGGCAGAATGTCACAGCCCGATAAATCCAGGCTGAATGGTAAATCCAGGCTTGATGGAGTGTGGGTATGCAAAAACCCACAAGTTATTGTTTGAATGATTTTTTTTTTTTTTTTTTAATATTGGTGTGTTTTGAGGACTGGGCCTTGAGAGAAATAAATGAATGCCCTATGTAAAGCTAGTGGAAATTTTTAAAAATGGTGAGGTGAAAGGCAAAAAGTTATGTGCATCCATGCCTGATTACCGTCTGAGCACCCTGTTAAAACCCTCAAGTTTAGTCTGTGGGAACACGCTTTGGTGATGCAGCCTTCATGTTGGTGGCTTCTCATTTGAGGGAGGAAAAAATTCCAGTTCTGGGCCTGAAAGTTGAAGCAGCTGAAAGCACTCCAAGAGGAATTCATCTGGCATGTCACCTGCTCAGGACACAGTGTGATTAACAGCCTCTCAGTGCCTGGATTGTCTAGGAAGAGAGCCTTGGAGGCACTGCCCTGCTGCCCTATCTGATACAGGAACAAATGGCAAATGCTCTGCTGCCAGCTGAAACTTGGGGACAGCCTGTGGTTTCTCAGGACTCCAGCACAGTATCAGGGTACCTTCCAGGAAATTTGGTATTTGGGATAAACAGCTTTCGGTTCAGTTCCAGTATGTTCAGTTATTTGGGGCTTGCTATTTGGTTAGGATCTGTGGTACCTTGAAAAATTAAGATGGTCTCTGTGTGTTTCCACTAGTATCATTAAACGAGCTTTTCCTGTTTTAAAATAAAGGAGACTTGTAATAGATTCATGCTCAGTTAAATGCTGCCTTGCTGGCAGTTCCTCAAGCAAATGAGGTCTGGCTGGGAAGCTAGCTCAGCACAGCCCAGGCCGGAGGAGCCCCACACTGCAGAGGGACATGTAAGAAGAGGTCAGACTAGTTCAGCACGAGGAAATCCCTACGAGCTCAGCGATGCACAGGTGAGTTCAAGATGTGAGACATGGCCCCGCTGCCTGATGTTGAATTGAGGTAGCACCACCTTATGAACTTGTGCTTGAAATGTGCACCTTGTTCTGAAGCATCTTTGCTCCAGCCCTGTTGGAAACAACTCTAGCTCAGGAAGCATCCTTCCCAGTTGAGTTGACGGGAAAGATGCAGAGGGACTATTTAGAGGAAATATACTCACAGGACAAGGAGGCTTCAAACTGAGCAACAGCAGGTTTAGATTAGATATTTGGAAGAAATTCTTTTATTATGAGGGTGGTGTGGCACTGGCATAGGTTGCCCAGAGAAATTGTGGATGTCCCATCCCTGGCAGTGTTCAGGACCAGGTTGGATGGGGCTCTGAATAACCTGGTCTAGTGAAAGGTGCCCCTCCTCATAGCAGGGGTGTTGGAACAAGATACTCTTTAAGGTTCCTTCCCACCCAAACAATTCTGAGTCTATGACAAATGGCAATGTATAAATAAATATGTAAAAAATAAGAGTTCTGCATTTATGCTTCTTTATCCTCTTGCTTTTTCCCAAGGATAAGTACCTGTATCATTCCCCAACTAAAATCCACAGGGAATTGATTTTATGTCAATATCCGTTCAGGACTCCTCCCCTGAGGCTGAAGTCCTCACAGTTTTTACCTTTGCTGTCCACATTTTTCACTAAAAATTGTTGTGCAAACAACTTTGTTGCAGTAGTTGTGACCTGTGCATGGAAAAACTTACACCCTCCCTTTCCCAAATGGTTTATAGTTATCACAGTAATAGCAGATTTTTTTTTTTTTTTCCATTTGCTCATATTGATGTCCTAAATATCACCAGCCTCTCACAGGCCCGGGCCATGAATCCTAAACAATAGATGCCCTAAGTCACTCTGGTTTGACAAGCATCCAAGAAAAATAAATGGGAATTTTTTTTTTTTTAAAAATCCAAGCCTGTGTGCTGTTAATGAGGCATCATGTGAATGAAGACTGAGCAGTTTGTCAAGTGCCAGCTTTTGTTTCCAGACTGGCTTTCCTCTCTGCTGGTTCACCTTGCCATTACACAAGTGAAAACACTCGCTCCACCCAGCAGTGCTCACCTCTTGCACAAGCTGCCTTACCCTCCAGATTTTACCGTGGGAATTTGGACACTGTTGTGGGGATGCCAGAGCAGGTTAATACAACCCAGTGAGCCTGTGCTGCAGCTGCCAGCTCTGCTCCACAGAGAAGCCTCATGGCTTCTGTAAGCCTCCCTGGAAACAGTCCTCCACTGCAAAAAAGATCCCTCCCAGCAAAGTTTCCTTTCCGCAGAAAGCATCACCAGTGATGCTGTGGCCTCTTCCTGGCTCGCCCCCACCTCCCTGCTTGCCCTCAGCACCTGCAAGGTGGACATAACCCATACTAGACTCATCACAGCTTAAAAAAAAGGGCTGAAGAGAAGGGAAACACTAGGGAAAGGAATTTACTCATCATTCATCACAACCTAAAGGGTGGAACAAAAAATAATAATTTGCCCCTGTTTGGGGCAGAAACCAAACAGCATAGGATGGTCTGATCTATCACTAATGCATGTTTTTGCACTGTGCAAATATTCCTTGTGAGCTGTTAAATTTGTTTCTATTTTTTTTACAAAGCAAATTCACTCTGGTTTTTGAGTCCACCTTTTAGGGATAAATGAGAACTTGCTTAGTTATGTAATGTCTATTTGATAAACTCTGTTAACGTCACACTTAGAAGGAGGTTGGGAATTTTTTTTCCTTTTTTTTTTTTTTTTTTTAATTGTTCTTTTACTTAACCTAATTATCTGGTCTTCCTTCTTCCTTTTCATGCTCCTGACTTAAGGCACATTCCAAACTCTTTGGTTTACCTAAACAGAAAGAGCATGAGAAAGCTGGGTGAGAGATGAGTATTGGAGCTCCTACTAAAGCCAACTGCTGAAGTCGGCGATGGAATATAACTTGTTAGGGGAGTTACAGCACTTGCTGCAGAGGTCATGCAAAGCTCCTGCACAGGAGTAAATAGTTCAAGGCGATTTGATGCACAGAAAAAACAATTAAGATATAACTGCTGCTGACATTCCCCTGAGCCGTTTCATCTCCTACTGCTTCAAAAAATCAGTGAAAAACAAATTATGTACTTTCAATGTGAAATTTATATAGCCTGAATTGTTGCTTAGCATATGAAAAGATTAAAAAGGAGATCTTTGAAGACAGATTGCCTACAAAGAACACCGGACTGTTATTACACCAAAAAAAAAAAAAAAAAAAAAAGCTTAATAAGCACAGTTCAGGTCGAAACGCGAAACGTAGGCAAGTGCGTATGTGCAATAAAGTGTCTGCAAGGGCTGCTTGCTCAGGCGTTTCAAAGCCGGGCAGCACAAGGGAAAAATCACAGAGCCGGCATATGGAGCAGCAGCAGTGCAGCATCCCACGTGTGCGCCACTCTGCACTCAGAGTGCAGACTCAGACTCGCTGCAACTGCTTCGGCTGGAAACTCCTGAGGTCACAGAGATGGCCTGGCTGGTTTTGGGATCTCCTGACCAAGGAAAAGAGGGGATGGATCCCTCTTTCCCTCCACCCCCAGCTTCATCTTCTGCCTTCTGGGAGCAGGTGTTTCAGTCCCTTTCCCTCCATGAGGCCAAAGAGGCTGCAAATAAACACCCTGGGACTGAACCCCTGGGAATTGATTGCTGTTATGGCTGGGGACAGCAAACGAGCAGCACACTGAACATTCACCCCACCTCACAGCGTGAGGTCAGCACTGTTCCCCAATCCAAGCAGGGGTGATCCCCACCCCTGTGGGTGCTCCTGGCCCTGGAAAAGAGCCATCCATGACTTTGCAGCATCCTTAGGAGATGGAGACCAAAATGCAGAGCTGCAGTAGTCATCCAGCTCCAGCAAGCCCCTGGCACAGCGTGGCACAGGGAATGCTGCCCCCCAGTCTTGTTCTCTGCCCCTCATCCCCCTGAGCATCCTTCCTCCACACCTGGCCTCATCTGCGGGCGCAGGGCAGGAGGAGGCAGAGGAAGGAGAGGAGGCAGCCCGGCCTTCCTTCCCCACCGCGGTGTGCGGCAGCCTCTCCCAGCACCCAGCCCGACCAATACGCGGGGTTTGCCGGGTGCGAGGAGCCCGGCAGCACCATCTCACTGCGGGTCCGATTTCAAAGGCAGCCCTGATGAAGACGTTGGGGGAAGGCAGAGCAAACAGACACCGTAATTGCGGTGTGCGCTTTCTCATCTCCGCAGCAAGTTGCAAAATGTGCCGCCTCCTCCCTTGTCAGCCGGGCTTTAATTTGCTTTAATGAACAGGCAATTACATGATTTCAATATTTAATTAAAGGCGGTGTTGGTGCAGGGGAGGGGGGACCGACCCCCTTCGAGCTTGTCAGTGGCACATTCGGGGGGGTTCATCCCTCATTCCCCTGGGTTGGGAGGGCTTAATGGGGACTCTGGGCTGACTGGCAGGAGCAGATGGAAGCCAGATGCCTCCCAGCCACGCCGCTGGCAATTGTAGATCTTGCCCCAGCACCCCCAAGCAATCAGCTTTTTTTTTTTTTTTTTTTTTTTTTTTTTTTTTGCAGAGCCAGCAGATCAAAGGGGCAGCAAATAACTTAAAAACAAAACAGAACAAAACAAAACAAAACAAAAAAAAAACACAAAAAAACCCACAAAAACCCAACCCCAAAAAGCCCTCCGAAGCCAAACCAATCCCTCCCCACACACTGCACCAGCCAGAAATGCCTCCTGGATAAAGTATTGGGTGCATGTTGGCAGGAGGAGCTGCTGGGGAGGGATGTGTGTCTGAAAGCTAAAGAAGAGCCACAGCTGGGAGCTGATTTTATATCTTATCTTTTATCTTATCTTATCTTATGCCAAGCAGCAGGCAGCTGCCTGTGATAGAAACACCTTCCCTATTACCCCACACAGTAAGCACCAAGGTGGAACTGACCCACCCAGCTCACGTGTTCATTTTTCCTGTAGACACCACCTTGTCTGTCTGTGCTAAAGCATGACTGGAGAGGGAAAAATGGAGGCATGTGGTAGGAATGTCCCTTGGGAAGCAGTGATAATTGCAGGGTCCGAGCTGCTGGCTGAGTCTCTCTGTTTTATTGCTCTCTCTGGCAGCCAGGAAGCCAGAGCTTTGGCCTTGACTTGGTTCCCTGTGCTGGGATGTCCTTCCTCATCCTGTTTCAATAAAACATAATCGCTTTATGACTTCCTCTCAACAGAGATAAAAAATCATTAAGAAGAAAAGCAGGCGGTTCTACAGCTGCACTGCGCCCTTGGCGTTCCCTCCGCCCCAGCCGCCACTGCCGGGCTTGCCCTTGGCTTGCAGGGCCAGGTGGCCCTGGGACCACCGAGCTGCTGGCCAGGCATGGCTAGGATGCCCAAGACCACCAGTGCCCACAGAACAGCAGCCACAGGCAGGAAGGTGGCCAGGCCTGCACTGTGGCCAGTGCCACTTTGCAGAGCACAGCCCCAGGGAGGGCAAGGGTGAAAGAAAAGAGAAGAAAAGGGAAAGAAGGCAAGGTGCAAGGTCCTTGTGAGCAATGATCAGTTCATCTGCTTGTCAAATATAGCTGGAGCTCGCTTGAGGCTGCTGCGTGGGCAGGCTGAGTCACCACTGCTTCCGGCCAGCCGCCCCAACCCCGCGCCAGATGGGAGAACAAGGTCGTCTTTAACCAGGGAGAAGTGAAACCTGCCTTTTTAAACACCCGGGTGGGAGCTGGGACAGTCAGCACTGAGCCAGCAGCCTCCTCCCTTTGAAGGTAGGGGTTGAGATTCCACTGCAGGCTGCATGCCAGCCCCCTGCAAGCACAAACCTCCTCCCTTCCTTCCCACTTCCTTTGCCCTGGGGTCCCAGATGCTCAACAAAAGCTCATCTGCCCTCACTACCCACAGCAATCATCAATGACAGCATGCTTTTGGAGGGGACTGCTTTACAGTGACCCACAGCCTGCTATCTCTCAGAGAAGTGCAGTCTGCTCCCACAGAGACAGCTGCTTCTCCATCCCAGTACCCAGCTTTCTCATGAGATGAAAGCCTTTCCCCCCTTTCTTCTCTCATTATTGCTGGATGAGAAATCACTTGACCCAAGATGACATGCAAGCAACTGCTTGAAGAGAATGAAAACCACCTTCCTGCAGTTCAGGCTGGGGAAGAGGGTGTCCTTCCCTTGGGGCAGCCTCATCCTCATCCTCATCCTCATCCTCATCCTCATCCTCATCCTCATCCTCATCCTCATCCTCATCCTCATCCATCTGTGAGCAGCCATCACTGTTAGAGCCTGGCTTCACACCAGAAGCACCAAAGGACAATAAGTGGTGGAATGGCTGTGGCTAAAGGGGGTTTCTGGCTGCAGGTGTGGTTGTGCTTCTCCTGCCCCTGGTCAACACTCAAAGAGTTTTCCCATGGAGGAGACATCCGGCCCTTGACATGCAAGTGAAACAGGAGCAGCCATGAGTCACCAAAGATAAAGGTCAAGCTTGTTATCAGCCATGGGAGAGGCTGTGGTTGGGTGTGCTGCAAAGAAATGTGCTCAGAGGCCAGCCAGAGCCAAAAATCCCAGTGCCATGGACACCTCCACCCAGGGGACCAACCCAGGGAGTGCTAGTTTTCTTCTTCCACTGCCCATTTCCCAGCAGCATCCGGCGGTGATGATGGGTTTCAGTGGTGCCATGGGCCAAGTGTTGCCGACAGGGTGGCTGAATGGGTGTTAAATGAGCTGTGGGTGCTGAAGCCCACATGGCTCCCACAGGGTGCTTGGCTGTTGCCACATGTTGCTGGAGTGCCCACAGATAAATCCTGTCCTCCATGGCAGGAAGAAAAGAAGTGCTCTCACTGAAATTAAACATTTTTCCTCCTGCCCTCACATAGCTTCTCACCTCAAGGTCTCATGAGGAAAGTTAAGGCTGGAGATGTGCCTAAGGGAGTCCAAAAAGGCTTTTAGAAAATCCTTGGCAATGAAAGGGGGCTGGCAGTGTCTGTGTCGGAAACTCCAGCCTTGTTTTCCAGTATTTTGGCCAAATGTGTGATTTGCTATTTGTGTCCTTGGGTTACTGCTCTTGCAAACAGGCACAGTCATGGACATGCATGTCCTTTCTGGAGTGCCCTGCCCATCACCTCCCCTGCCGCTCACAGCCCATGAGGGCTTTTGCTGCAGCCCCGGATCCCGCAGTCTTGACCAGGGGTTTCCAATTATGGGAAATGTGTCTGGTTCTATGCCTGACTCCTGCTCCAATAAGGCTGGAAGAATGACTTAGTCATCCTGGCTGCCTGCCAAGCCATTTAACTTGTTTTGCTCTGTTTGGAGGTCATTTCCGGACTCCAAAGGCCAGCGGGACTCCACACTACAAATGTCCGATAGCCGATAAATGGATTGAGGAAACAAGGAATTTAAAGCAGTTTATCCCTGCTGTAGCAACCCTGGTTACAACACCTCCAGAGAAGCTCAGATAAACCCATCCTGGGTGGTAAATGCCAGTCAGTGCCACCTGTCCTTGGCTGAAGAAAAGATCCCTCTTCTAAAGGACACCAGTAATACGGGACTAATAGCTAAGATTTTGTGATAATTGTCCCAGCTAGCTCTCAGTGATTACCCCACAGGAAAGGGGTTCCTGTGTTTTAAGCTGTCACACAGTGTTAGAGAAGTCCTGAGTTTTCAGATCAATGCAAATAACTTCCTCCCCATTCCTGCAGCTGTACCAGAGGCTGGGATGGAGCCCCACTGAGCTGACAGAGGACATGCAAAGGGGAAAGTATGGGAGCCAGGTTCCAGAGGAAACCCCTGGGAAGGGAGAACTGCCCCAAATAAAGCAGCAGGATGCCCTTGGCTGAGCATAACATCTCTGTGTCCTTCTCCCCCTTGATCCTCTGTGCCATGGCTGCATCCCTCCAGTTCATCATTCCGCTTTAACATGGGCTGCCCTGCCTCCAGGGAAATCTATATTTGGCTTGTCCTGGGGGAGCAGAGCCTGGCCAAGGTTACATGCCAAGCACCCTCATTTCCTCCTCTTAACTGCCCCCCTGCTTTACCACAAACTTTCCCACTTCATCTTTTTTTCCGCTTGTAAAGGCTGCAGTCACTTGGCTCCCACACTGCCCAGGACCACCAGGCTCAAACCCATCTCCTAAAACGTTGGCATTTGGCTCCCTCCACAAAACATACAGAGGTTTCCTCAAACCCATTTCTTCCTGCCACCAAATTGTAGTTTCTCTAACAGAGCAGGAAAAAAAAATCCTCAGCTTTTTATGGCTTAGGATTTCCCTTTCACACCTCCTCGCTCGGCCAAGCGGCACAGGGACCTACCAGGTGGAGAATAACAGCATCAATGATGCTTGCCCAACCCCAGCCCCAGCTCTCAGCCTGGTGGGACATGCCTTGAGCTACTCATTGCAAATATTTGCCCAGGTGGGGCCAGGTGTTTGAGTAGGAGATGGGCTGAGCAACTGGCAGGAAAGAAGAAAGTTTGACTTTTACATCTTAGCCCCATTGGCAAATATTAACTCGAGGAGCAAGTGGACTCCTGCTATCCCTGCTACACGAGCAACGAGGCAAAGGACAGGTACAAACTGGAAGACATGTGGAGCTTATAAACACCAACATCCACAGCTCAGGACTACTGGACTCACCCCAAACCCTTTCACTTATTTGATGGTAGGAGTGGGAAGACAAATCAGCAATAGGTGAGATCTGGGAAAACCAATCAGAACTGGAAAAATACACATTGCTGATTTCCATTCTTCATTTAATCCAATGCTTTTAGGATTTTCTTTCTCCCCCATGGCTTTCAGATGTCACTGAAGTTGCTGCCTAGAGAGTATTTTTTGCATTTTAATCCACCAAATGAGACACCTGTTTCCCTCCAGCCTTCCTGAGCACTGTCAGCCAGGCAACAGAGCATCCTCAACTCCCACTGCCTGCACCAGCAGAAACATGGCCATGGGTACAGGTTTCATGGGGGAGCAGCAGGGTAAAGATCACAGCAGTAAAAAAACTGGCAAGGAGGTAAAAGCCTCAGGAGAGGGTAGACAGAAATAAAAATCCTAAACCCTCATCTAACTGCTTCCCTTCATACCTGCCACAGGGCAGTGTCCCAGCTTCAAAAAGAAAATTTGGCAGTTAAAGCACAATGTGAAACACAATATCAGCTCTACTACCTGGCCTACCACACACACCCCAGCTACCCAAGAGGGAAAAAGGATGCTCTTTCCCCTCCAGCTACTTCCCACAGCCTGGCCCTGGCCACTTCTGGGAATGATGCACTGGAGGAGTTTCTTTATGATATCTTCCCAGCCCTCCTGGAGACAGGAAACACCCCAAAGCTGGACAGTACCACGACCTTATATTCCCTCAACTCCCTAAAGTTTGCTGATGTTGTGGTTAGGCAGTCCTGTGATCCTTTTCAGTGTTTACTCTAAAAGTTTATACACTGATAAAAAAACCCAAAATTCAGAATGCGGGGGCAGGAGGATGTGCCAACAGGGAGCTCAATGCTGTGCTGTCAGGACAGCCAGGTGACACTGACGCTTGTGTGACACAGGACATTGGCACTTGTCAGCCACAGACTCCACACACAGATAAAGACGGGACAAAGATGGCTAAAAGCCACTTCCTGGATCTTGGCAGATTTTTAAAGGACAGGTAATGTGGAGCAGTGACCTTCAGTATGCAGTGTCAGCATATTTCTGCAAAGCCTGGCCCTTCACAATCTCCAGTAAAAGCACAGCAAGGTAATAAAAGGCTGGCTGGCTTACCCAGGCAGGCAATGTCAGGCTGAATGGCATGAGCTGAAACCACCAGGGACTTCCTATGCAAAGAGCTCATCAGTGTCAGCCCTGAGATCTCAGACATTTATTGTTGCTGCTGAAAATAAAGATATCCCAAATATTTGTCCCAAGAGATTTAGTATGAGAAGTTGAATCCTTCAGCGGGGGAATGTCCTGTCTTTTTAAAACTGTGAGCTGTAGCCTAAACCATCTCCTGAGCTCACTGGACATGGGAAAATGTGGACAGCATTCAGAGGGGTCAGTAAATAACCCCTCAGTTCAGGGCAGGGCTTGGCAAGCCACTGGCTGGGCTTTCCATTCCCTTGGCAGAAGGGGAAGTACTGAGTCCCCATGAGTCCCATGGTGGCCCTGCAATGGGGTTCTGTCCTCCCCACTGACATCTCATGGATCCCCCCCATGATGCTCAGCAAGCTGCTTTGTGAAGAGAATTGTGAGAACAGACTGTATTGAGGTCTTCCAGCATCTAAACAGCAGTCTTGGACCAAACCCAAACTGTGGGGTCAACACCTTCCTCACCTGCATGAAGATACATCCAGGCTCCTCCAAGCCAGGCCAAGCTACACAGGGATCTTGCAGCATCTTTTTACCTGTTGTATTTCTGCCAAATGGGCTTGAAATTGGGCCAAGAGGCTCAAAGATATGGGTATTAGGAGGGGCACCAACAGCTCAAAAGACCAGATAACACAAGACTTCTTTTTCTGTTTTTGTTTTAATAACCAAATTAAACACCTACACAGCGTCCAAGAGTGGGGAACACTACACACAGAATCATGCCCAGGCTGCTGGGAAGAGACAGAGCAAAACAGCCCCTCTCCCTCCAGTTTTTAATCCCCTTATGGAACTTAAATGTCTGGAGTCCTCCTAAGCAGGTTTGATTTGGCACATTCCCACCCTTATTTGGCTGGCTGCTTCAGAGCACAGCCAAGGACCGGCTGACGGGAAATGACATCTTTTCTTCCCAGTTCCTCACAACGGCTCCATGACTGTCTGCAGCAGTTTACAACATGTAATGGTAACACACTGACTCAGTGGGATGAGACATTTCAAGCTTCTCAGGAAAAAAGAGTCTTAATCAGATAAATATTAGTCAATTGAGCAAGCTGGCCTACATGCTATTGCTGATTAATCCATGGCTTGTGTATGGTACAAAAAAAGGATCTCCCAAATTGAGCAAAGATGCTTCCTCTGATGCCCTTGTTTAAATTAACCCAAAAGCTCCAGCCACACTGTGTGTCATTTACTGTAATCACCCAACAAACAGCCTTGGTGGACTTCATCCCCCTGGCTGAGACCTTTCCAAGTGAACTGTCCCTAAGAGAAAAACTTCTTCACCTGAGCTTGGCCATCTTGGAGTGATGTACCCAAGCCCTCTCTGTGTTCATGGCAAGGCCTGAACATCCCCAAGGGAGACTGAGCTCCCTCCCAGGACATCTCCATTATGGGCAGCTGGCCCTGATGTGCTCCATGCCCCTCTAGGAGGTCCTGCCCGCAGAGGGACAGGCACCCACCAGCTCACCAGTGGAGTTTGGAGGGACCCAATGGCACCAGTTTGTCCCAGGACATTTCTGAAGGACGAGAATATTAAGGAACTTATAGCCAAAAATTTCCCAGAGTTTAGACTGGAACAGTCTAAAAAAAACCAAACCAAACCAAACCAAACCAAAAACTTCCCAAAAAAAAAAAAAAACTTCCCAAAAAAAAAAAAAAAAAACCAAAAAAAAAAACCAAAAAAAACCTCAAAAACCCAAACAAACAAACAAACTAAACCAAGAAAAACAAACTAACAAATAAACACCCAACCAAATATTTTAAGGAGTATAAAGATGTGAAAAAAATTGAATAAAATGGGAAAAACATGAAAAAGCTTTTCTCATCACAGACTTTCCCCAGTACCAATCCACCCTTTTAGTTTACAGCTATTTAGGGCATTTTGAGTACAAGTCTCCTAGGAGACCCAGTGGTCACTATACTGAGCTCCAGATAAATGTGCCTGTGGATACAGCTACCTACGCACTAACATAAACATGGAGGGCAGCAATTTACAATGCAAGACCATATGTCTCTGTTACTAATCTATTTCAGCTGCCAGGATTACAATGTCAGTCCTGTAAACCAGCTTTTTCCTCTACAGATGTCATGTTGAAATCATTATAATAAAAGCAATTTTACAGCCTTCAGTCTCCACTTCCCTTTGCTGCTGAGAAGCCTGCATTAATGCCAGCAAAATTAGGGGTCCTTCTCCAGGGACAGAGCCCTGGGAGAGGAGATGCACAGCTCCAGGATTACATAGGGACAGTGGGAACAAACCCAAGACAGCTGCAGGAATGTCAGTACCCTGCAATGGCTAATAGCTTCAGCAGGAGCTCCTGCATCTTTTTGGAGGGAGATGCAATGTTGGGGCCAGCTGGAAACCCTGGTGGGATAAATGTATGGCTAAATCCCACAAAAAAGGGCAGCAGGTCCTACTGATGGGCACATGAGGAGAGCTGCCTGTGGAGTTCAATTGAGAAAAGCCCCATTTTTTGGGCATTTTTCCTCAGTGTGATCCCTATCCATCCTCATCCTTGACCTTAAAGCACGGGCTACTCCTGGCAGTGCCTGCCTGGCTGCCGTGCTTTGTTACCATGACTCACGTAGCTAAGGCAACCCGATGTTGCCAGCAGCAGGATACATGACGCCTCCTGCTCGGAAACGATGATCAAATCCCTCCTCTGGAGCGGGCATTCACTTCAGAGACATGTGTCATGGCAGAGCCATCGATGCAGCCTGCAAGAGCTGGCACCACCAGCCCATCCATCGAGGCTGAGTGTGGCCATCCCATCCCACACCCATAACATAATCCCTGTACACAACACACATACAAGCACCCCCTCAGTGGCCAAATGCTGGTCCCTTCTCCTGGGAGGGGGATGAAGCCACACTGCCATGCCAAATTGCCATTTAGGCTTTTAAAATGCCACTAGTAAATTGGAGATTGCTTTGGGGCAAAGCAGAGGGCGGTGTCAGCACCCCTGGCAAGTGTGAGAAGAGGGAGATGGCCATGTGGGACAAGGCTCCTGTGACTGAATGTCAGTCTGCTTCCCATCACCTTCCTCTGGTTCACACTCCCCACTGTGTTATTTCCCCCTTGTTTATAAGAACAGAGACAAATTCCTAAATTTTGAGATTCCTGGAGATGTCCTGTATTTGGGGGGCAAGAAAGGGTCAGTGCCTGATGACTTTATATTAAAGGCAACTTTATATTAAAGGTGGTTGTGTTTGGGAGCTCACACACTGTCGAGGCACAGCCACAGTGATGTGCTGGGCTGCAAGAAAAAATCCCTTCTCTTTCTCTCACTGGTAACACAACTAAACAACTAAACCCAAACTAAAGGGAGTGACAGGTTCCTCCCAGTTGCCAGCCCCAGCAACAAGTTTGATTCAAAAGGAAATTCACGGTTCTTACTGGAACTTTTGAAGCAAGGTGTGCACAAACATGCCAAGTCCTGCAGCCTTTCCACACCAGAAGCCTTCCTCCATTCCTCTAGATGTTCCTTGTATGCTCCTGACTTGCTGCCTATTTTTTCTTTTTTTTTTTTCTCTTTTTGAAGGGGTGTCCCATTTCCTGTGCACAAAGACCATTCCCTGATTCATTTTGGGGCCAAATTGAAAATATCCTATTGATTTCTGCTTAATATCCAGCTCTGCTCCTGCTTGGCTCCAGCACCCTTATTTTAATGGGGCCTTTTGGTCAGAAAGTGGTTTTACAGAGCAGACCAGCATCTGCCCTGAAAATGTAGATGAACAGCCTAATTGTAAATCAATCTGGGCTGTTCCCCTCACTGAAACAAAATAAATCACACTGAAAAGTGGGATACAGTGTTGGCTCTCAAGGAAAAGCCTGCAGCTCTTCCCATGCCAGGTCACAGCTCCACACATGTTCTGCAGCCTCTGCCCTACCCCACAAGCAGGGATGGCCACTGTGGTCTTCCCAGGGCAATTCCTAGCCCATCCCTTCCTGAAAAGCTCAGCCAAACCATTCCTGGCTCATTCATCCACCCCAGGAGCATCACACAGCCCCCACCTTTTTTCTGACCCTCCCCACAGATGTGCACACCGCAGTGAATTATCAAAGCGTGGCCCTATACTCTGGCAGACGAGTGATTTGCAGTGGAAGCGGGTTTGGCTCTAGCTCTGATTGGTTCCCGGGAAATGGGCTTCTGACCCTGCCGACATCCCTGGGAGCGCTGCCAGCCTCTTCAAAGGAGCCAGGTCCTGCTCTGTAAGCTCACCTCTGGGCTTTGCCTTGCAAACACCTATAAGGGTGCCAGTCATTCGAGGAAGGTGATGGAGAACAGGGCTTAAAGTCCAAAGGGTGATGCTGTACATGGTACATACCTGAGCAAATACTGCTGGAGAAACAGTGTGAACAAGTTCATTAAGCACAGCCCTGTCCTTGGCTGCAGCATCAAGGCAATGGCTGGGAAGTTGCATCAGCCCTGTGTCAACTATCGTGAAAGAATGACAAAATTAAAGGTGTCCAAGAGGAAGGGACTGCAGGCTCACACGTGCCTCTTAAATATCACCTCCAGCTGCCACAGCCTTTCCTGACTTCCCCATGGTGCTGGGCACCACTGCCCAGGCTGTAACTGTGGTGCCTTCCCTGGAGGAGGGAATGGGATAGGGGGGAGAAAACCCAGTAATCGTAGGGGGTAAAAATAAGGGGAAGCAGTGTTAATGCAAAACTGGAGAGGTGGGCTGCCCTCAGGAAAGGATGAAGGAAGGGCTGGTGGTGATGGTGCAGAGCTGGCCAGATGCAGAGCCTCAAATGAAGCTGGTGGGCTTAGTCAGGCCCTGGCTGAGTCTCTTGGGGTGACCAGGGGCTGGACTCAGACCAGATGTCCATAGGAGATGGCAGAAGCCCACCCCAGGCTTGGCTCAGGCTCCTCTGCCCCAGAGAGAGATGATGCCAGGGCAGACCCAATGCTGTGAAGATGCCCAGACCCAGGCCCCCAGGAATGGAGTGTTGGGAGCATCCTGTACCCCCTTTGGGATCTGAGAAGTGGCAGGGAATGCTCAGAGGGGCAAGATGGGGGCTGCCTCAGATCACAGTGGCCCCATCCTCACCGCAGGGGGGGCTATCTTTGACGGGCAGAGGAAACATGGGTGGGGAGGGGAGCGGGCAGACAGGACTGGAGTCCCGTCATACGGCGGCAGCAGCAGAGTGGAAGCCCTCGGCGAGGCAGCCCGTGGGGGAGGCACCACCTCCCCACAGCCTGCCCATCCGAAACAGCCACCAAGATCCTCCCGTAGACTCCGGGCCTCCCTCCCCCGCCGCCCCCACCCCACAGCCCCCATCCAGCAGCCCCGTGGGCACGGGCGGCACGGGCGGGGAGCGCGCCCCGCGGGGCGGGCGGGAGGCGGGGCGGGACGGGGCGGCGGGCCGAGCTCCCCGGGGGAGGCACCGGAAGGCGGCCGGCGCTGATTCATTGCAATAAATTGTTCCCATCGCGGCGCGGCTCGGCCATCGCCGCCCGAGCACCAGTCGGAGCAGCAGCCGGAGCCACGGCCGGGGAGCGAGGATGAAGATGCAAGCCGAGGTGATCCGCGAGGGCGAGCTGGAGAAGCGGAGCGACAGCCTTTTCCAGCTGTGGAAGAAGAAGCTGGTGGTGCTGACCAAGGACAGCCTCAGTCTCTTCCCCGACGGGCACAAGCGGGCCAAGGGCAAGGAGCTGGGCTTCGGCTCCATCCTCAAGGTGGACTGCGTGGAGCGCACGGGCAAGTACATCTACTTCACCATCGTCACCAAAGACCGCAAGGAGATTGACTTTCGGTGTCCGGACCAGAGCTGCTGGAACGCCTCCATCACCATGGCCCTCATCGACTTCCAGAATAAGCGGGCCATCCAGGACTTCAAGAGCCGCCAGGAGATGGAGCAGGCGGCGGGCACCCAGGAGCGGCGGCTGGCCCGGGCGCCCTGAGCCTGCGGCCGGCCCGGCCCGGCCCCAGGTGAGCCCGCCCGGTCCCTCGGCTCTCCTGCCGCGGCACTTCGTGGGCTTTTCGCTTGAGCTTTTAAAATTATTTTACTCCCCGGCGCCCGCTTCGCGCAGCCGGACGGGCTGGGGCTCCCCGCGCTCCGCGCACCCCTTCTGGCCGGAGGGACCCGCGGCCGCGCCCCGAAAGCGCGCCGTGTTGGCCGGCCTCGCCAGCGCTGGGCTTTCGGGGAGCACGGCCGTGTCCCGACGCATCGCAGGGGGTTTGGCCGCTTCTCCGATGCATGGCGGGGAATTTCTGGTGGGAGCCGCGCTTCTGCAGTGTGCTGAGAGGACGTTGTGGGGGTGGCGGGCAATAAGAAATGGCACTTGGCAGTGCTTTCCTCACAGAATCTGCTAAAAAAAAAATATGTGAAAAAAAATGCTCAATGCTTACTCTCCCTTTAAAGCCCCCCATTTTCTTTCCCTGTGCCTTGCTGTGCTGCTTGTTTAACTAACCCACTTCCCACTTCCTCTTGCTACCTTTAGAGCATACCACTGGATGATAAACCAGATCGAGTGTCTTGGACTGAAATGGGACAGGGTACCAATGAAGGAAAGCAAAGAAGAGAGCTGGAAGCAGCTTGGTTTTCTCCAAGTCTGTTGTGGCTGCTGAGCAAAGAGCCCTGAGCTTTGCCTGAGATGCATAAAGAAAAACCAAAGACTTTCGTACAGGACTTCTAGCAAAGTGTCCACGTGTTTTGAGTGGCACAGCTTTGTGAACTATTATCTTCTATTTATGAGATGCAAGGAAGATTCAACACTGACTGGTGGTGTTAAACACAGTTTAAATTATTTGTAGTATCTATATTTGTATTTATTTTGTTGAATGTCTTTCAGCAGTTACTGGTCTTAATATTGCTTTTGCATTAATGTGTCCATTCCAAATAAATTACTTGAAATGTTCACTTTTTATTACTGTACTCTGGGCTGCAGTAACTTTTGTTGAGGCATATCTGAGGATACGGCAGTGGTGAAGTGGCTTAAAAAGAGTGGGTAAGGCTTGGCTTTTTGGTGCCTTGGACTGGGCAGTGGGATGTGAAGAAAGCCCAGATAACCTGTTTGTGTTTGACCTGATCTCCTGACCAGGGAGGAAAAATGTGTTGAGGTTCAGTTCAGGTTAGTGGTGGAGATAGAAAAGCCTACCATAGCTTGCAGAAGTGCTCCTCTGGAAGCTCTTTCCCACAGAATTCAGTAATGCCAGCTGCAGAAGGCGCAGGAGCTCCCTGCCACGGGAAAATGCTGCTCTCTGTGAAACGGCCTGTATCCTCCCCAGCCCCCATAGCTTAGTGCTGTGCTAAGGCACAAAACTGGATTCTTGGTTTTGGAATAAGAGCGCCAACGCTCCATGGATTCCTCAGCTTTATAGCAAAGCAAGCTGAACTTGCTTTCCCCTCTTCCTTCACCTCTGCAGTCCCTAGACAGAATTAAATTTCTCCAGAATAATTGAAGAATAGAAGTAGGCAGGCTCTTTTCCTATAGCCCCCAGACCAAGAAACTTGGAGAAAAATTAGCTGTTTTTTTGGATAGAAATGCTGATTTTTTTTTTTTTTTTTTTTTTTTTTTTTTGTTTGTTTGTTTTGTTTTTTGTTTTTTTTTTTGTTTTTTTTTTTTTTTTTGTTTTGGTTTTTTTTTTTTTTTTGTTTTTTTTTTTTTGTTTGTTTGTTTGTTTTTGGCTCAATTCTCAAAAACTAACCTGGGCTTCCTCAAGAGCAATGCTGCAGCACACAACTCAATTCTGGCAGTCAGGACTGTGAGCGTAGCACACAAAGTACTTGCTCCAAACTTGGTAATTTCCAGCAGGTAATTTCCCCTTCCCAATATCAGTGCAATTCTTGCAGGAGACTTTGTACTAGAAGAAGTCGCAAAGTATGTAATTACATAAGCCTGTAGTAAGAGCAAGAGATACTCAGTACTGGGAGGGGAAAAAACCTGGAAGGAGGGTTGGCCCAGTTTCTGGAAGTGGCAGGGAGGCTCTGGCACTGCAGCCTGGTATGTCAGGGCTTTGCATCCTCGTTGCTTGTTGCTGGAAGCTCGTGCACAGGCAGGATTGCACATGACTGAGCTGTGGATGTAGCAAACCTCTGGCCATAGCATTTGAAAGCCTTTGGCCTCAGTGCCCCCTCTAACCTGAAAATACTGGAGATGCATTTAATGCAGCAAAACAATGCTCAAAAGCAGATGTGTTTTACCCCCCATTTTTTCTTGGTGGCATTTCAGGGCACTGAAATAAAAGGTCAAACCAGAGCAAAGGCACTGGCTCCTAATCGCTTCAGTTTCAGTGAATCCAAGCAGGAATGCTGCCTGATGAGAGTTGGGGGCTGTTTCCTGCCATGATAGCCACTGCAGCGGGGTTTAATGGGAGGAACCCGATAGCTCCAGGGGTCCCATGGCCCCAGTTGCTCCAGCATGGCTCCAAGACCTTTGCAAACTGATCTGTCCTTTACTCTAGATGCATATGTTGACAAAATGGAAGGATTGTTCAAATTGTTTTATTCTAGGTTTACAGAATCCAAAAAAACTCATCAAGAATTTATTTCTATGGGAAAAATAAGGGGTTACTTTCTTGCAACTGTATTATTGGCTTTTCACCTCTTCCAGTGGGATTTTACTCTTCAAGAGGTAAACAAACAAACCTAAATTGACAATTAGCTGTAAATAGCCAAAGGAGGAGACTCCAAATTGTTTATATAAAACCCCACCAACGGTTGGACCCACCGTCCGGGTCAAGGGCTGCACTGAGGCGCAAATCCCAAGCATGGCACCTAAGAGAGATGGCAGAGACACACAGGGTGAGAGCAAGTCCTGGTATGGAAAAGCAGAGAAGAGCATACAAGATCCCCTTCATCCCTGATGCTGCTCCCCTGCAGTAGTAGCAAATCACTTCAAATAATTTCTTGCATTAACTTACAGTGGTCCAATTAGGGTTTGTTCTGGTTAGGGACTGCTGCAGGACAGGGACCAGTTTCCACCACGAGCCAGTTCAGCTCTTCCCTGAGCAGTCTGGGCAATCACAGCACTGCCCAAAAGGCAAAGTGGGTGCTCAACAGGGTCCAGGGATGCCTTTGGCACCACAAGGTGCTGCTGAATATCACACCTGGCAGGGCTGGTATCTGCATGGATTTAGGGATGGAGAGGTAATTTCTAGGGTCATGTTTGAGCTTTCCTAGCAAATCACACAGATTCTTCCTATCTCCTAATTACCTGAGTGGGCCCTGCTCCACCCAAGCTACTACTGCCATTTATTCTCTAGTCTGAAACAGAGAAAGAGCTCTCTAGCAGGAGTGAGAGGGTTAAGCCTAACTAGGTCTTTAAGAATAAATAAATAAACCACAGATAAAGACAGAACCCCCTTGAGATATTCCCCCACCCCCTTTTCAAAAAGAGTGGATATTTCCATTTGGATGGATATGTGAGTCCTTAGCTCGGCTGGGCCGGTTCCCCCTCCAGCATCCCTCACATTTGCATCCTTAACAGGAACCTAGTGGATGGGGAAGCACCTCCAGTTTGGAAAAGGCGAGGTTTTCCTCCACGTGCAGACGGATGGCCAGGACATCCCCTGGGACACAAGGCTATCCCACACACACCCAGTATGCTCCTTTGTCCTGCAGTCTTTGTTCAGGACAGTTGTCACATTCAGAGGAGCAGAAAATACCCGGCCAGTCAGCAAATCATTAGCCTCCAACACTGGGAGGAACAGCAAGCTGGCAGTGTATTCAATAAACTTGTGCCCAGCTCTGAAACTATGTTTGCAATTATTTTTTTACTATCAGTATGATTATTTGGGCTGCTGGCATCAGTTTTCCTCTAAGACACACACTGAGGTGTTGTCACCACATACCCGGGAACGATGAGGAGAATGCTGTCCTGTATGCAAGAAGAAGTGGAGCAGGAGTGTGATATTTAACATGGGCAGCCACGGGGAAATGATCCCCAGCTCCCAGAGAGAACCAGGTGTCCCAGAGGCAGCCAGGTGTTCTTGTAATGCCAGGCAGCGATTGCTGGGCTTTTATCAGCGTGCTTAAAATACTTGTGCAATGAGCCCAAGCCAAGGGTGTAGCCATGTGGAGAGGGAAATCTCCCGGGAAGCGCTGCTGAGCGCTCCTCCCACGCATGGGAACACAAAGGTGATGGGTGGGACCTTGCCTTGACCCTTTGCCAATGGGAACCATCCCACAACCACCAAACTCTCTGGGCAGGTTTTGCAATTATTTTTTCCCCTCTAGGTATTTGAATTAAACTAATTACTACGTGCAATTGCCAAACTGGCTCTTATGATTGAGGAGGCACTTTTTTCCCCTTTCCTTTCCTTTTTTTTTTTTTTTTTTTTTTTCTGCAGCAGAAATCCATCCTCTTAAAAGCCTGGGCTCTCCCTCTGCACTTCTCCAACATGTTGCTGAGAAAGATAATTTCTGTTTAATGGGTTTAAATTAGATCCCTCATCAGACGCCCTCAGGCTTTGGGACATTGTAAATTCCAGCTCTGCAGCATGGCCGTAGCTCTGTGGCAAAGCTGCACACGTGATAGATCTCATTTAAGGCAAGATCTTTAACTGGGACAAGTCACCGCCTCAACAGAAAATTTCCTGCATTGTTTCACACAGCTCTGCCAACGCACATGCTCACCTTCTTTGTCATAGCTATCCCACCTTCTGCACCTTCCCTGCTCTTTTTTCTCCCTCTCTAGCTTTTTTCCGTTCCTTTTTCCCATACCTGGCATGACCTGTGCCGGCTGGGAGCCTATCCTCCCCTCCCATCCCTGATCTCCTCTGCTCCTGCAGGTTTCAGGGCTGGGTGCTGGCAGCTCCCCAAGACGACGACTCCTTTCCAGCTCACATCCTGTTGCCTTACTTAGATGATGGTGCTGGCCCAGATCAGCCGCACGCCCATGGGGCAATCAGGTTTAACCATTAGGTCACTGTCGCCAGTGGCCGCCTTTGAACCTGCAAAGCTCAAGCAAAGCTGGGGATTCAACACCCCGAGCCCTGCCTGGCTGCAAACACTCCTCCTCAGGAGAGAGATTTTATTTATGCACAAATAAAATCAGGACACATGGGCCCATTACGCACGGAGGCTCTGCTGGGCTTCCTGCCTCCCTCCCTCAGGAATGGGGGGGATCTGTGCAGGAACAAGACCTCCATTCTTGGGGAAGGACCAGGGTGGACAAGGAGTGCTTGTGTGAATGCAAGTCCCCCTGGGCTCTGGGCTGCCCTCCCACCAGCTCATGCGTCCAGCTAAGCAGCACGTGTGTGTGGGGCTGAATTTTCTCTTCCTGCCTTTGAAGATGAAGAGAAGGAAAAAAAAAATAAAGGGGAACTAATTAAATCATTACTGCTACCTTTGCATCTGCGCAAAGCCTAAGCTTTGAGAGCAAGCAAAGAGCGAGTGCCAAACACATCAGCCTTCAAAGGAAGTGACCTTGGATCAGATCTAAAGCAGGCTGATTGGGTGCAAGGGATGGTGCTGTGCCGCCTCCCACTGCTCCCTTTCTGAGACTCATATTTAAAATGCAAGGATGGGTGCCTCAGTATCTAGCAAAGGCGGACAGGCTACACTCCTGCAACGCCCCATCCATCCCAGCCCCGTGCTGAGATGAACACCTGAGCTCAGCCCAAACTACAGCTCCTTCAGAAGACCTTTTCCTGACCCAAAGAAAAACCTCCATTTGTTGTACAGGCAGAAGCTGACCAAAAACATCAGGAAAAGACAGCAGCAAGGTTCAAAAGTGATGCTTCCAAAGGCAAATCCTCAATGTGCAATTTCCTTGCATTAGCTAAAAGTTGTGAGTGCTGAGGTTTTCAACACAGTAACAGGAAAGCTTTTTCATAAAACCAGACTTTCACACTTATGGTAAGGGTTTCTAATGCACCACCAAAAACCTCTCTTTGCAGAGCTGGTGTCGGGCTCACAGAGGAAGGAGCAGCCTTTAGGCTGGTGTATGGGTGGGGCAGCCTTTGCGGGGTGCCACCCACGGCCAGGGATGGATGGCAGGCATTTTAATGGCTGCATTTCTCTGTGAGACACCCACGCTGTCACTGCTGCAGCTGCTGTCGAAAGGCAGCCTGCTGGCTCTGCTGTGTCAGGCATTCCTGCCTTCGCCCCAGCCCCTGCCCGGGTACATCCAAAACAAGCACAGGGTACATTAGTACAGGTACATTAGTACCTGTAGAAGAGGTACATTAGAAGAGGTACATTAGTACCTCTTCTCCCAGAAATATTGCAAGGAAAAAGCACAGTTTGAAAGGTACAGGCCAGGAAGGAGTGGCAGAGACAAGGCTTTCCCCCAGTGCCACCAAGCTCTGTGCCAGGGAGTCCCTCTGTGGTATGCTCAGTTTTGAGCTAGCTGTAACTCTGCATTTGTAGTAGCACTTGGCATAACATCAGCCCAGGATGCACAAACCAGGGAAAGACCTCAGTAGCCCATGGCATGCTCTGCTCACCTGCAACCTGCTCCTGAGCATCTGCACAGTTCTGCAGACTGCCTCCATCCTGCCCTGAAATCCCACCCCGCCAAGAGGAGACCATCCATCCTGCCAAGGCACAGGCTGGCCTACAACATATGTAAGCAGGGAGCAGGGTGAGGCAACTAAACCCATTTTCCTCTCTGACCAAAGCTTGCCTCCAGAAGCTAAGCACTGCTCTGGTTTTCCTCACAAAACCCCTTTGAGAAGAGCCTGGATGAATTCCAGCTTGGTTGTGTGTCCCATAGCTGCTTGGTGCCCTTCCCCGCTGACTCTCCCTCACATGAACATTGCTCCAAGTCATGAAGCAGCAAATTTTCTTCCTGGCTGGGCAGAGGGGCTGAGACTCTTCCCAGGGAGGTGAAGACTGGGGATAAATAGTCCTTGCAGGTAGAAATATCCCACTTAAAAATCACAGGCTCCCAGCATTTATAGGAGATGTAGTGGGTCAGCTCTACAAATAAACTACTGAAGTGATTTTCAGAAAAGCTCTTCACCCAGAAACATCTCAGAATTGCTTTATAAACTTCACTAATGGGCTGTGCAAACTTCAGCACCCATTCTTAGTAGGGTCTGCGCAGAGGTATCTGCTCAGACAGCTGCTAGGGAAGATGAAGGGCGCAGACTGGCATCCCAGAAAGCCCCAGCTAAAGCAGAGACACTCTTGGGTACCTGCTCGGGGAGCAAACCCTGGAAGGGCTTGAGCAAAAGACATCAAGCCAGGTTAAGCCAGCTCCATCCCTGAACAAATTCATCCAGACTCCCATGACAGCAACGTAGGCATATTTCCTTCATCAATGGAACTAAAGCCCCAGGTATAAAGATTTAAGTGTCTACCACTGCTGTCTTGCACAGAGAAATACAGGAACTCTCCTGAAACAAGGCCAAAACAGAGAAAGGGGACAATTATTGCATCAGGCAAAGCATGTTTACAAAGAGTAATCCAGAATCCTCTCCTTAGATACTCTAAGTTAAAATATGTGAACAAGCAGCCCCCTCTCTGACACTCACAGTGGAAGAGCAGCATTTTTTGTGGTTTTTTTTAACATACCTTGGCTTTCCATGGAAAAGACAGCTGGAGAAAGCCTTCCCTTGCTATGCCCACCACTATGGATGTCAGCAGGCAGCACAGAACTGGGAGCACTGGGTTGTGGGATGCTTGCTTAAGGTTGTTCAAGTCCATCTTCTATTAGCCCCACCAGTCCCGTTCACCTGCTCTGCCAACATCCATCATTTGCCCAGCCAGATCTAGATGTTCACCCAGTGCTCTGCAGTTGTGGTAGGAGCTGGGAAGTGCCCAATAGAATCAAAACTGAGAAAATACCAGTCTGACCTTTTTTGATGAGTCTTACCAGTGTTGGAGGAGGGCACAGCCTTGGTGAGCATGCTGTCAGTGATGGTGGCCAGCATATTGAAGGCAAACACCATTGGCACCACAATGATGCAGTAGTGCCACACTGTCCTCATCAGGGCCTAAGGGACAGGACACAACAGACCACAGATCATTAAAGAGCACAAACAGTGACTTTGTGGCAAGAAACAACCTGGAGGAAAATCACGAGTCAAACTCATGACTTAGGGAAATGGTGGGAGCCACAAATGATATGTGGTGGTGCGGCTTTGGCTGTTGTGGGGTCTTTCACAGCCTGCCATTTGTCTGCAGTGAATTATTCCAAGCATGCAGAGGAAACGATACCCTACAATCTGGCAGCACGTTTCCCCGGCACTGCTGTGGGTATTTTTAGCATCTGGGAATTAGTGACGTCCCTGCACCCTTCCCCCTGTCTTCTGTCCAACTCCCGAGGAAATGCTGAACAGCAGATGTATGTGGTGTTCAGGAAGCTTCCATTACTTATACAAAACTGCCTAGAGAAGGCTTTTTGGTTCATTATCATAAATAATTAAAACTAAACTGAGCCTGTCAAAATAAATGAGCATGGTGCATTATGTAACACCATACATTTGGGATTTCTAATCCTGTTCTGCTGCTTCCCTGCTAATAAATTCACCAAATTCAGTAATCTGGAATAGGTCTTCTGGCCATGAGTGCACATTAGCGAGCATAATTAGGGAGAGTAATGATTTTGTTATTGCACATATTCTTAGCGGAGACATCCCTCCAGCTGTTTAATGCTGAAACAAAAGCGGTGAGGCTCCCTAAGCTATAGGGTTGGAGCAGCTCCCAGCTCATTCACAAACCCTGCTGGTCAAATGAATGGATTTCTTTGGGGCATGGAAAGGAAATTCCCCCTTTACTGCAAGTCTTCTGCCCTAACCCATGTCTCAAGGTGTGTTATTGTGGCTGGAAAATATTTCTGTCACTGGTTTAGCTAGAAGTTTCATTCTCTGGAGTTCCCTGTCCTAAGATCTGGTCCCTGCCTCCTGGCTACAGAAGATGGAGGAGCCCAGAGACACTGCTCACTAATGACTTGGAAATGTTGAGGCTTATTCCTAGCTCCCCTCTAGAGTTACATGCAGCCAGGTTTTTCTTCTCAAAGGGGCTCTTTGCTTACATTTTGGTTAAGATCTAGGCACTTCTGATTAAGGAACCAGAGAACAAAGACAGAAGAACAGGTATTTGGTACATAAACAAAAGGAAGAATAGTAATTCCTTGCTAGGATAAGTGTCATTGCAGGACAACATTGCAAAGCTCATAGAAAAAATAGTTTTAATCCCTCCTGCTTTGTACAGACTACCTCATGGGCTGGAGCAAGTGAGCAAAAAAGAGCAGAGGCATATCTTGTGTCTCCTGTAAAACAAGGGGAAATGGCTCGTCACTTCCCTGGGGCTGAGGGAGAACTGAGCCAGGCAGAGCCCAGTCCTTGCTACTCCTCAGCTGCTGGGTGGTGAATAGTTTTTTGGAGGTGAGCAGATCTGAAAGCATTTTCAAGGTAAGAGGCAGACTCAGAAGTCTCAGCAGACAACTTGAAAAACAAATGCCTGGGAAATGCAGGCAGGATGAGGTACAGCTATGCTTTCAGACAAGGGGAAAAACTTCCCCATTGCAACTGCCAAGCCCTCCTACAGCCCTGCCCACGCTCTCCCAGCTCACATCTGCAGATCAGACACTGATTCTTCCCTTCTATCCTTATCCAGGTATTATTGTCAAACTCCCAGCCCACCCCTTCCCTTCTCCAGCTGCCTGTTGCTGGGAACATCCTGCAGCCTCTTCCCAGCTGCAGCGCTGTCTGCTGCTGCTTGTGCCAGCCTTCCAAAAACACTCCAGCCCACCTCCCCTCCATGTGATACCAGGATGGGTTCTGGAGTGTCTTTTATTAACAGCTCGCCTTTCTCCTCACTTCCATCCTTTGGGAAGGGAACTGCTGCATTTGGAGGCCACATGCTGCAAGGACACAGCAAGCGGGACACTCCTCTACCAGCAGCTGTGAGGATTAAAAGCTTCACCCAATAACTTCTGCATTTGGGGCTGCTGCTGTGACAGCACTCATCTCCACCGAGACAGAAAGCCACCCGAGAAGCGGATGTGTTCTTGGCAGCCACACTGACAGAGCGCTTTTAAGGTGTCCCAGCTGCATTTGCCTATGAATAGCTCTCATGGGAAGTCAATGTTGACCCTTTTCCCCAGGCCCGTGCAGTTAGGACGTCCACAGCCCTCCGGGCTTGGCATAATTACCAACTCTAAGATGATTTCCCTTCCTGGCTCCTGGTTTTCCTCCCTGTGCAGCCAATGTGAGCCTTCCTGCACTGGGACATCTGTGCTGCCCTGTGTGCCTCTCCACTGCCACGAGGCTTTCTCTCCTACCTCCACCTGATTCCAGCCTTCCCTGGAGGTCAGTGACACCTCAGTGCACAAAAGCCATATAATTAATGCTGCTGCTCTGCCTGATTCCCATGGGACAGGGCTTCTGCACAGGGATTCGGTCCCAGCAGCACCTGCTTTGCACCTGGCTGGAGGCGCTCATCTCTCCAGATGGGCCAGGTTCACCTTAGTCCTACCTAATTGCTCCCACCCATGACCAAAAAACAATGGGGAGCCCTTCAAAGTCCTTCCCAGGCCATAGTCAGGAGCATCAAAGCTCTGTGCAGATGTCCCATGTTAAGGGGGCATCTTGATTTCAGCCCAAAGAGCTTGACACCAATTGGAAGAGACCCTTCCCAAGCATTCTACACCTGACAGAATCCCCGGGAGCCTCAAAAACCGCAGGAAGAGGGACCACGCTACACCTGCAGAGCCAACCCTTGGTCTGCACCCATCCTCCCTTCGCAACCTGATCTCAGACATGATTTAGCCTCAGATTAGCTAAGGTGTGTAGGTGCCTTATCTCATCCATATAGCTGGGAGCCACAAACCTCAGCACCCTCCAGGACTTGGCCCCTCCCTCTCCTTGGCTGTGGTATGGTTGTGGGAATGGCACTCATCCTACCTGCAGCAGTGGGAGCACCACCAGTGTCCTGGCAACAAGGCTCAAGGCCAAATCCTGCAGGGAATGTTGAAAAGCTGATGCAGCTCAGTTGTCCTTTGAGTCCACTGCACTGACAGGGACTGCAAGCACCTTTCCTCCATCCCCATGGCCTGGGCAGAGCTATCAGTGCCCTGAACGTGGCTTATCTGAGCAAACACAGTTCCCAGCACAGGTACATCAACTCAGTTTTCCAATTACTGTTTGAGATTGGCATCAACCATCGCCTCTGTGGACACAACCAGCAACAGCTAACATCACTTATCCAAAAATGGAGGAACAAAATTATTGCCTTGCTACCTCCTTCCCCAAATACTCTCATGTTGGGGAATTAGACAAAAATAAAGCCCCAGAAGGAGAGTACACAACCTCTGCTATCTCACTGCAATGTACAACTGCAATGATTTTTCCCCACTGTAATCTTCATTTACTTTCTGGGTAGTCCAGGAAATGCAGTCATTGACAAGACCAGGCCAGGACTTCTGTGCAAATCCGGTGACTCAGGAGGGACTTAGCGAGTTTCTGTGCAAGATTAATATAATTTTTAATCCCCATAACTATTACTCACACAGCTCTTTATCATGGCTTGGTGCAATGCTGACGTTGAGTGCGGCTCTGTTTGCACAGAGGCCCAGGAGAGCTGGTTTTCCCTGCCCTGAAAACCACCCAAGAGAGCTAGAGGTGGCATTTCCAGGGGCAGAGCTTGCAGCCACATCTCACAGACCTTGTGTCACTGCTTATGACGTTATTAAAGGCATCATGGGTGATTTCCCACCCGCCTTACCATGCCTAGGCCCACACTGGCAAAAACAAAGACGCTGAGTCTGAGCAGGGTCATCTCTGAGCAGTGACTTGCAAGTTTCTCAGTCACCAAACCCTGGACAACCTGGCAAAGAAACACATAAGCACCATTAAGCCTGATGTAATATAATAATTTAAACAAACTCAAAAGAGAATTGCTACTTTCTTCAAGCAAACAGGTTCTTCCATCAGGGTTTCTTTGACAAAAAAGGACCTCACTGCCACAGCAAATGACTGGAAGGTGTGATCCATTATTTCAAATGTTTTGCTTTCTAGAGAGAGATCCATCTCATCAGCTGGAAGTTTTACTCAGAGTGCATGCTTGAGTTTAGCATCACTGCCTACTCAGCAGCAGTGACTGAAACTTTCTAAAAACGCTTGCAGATACAATTTGTGATGTGTTTGTGAAATACAGTTAATACTACGGTCTTCATTCTTGGCAAGACCTCTCAAAGAAAAACTGTACATTTGTAAGCAAAGGAGGAAAATGTCTGTACCTTTTCTTGCCCTTATTTTAAACTATAAATATACAAATTGGGTGGTTCATAATTTTTAGGCAGGAAACAAGTATGACGGAGATGCTAATATCCAGTCCCAGCAGTACACGCAGATGTAAAAGATGGGGAATTGGTTCTACAGATTTTAAACAAAAAATTGGGGGGAGGGGGAGGGAAGGAAGAGCAAAATATTACAATCACAGAAATTATTTGACTTTTCCAGCACTTTGCAGAGCAAGGATTCCTTCTTTTATTTATCTGTTCAGCATCTCCCATACTTCAGGTGATCCTGGCCCAAGTGGACATGAGAGGAGAGAGGCTGGAAAAGATCATGGTTAAACAGCCTGACTGACTACAATACAGGGAAGGGACTGAAGGGAATCTACTGAGTTTTCCCTGCCTTGAAGGGGTTTGTTTGATCCAAATGAAAACCCCTCTGACTTGAAAGAAGAGCTCCAGTTCAAAATGCTTTGTTTCACTTTATTTCTGTGGCAATGCAACATGGAGAAAACTTCAGTGGTCTGTTTGTACCAGGAATGACACTACACTACACTCAGCCTTGCTGTGTTAGTCCTTAGGCAGAAACCCAGAATCAGCTGAAAGGAAATGAGTGCAAAATAAATGAGAAAGTAAGTTATTAAACAGAAAGTATATGTTAAGCTATAATAACCAGTAAAAAAAAAAAAAAAGGAAACAGCAATAGAGTGAAAATGAAGTTGACATAAAAAACAATAGCTACAAAATTAATATATTTCCAACAGCATACAACTGCATGGAAAACCATCAAAATTCAACCCTTCACTTTGCTTCAGAGCACAAAGGATTTTTGACATGAGGGCATATCACAACAACAAGACATTCTGGCTCCTGACGCCTTTTCTGTCCTGGTCCCTGCCTTTGTCCAGGGCTTGAGAGCTTGGCTCATGTGTGCCCAGCTGCCACGTACCACTGGCACAGGCTCTGTGTGTCCTTCCCGGGTCATGTCACCTGTCAAGCAGCCTCTGGGACAGTGGTGGACCTGCTGTGGCATGAGGCTTGGACAATATCTAGGGTGATCTGAGTCATCCTGACCAAAAGCCCTGCCATGAGAAGAGGCTGATACCAGCACCAGCAGCTTCTACTCCGGGGGTGGATGGGGAAATCCCTGAGTGACACTCCATTAAGCTGAGTGCTCCAAAAAGGAAGAATTGTCATTAACTTTTTGCAACTTCCCAGTCCCTCCTACAGCTGGGGCTGTGCTGAGTCACATGGGATGGGGGCTGAGCCTTGTCACAGGGTATGGATTGACTCAAGGGTGGCATCACCCAAACCCCAGTTCGGCTCTGCTGAGCCATTGGAGGAAAGGAAACATTTCCCAATTTGTCCAGACTTGAATGGCATATTTTATTGGGATACACCGTGCAGGCACAGCCCAGTCCCTGCCATTCTTTGAGTCATTAGGGTATAGCATCAGCAACGTCCCTGGTGTGATGGCCATGGGAGTGGCATTCCAAAAAACTTTGCCATCACTGCACACGAGCCCCTGTGTGAAGGCAACAATAACCACTGCAGCAGAGATGGGCTCTGAGCAGGCAGGACCTGGAGATGTGCAGAACGAGCTGTCCTCAGAGTCAGCAGAGCAGAGGCATGGTCCTCGTGCCAATGCTGGCATTCCCCATGGGCTTTCCCACCACCTGGACTGTGGAAATAACAAGCTCAAGGTGAAACATCACTGCTGAACGAACCAGCTTGTCAAGGGGACTATTTCCAGGGGCAAGAATGAGCCCAAGTCACCTGCTTTCCCCTTGGGGCTGGGCAGCAATCCTTAGGTTGTACAGATGGCAGTCCCCCCACGGGCTATCTGGGCTGCCTGCTTTCCTCCCCAGCACAGGCACTGCTGATCCAGCCATGAGTCCTAGGCTGGCAAGGCCCATCATCCTGATTTCGGACACAGAGCCTTGATTTAGGCACTAGATAATACCAGATAATATTTCCAGTCAACAGTAAGTCTGACCTAACTTTCCAGTTTGAATTCAGACCTGAAAACCCATTACTTCCAGTCTGCAATCTTCCCTGAGTACAGAGCTACTGGGCTAGCATGAGCAGCACCCTGGGAAGGTGAAAGGTAGTTCATATGCACTCTCCCATTTTGGAGATTTTGGACATTTGCTGCCAGTTCACCAGAAGGTAGTGGGGACATACCAGGTGACTTGGCCATCACCACTCCCATGGACGAGCTCTGGTAGCTGATAAATGGAATTTATCCTTATTTTTATTCTTGCTGGTGTATTCTGGGCTTTTTCCTTGCACATAAACTCCTCTTGAGATTGACTTCGATGGGCCTTACCCTCCTGCATTTCATTTTGCCTGGATGGTGCTTGCCTTTGTAACCTGACCTCCTTTGAAGTCGGGGAAGAGCCAGTGTACCTGGCTGGAATGCCTTCTGCGATCAATAAACAAAAGAGAGAGGAAATTGTTTGCAAGTGAAATAACAGGCACTGCCTGTGGCTGTGTACATATGTCACAGGAAAAACCAACGCATCTTTTTTTCCGCCCCCCTCTCCTTCTTTAAAGGCAAATAAGTCTCCCAATAAATGCATAAGAACAGCCAAATCTCTGTTCATCATTTTCTGCATTCAGCAAGCTGGGGATTTGTTACACTAGTCCAGCAAATCACATGGAAAAAGACTCTCTTGCCTCTATCATTGCATTTGGTTTCTGAGAAAACAGTTGCTCCTATTTGCTCAGAAAGGCCAATTACCCATTTGACTGCTTACCTCTAACAAATTTCAGGAACCCCTTGCAGGATGGAAAAGACTGTTTGTATTTGAAAGTCCAAGGTGCTAGTTTTTGGAAGACTTTTGAGGCACCAGCCTTGCTGCACGGAGCCGCTGCTGAGCTGACTGGCACCTGCAAGAAGCTGACCTCATCTGTGAAGGTTAGAGGAGTTATGCAGATGCTCAGCTGCTCCTCTGAGCTCAGAGGACATGGGGCTGTTGCTAAAGATTCCTCCATCAGCAGCAATTGAAAGCTTGACAGAGCCCAGCAACAAAATCAGCTCCTTTCACCCAACAGCGTGGAAATGAGAAGCTGTGAGAAGGTCGGAAAGGCAGACACAGCAAGCCAGATAAGCTGGTACAGCCTCATAGAGAAGATGCAGGGCCCCATCCCTAGCACAGATAGTATGATTCACATCAGAAGCAGCCTCCCACACCCTGGACCCGTATCTTGCCTTTGAAATTGTGCCGGCTGGCAGTTCCCAGGCGAGCCCGGCTGGGAGGGACCTGCTGGGGCAGATGACAGGGGTCAGCACAGTTCACGGGCCTTTTCTGCACAGGCTGAACGTGGTGCAAAGCATGTGCTGGGGGAAAAGGGAGCTGGCTTACTGACACAGCGATGCCAGAAATAGCTTGAGTAGTTCAGGTCTTGTGGAGGAGCAGGAGGGCAGCGGGACTGGAAGGAGGGCTGATGGTGATGACTAAACTGCTGAAGGCAGAACTTTGCCAAGCAGGGGGAAGAGGACGGTGTGTTTTGCAAACTCCAGCCTAATCACTTTCTTTCCCCCTTCAACCCACCCCCCTCCACAGATATAAATCCTTCAAAGCAAGGAAACTGGAGAACTTTCTGTTTGTTGTTGCAAGGTCCTTTCACTAAGTGGGTTTTCCCCCTAGGCGTACCTGGCTGTAATTAAATCCCCGGCTCTTTAATCATCTCTTTTGCTGTGTAGGGAGAAAAAAAAGCGAGAGGGACAGACTGGTGATAAGATGATACGCAATGTAAATCTCTCCTCCAGGAATCTCTCTCATCTTTTCAAGATCACTCTGTACCAACTTGTCCCTCCAGAAGCTGCCCAGCTAGAGGTGGAGTTTGTATAACAATACAAATTTAAATGCAGTAAATAGAACAGATGTCTTATGATTTCTTGATCCTCAGGGTTATAAATATCTCCCCCATTGTCCCACCCAGAGTTTTGTTTGCTGCATTTTGCTTTGGTTTTTTTTTGAGAAAAAGTTCTTAAAGGAAAGTTTCCCCCACCCCCTCCCGTGGTTTGAAATCTAAGCATCAGATGTGACTTGAGATACCAAATGGGGACTCCAGGTATTTCAGTTGCCTAATCCTCCAGCAGCATTTTCCAAGCCATATACTACACCTGGAAGGTCTCCATGCTATCACACTTGCAAACTCCCAAAAAAAAAAAAAGGAGTCTAAGTTCATTTCTGCCCATTACTCAAAGTGAAATTAATTTAAACCATTATGAAATTAATTATTCTCTGGAGGGAGACTGAATGGCATTTTACACCGCCAGGCATTCACTATGAGGAAAATCTCATTTGCATGGCTTCTCAGATGAGAGGGCTCTGGAAGCCCAGCCCTGGAAGACAGAGGGATTGTGTCCCTGACAGGCTCTCATAACTCTTGCCTGGAGACCTACCAGTGATCAGATAAAGATGCTTCAAGCACATCATAAGCAAGGAAATCTCTGCAATGCAGGCTGCCTGGTGCAGAGGCAGCTCTCCTGCTGTCTGCCTTCCTCTCCTCATTTTGTTATCTCCCACACGACTTCTCTTCACCTGGCACAATCGCAGCTCATCAGACAGCCCCACAATTTCAGAGTGCTTCAAGAATCACTGCAGAAACCTGGATTGCTTGAATTACCCCCATGTGCTACTTTCATTTCCCCATCAGTCCATTCCAGCCTTGGTCATATTCAATTTTCTAAGCCATAACTCTGTTTCCTCATCAGACATTTCTTTGGCTCAAAGCTGTCTCACCGCCTTCCCACATCCCCTTTTCTGACCTTGCCTGGCTGTATCCTGACCCAGACATGAGCCCCCTTCCCAGCCTCACTGCACTTCAACCTGCCCAAACTTTCCCATATCCCCTGCTGTTAGATGACACTCACCACAGGATGAGGTGAGGCTGAGGAGCTCTGGATGGGATCCCTCAGGTGATGCCTGAATTAGTGGTGTGTCTAAACTAACATCCTCCATCTGCAAAGAGGGCAAACACCTCATCTCCTAGAGGGTGTGTGTTTCTGTACTGATTCCCAACGCAAAGAGCTGTTTGAGACAGCAATGACAAAAGACTTGAGTTCCCTACTTAAAATTAGGTGGACTGACTCAAGGCCTCTCAAAATCTCCTCTCTAGGAGAGAGGAGCTCCTCTGCAGCTGGTTTGAATGAGAGGAATAAGGAGAAACAGATTCTTACAATGCATTGGCCACTTCTCACCACAGCAGGTCAAATGAGGTTAGGAAGCTGAAAAACTAGATTAAGCAATTGGAGCATAATATCCTTGGGGTGGGAGAGGAAGGCAGGAAGACACCATCACTATTTGAGTCATCCTGGGATTGCTGATCAGGCTGGGAAAGGGAGCTGCAACATTGCCTTCTGTAAGAGGAATATGTAAGTTTGGAGAATATTTAATTTAAAAAATAGAAACCACAATAACGCAAAGAAATAATTTCCCCCTTAATTTCTTTTATGTCCCCTTCTGTTGCATCCCGGGTTGCATTCAGATTAGGGGTTTTATAATGTTAAGTTAGCCGGTTCCGTGTACCCCTTTGGACACCCTATTCCCCCCATGATGGTTCACTCCAGGCTGCCTGCCATTGGAGCTTCCCCACGTCACTCCAGTGACCACCCCCTGTTCTTTCCTGAAACCTCCTGGTCAGTTACCCCATCTCCGTGTCCCCATTCGTCCCAGAGCCCTGTGTCTGCCCCGTTGCATCCCCATTGGTCACCGTGGTCCATGTCACCGGCACGGTGCCTGTCCTCATTCGGTGGGAGGGCTTCTGCCCTCCTTGGCCCGCCCCCTTATAAAATCCCGCGCGCCTCTGGTCCCAGCACCATTTTGTCCACGTGGCGCTAGGGAGCGAGCTGCACCTCTCTGTCGCAACTCCACGCAACAATAAAAGCTCTCCAGCTAGCCATGCGGACAGATTGGACATTCCTTCCCTCTTTGTCTCGCCCCTCACGTTGGCAACAGAGCGTGGCCAGCCCCACCCCAGTGCGCGGAACGCAGCAGCGCCTAGGACAAGCGGTGCCCCGGTCCCGCCTTTGCCGGGCTCTCCAAATTTGCCCGGGACCAGGGAAAACAATGCAAAGCTGCACCCTTCCAGCTATAAAAGTCCTTAAACACTATCTTTTTCAAGCCCAGGAGGAGATGCAAACATGGGGGACAGGTTTCCTCTGAAGGGCTCAGGGCAAGTGCAAGAGGATGGGAAAATCTTCACAATGATTTACAGACAGACAAACAAAAGAGGAAAAAAAAATCAAAGCTGAGTATCTGATTGATGAAATTCACTGAAAATTACATTATATTACTTACGAATAAAGCTATCATTTACTCAGTGAAGTGGGAAAGCCCATCAGCAGATATTAATCATTGTTCACCTATCCAGATTGGTGGATTTCACTTGCACCTTAATCTGCATTTCTATCTCAGCAGTATCAATTCACTGTACAGCAGAAACAAATGCATCTGAAATGCCATCTTAGGCAACACAAGCAGCTCTGGCGTTCAGCGGGACAGAGCCAGCACACTTCTATTCCCTGCCTGCTAGAGCAACCCAAACAGAAAGCAGCCATAAAACATTAACCCAGACACCATCTGCAAGAGATACCTTTGGGTGGCTCCAGACAGATACCTGAAAGTAAAGACATGAATTCTAATGTTTTACAATAATTTAAAAGCCAGAGAGTGAGATTCAGTTTGGTCCAGTTGAGGATCTTGTCCTGCATAAACCAGAGTAGAGTTTTGAACTGCCACTGTATAACAGGTTTAGCAATATGGATAGAAACTGCATGGATGTATGAAAGAAAACTGCCTGGCTGATAAAAGCCAGTTTCTGTGTCAAATGTCCCAAGGCAAAGACTCCCCAGCAAAGTAGATGCTGCACCTGAGCTTGCAGGACCCTGCTGGGTTACATTGAGGCAATAGGAATGATTGGCCTCTGTGGGATGGAACTCTGTGACTCTGAGAAGGGTTAGGTCCCTGGTTAGCCCTGGCATCTGATCATCCATGAGGAAGCAGAGTGGATGCTGTAATTCCCATATCTTCCAGGGCTGTGTCTCTGTGTGGGGTGCCCAGCACTGCAGAAGAGGTAACCTTATCTACAGCAGTTTCAACCAAACTAACCTGGGGAACAATGGCACTGAAGGCAGACAGATATTCCAGACATAACAGCAGTGTCCTCAAGACAGATATCCTGGACCTAACAGCAGTGTCCAGGCTCCATCTAGCCACACAAAGCCACTCCTTACAAGAGCTATTGCTGCCCACGTTACCCAGCTCTAAACAAGCACACCACAGCCGTGCTGCAACTCCAGATTTTATTTCTGCCTGTGTAACAGGGGTTTAACTGGTATGTCTTAAGTTAAAAGCCCAGCTGTGGAGAGTCCTTCAGCATTCAAATGGGGAAGAAGATATGAGACAGTGACTTGGCCCTTCTAAAACCTGAGTGCTTCCTGCAGATCCTGGTCTAGGAGGCAGCATACAAGGCTAACATAGGGAAAGCCTCTGAAAACAGTGGAGTGTGGGTCAGAAGCTGGCTTTAGAAAGCAGCTGCTGATCACCCCACTTTTCATGCTGTTTCTCTACTGTGCACTGGCAAACTGATCTTCTTTCCAAAGAGGCTGAATGGGACTGCATTCAGCAGGTTGGAGATGCTCACAGGACCAAGAGACAACTAGTCCAAAGCCACCCTCACAGGAGGGACATGGCAAAGGCACCATCTTCTCAGCTCCAGCCAGTTTACACTGCAGAATCCAGCTGCTGATGTACAGCCATGCGTGTCTGCTGCTCTACCAAGATGCCCAGATTTGGTGAGACCAGGCCAGAGCCCAAGTGACTGGCAACACCATGCCAAATCCAAATCACAAAGGAAGCAGCTTAAACTGCCATTTTCCAAATGAGAAGCTCCCACAGGAACTCTGTGGCAATGCCCAGGAAATGAAGAGGATTTAATAACAAGACCACTCTTCTTCAGGATATTGCCTAACTTGCATTTCTGCCTTGGGACTTAGTTATAACCATCTGCTGCTCTTTCTGCAAAATTATTAAGCCTCTTCCTCCAAAAGGAGCACTCTGCTATAATACAACTCAGCACATTTTTGACCCTGTTACTGCCTAATTCAGCTGACTTTTCCCTTTTACCCATTTTGCTAGTCTCCTAACCATGTTCCATCACCCACCTTTCTGTGCTTTGTTTTGTTTTGGGTTTTTTTTTCTCTTTTTTGGGAATCACAAGCTTGCTGTGCTTGTTTCCATGCAGTAGAAACAAGTTCTTCTACACTGAAGGAATCTTCAGTGAAAACACCAGTAAGATTGTCTGCTTTCCTGAGTATACAGGATGCTACTATAGAAATGTAAATCAACTAACCCACACCAGGAAAAACCTCAGCCCAGGCACTTTAGCTTCAATGTAATTTTTGTTACAAAACCCAGGACATATCAGTCCAAGGAAATTTTAGCTCTACAGCTTAAAGATCCACAGCTTAAAGAGAGGGACAAGGGGAAGAAAGCTTTCAGGACACTCCTTGCTCCAATTTCTTCCCATTCCAAGGAACAGAATAAATTTGGAGTCACTTCTCTTTTGAAGATAAATGCCATGTGGCAGAGTTAGGGTTTGCCTGTCAGTAATGCATCTGGATTTGGAAGAGCATGTGTCCAGAAGGTAGTGAATTAGGGAACAGTGTGGCAAGCTAATCTGTCTAAGAGGGGGACTTGCATTTCACTTACCATTTGAAGGACACCAAAATATGACATCAGATATCCAGACTCCACTGCTTCCAACCCAAAGAAATCCATAGAGATGATGGAAAACATAATCATGAACAAACCTGGAGGGAGGGTTAATGCAAAGAGTACATCAATACACTTGCAGTGCATGTAATAGCCCAAACCCTGCTCCCAGTCATCACCAGTCCAAGTCAGTAGCTCTCCCTGGGTTTGCCAGCACTGGGTATAAACGTGAGCACAATCCTATTCAAAGTTATTGTAGTAATTTAATCTTTAAATGTTAACTTTTTTATCCCCCTTACTTTCATCTTTAAATAATGTGACTATGTAGGCTGTAGTTTCAGCTGTTAATTATAAACTGGTAAATATTTGTATCACTGAAGCCAGGCTAACCATTAAGACAGCAAGAAAACATTTGTTCAGACAAGACTGTAACCATCAAAATAATCTGATTGGATCCCTCACCCCTTTTGCCTGACTTCAGATATCCACTGCGGGGAACAGCCCCATTTTGACATCAGCCAAAATGCAGTGGTTTCAGTGCACACATCAGCAACGATGTGTGGGGCACGTGAAAAATCGCTGCTGTGCCCTTATAGCAATGTCAACACTAGCAGTCAGGAAAGTAAGGACAGAAAGAGCACAGACCAGGTCTGCTTTGCAATTGAGGCAATTTCTTGAAAGTGTAAAAGAGAACATCCACTCAATCTCAAATGAAAATACAATAGTGTGTGTTTCCCCCACTTCCAAACATACACAAATATAGGCATGCTTGCACATGCTCCCAGTCTTACAGAGAGAGCCATCAAATTAAAAATACTATGTCAAAACACTGCACTTCAAGTGTGGTGTGGGGTAAGAGTCTGCTGCTTCCCCTAGTGTCTTGTGCACCTGAGATGGACCAAGACAGTAGGAAACTGGGGCTCTCTGCATGTGAAGACCCCCACAACATGCCTGTCAAGAGATCACTGATCCTTCTGGGAAAGAAGAGACCAGATGACTTTTAGCAGTCCTGCCTTTCCTTGTAAGATCCTCCGAGTTATAAGGACTCGGAGAAAGGGAGCCGTGTTCCTCTCCCTCCTGAAAAAAACAGAATGCAGGAGGCCATGCGTGAGGACTGAGAAGACAGCTGGTGGCCTGGCAAAGTGACATGGCATGAGGAGGATTTGCCAGCTTTTCCTGGAAAGATGAAGTGGGTGATTCCAGATTGCTGGTTAAAACCGTGGAGGATTCACTTCCTGATGAACAAGAACAACTCCACTGCATCCAGCAGCCGAACCCCAGCACTACCCGTGCAGCACTTGCTGCAACAAGGACCTCCCTCCAGGCACCCCAAGCCTTTGCCTGGAGGGAGCAACACTCTCCCATCCCAGGACCTGCCACAAAGCCTTCCTGAATCCCACTGGAGACACATCCTCCCCCTTAACAGGAGTTGCTGCACCCCAGCTGGCTCCATGGGGTTGGGAGAGAGGGATGGGGGCAGGAAGGGTGCCCTGCTCTTCTACTCTCCAGCTGTATGGAGAAGGTGCCTGGGAGCCGGGGCTCATGAAGATCTATGGCCTCGCCACACCCCTCCACGGAGAGCACGCCTCTGTTATCCAGTTACTTTGAAATCACTCTCAGCTCAAGCCAGCTTAAGGTAACATGCAAATTCCAGTATTTACTCACAACACCCAAATCAGGCAACAGGGTTGCACATGTTTGTAAAAGGCACACTTGACGAAATGAAAGAAAAACCACACTTGGTTTCTGTAGTGAATAAAGTTCCTGATACTCCCGGGCAGGGCCTTCCTAGTTCCCATGGCAACACTGAAACAACTACTAACTCTAGCTGAGTACCAATACTGAAATGTTAATTAGCTAATCGCTCTGTTTGTTTTCTCTAAACTACCTGGAGATAACCGGTCTCCCACCCCCCACGCTGCCATTCTGGGACTAAAATGCAAATAAAAAACCCTTGGGATCATGAGAGTATTTTTAGGGGATAAAGACACCCCTAAATAAAAAAACTAAACAAAGTAGAGGGGCCTAGACAAATGCCCTAGCTGAGGAAGAGGGAAACACATCCCCTGATTGACTTTTGTCCGTCACCATCACCGAAAAAACTAGACTAGAATAGGCTGTGGGAAGAGGAAATGGAAAAACAGAGAAAAAAGCCTGGTGTTTCCTCTAGAAAAGGAGTGGGGACAACTGATGTTCTGGACTTTAGCAACAGACTCTGCACACCATACTTCCTCACCCTCTGGCCACCAGTGTGCCACAAGGAAAGAAGAAGGGACAGCTGCTGCTCTGGATTTCACCAACAGACTTTGCAACCCTCCTTCCATTCAGCCACCTGGGAAAGCTATAACTGCGGGGGTGAGCTCCGTGTCAAGCCCCCTGCCCAGCTGATCTTTTTAATAAAGAGCTGAACATTAATAAAGGCATTAGCCCTGTTCATTTCAGTTTCACTTGTAGGAAGATTAGATGGAAGCAGGAGCTCTCCTTTCATCCTGCACCCCACTGCAGGTACCACCTAGGAGGGGCTTGGCCTCCCTACATACCTGATGCTCCTTCCTGGTACTGTGCTCCAGCTTCTACAGCTCCTCTCCCCTTTGAAGTCCCTCATCAAGTTAAGACACATTTGGATCTTTCTCCTCCAAACAAGCTGCTTTCTTTCGGAGCAGGGGAACAGGCTGTGCTCTTTAATTAGAATCATACATTGCACAGCTCCCCTGGAGATGCAAAGGTCTCATTTTCAGATGGGTGTCACCAACTCTGCCTGCATGGTCCCTTAAAGCTACCTGGAGGAGGGAGACCCCCTTGCCCCTCTTCTCTCAGAAACTAAGGTGGTCTCTCCCACTGGTAACACATTTCTTGATGAAAACCACAAGGTGAACCTCAGATTGAACTAAAAAAAGATTATGTGCTCGTTGGAACAAGCATTTCTTACAAAGATCTCAGCAGGTTCCCAGCTGGGTAGGCTGCAGGTCAGCTGAATGCAGCCACATAAATACTGATAAGCCTCAGTCCACTCTAACAGGCTCAATGTGGAAAAAAAAAAAAAAAGAAAAAAAAAAAAAAAGAAAATGGCATAAAATATCCTCAGAAAACTTGCCTTTTTGAGGATGTCTAAGAAAAGGGTGAACTCCTTAGAAAACCTGGCATCAGTGGGATGAGTAACAAAGGTTATGCAGCAGTAAGCAGGGAAATGGTTTGTGAGAAGCAGTAACGATGACAAAAAGCACCAAGGAAAATCAGGAGTGAAAGCCCTATTAAAAAAAAAAAAAATTAAAAAAAGTGACATGTCTGAAAGCATCCTATAGTTTTGGAGGGCGAGTTTAACAGTTTAACAATCTCTAGTGCAAGATGGTGTGAGAAGGCAAGCACAGCCTCTGGGAGTTCATCACAGCCCTCCTACACTGGACTGGAAACGTAATGGGATGCAGAGCCCTGAGGCTCACTGCAGAAGTCTGCTCAACACGTGAAAGAAAATCCCTTAAAAAATGGGATGCAGGTGCTAAAGCAATCATGCTGAAACCAGATTTTCCAAAGGGATTAGGCAGCCAAAAATTCATACAAGCAGCTATTTATCAAGATTTTTAAGGCCCTGATAATTTCTTGTCAAATGAGAGTTATGTTTGATATTTTTATCCTCTTGTTTTTCTTTCTGTCTCCTATCTACCACAATGCAGTGAGGCTCTCTTTTCCCAGATCAGCTGAGAAGGTAACTCGGCTGTGCTGGAGCTGTCTGCTGCCTGTTCAATCCCTGGCAGCTCCTTTCCTACAAGAGGCATAGAGCCCACTTCTCTGCTTTTATGCAACACAGGGAGGAGGTTCCAAGCCCTGCAGCCCTCCTGGGGAGGTTCTTTCAGTCTCAAACGAGCTAATTTTAGACAACAATGAGATCCATAAGGAACAAAAGATTTTCTTTGCTGTGTATGACAAACTTGTTTACAAAGTAAATAGAAAACCGTCTGTAATTTGGGCAATCTAATTAATTCTAGAGTTGCAGCCTGGGGATGAAAGGTAAATGAGCTCATGAGGAGCTCAGCTTCCAGCTGTGAGCTGCAGAGAATTAGTGACGGCCAGATCCCCTTTCAGCTGCCATCAGTTTAGTGAGTGACCTGAAGTGAAGAGAGACCTGCAAAGAGAAGTCACTAGGATTTTAATCACAGTGAGTGCTACAGCAGGAATGCCTCAAGTGAACCTTCTCCTACCCTTACAGAAAAACTTCCAGGCATTCAGTGACAGACTATTAGCCTGCCTTAAATTCCAGCTTCACTGTCTCCATCCTCTTTGCCTAGAAACTGCCTTGCAGTTTTGGGCAGGAGATGTTTATTTCAGTTCAGTGAGCATTTTTGCTTTGCACGGGCAAAGAAGAATGGATTATGTAACAGGCAGGAATTTGCATTTCGGCAAGAATGTCTAAAGCAAAGTGCATTTTGCCTGACCTTTGTAAAAAAGAGAGCACACAGGAAATTACTGTGGGAAGCTCACATGGATGCAGTCTCAGGCATTTTTAACAGAGAAATGAATGCTACTTTAAGATGAGAAATGAGTCAGAATCAGCTAAGAAAACCCTTTTAAAACATCTTTCTCATTCTGTGAAATGCTGTAATTCTATACACTTTTTAGAGTGCAGTTTTACAAGTTTATTGTCTTAAGAACCAAAAAAATTGCACTGTTAGGTCAAGCCAGCAGCGAGACTGTATCCTGTATCCTGTCTCCAGTGGCAGGGGTAAGACCAACTGGCATTAATGATCTCATCCAGTACGAGCTACACACAGGAAGGGAAAAAAAAACCCCAGAAATCCTTTACTTCCAGCTCCAGTTGGACTTGTTCCCTCAGAGATATAGCAAGAAATAACAGATGAGCCCAGGAATGCCATCCCCTTCCAATTCAGCCACACTCCACAGCCAAATTTACTTTCATTTGTAAACTGAATTTACAGTTTACAAATTAGCCTTTAATTTATAAATCATGCTTCACGTTCTTTAAACTTCAAGGGCTTCTCCAGACAAAAATGAATTGAAAAAAGATGCAAAGTCTAAAAGCTAGGGTGCCTTAAGTCCTCTTTTAGGATCCCTGTTTGGAAGGGAAGTGCCTTAGTTTGTTCAGATGCATGATACACACGTGTTATGATGTGCACAAAGCTCAGTTCTTGAAATCATCATCAAGAGAAACTGGACTTTTTGGGTTTGAATGGGAAAAGAGCTGTGAAGCTCTTTGTGGAAGGGCAAAGAACATCACCCTGTCCTTACACATCACTGACAAGGATGACATTCAGCTTGTCTCTAGTCAAGTGTGTGGGGGAGGTTAGAGGGTAGGCAAAACTGAAGATTATTAAATTGTGACCAGGGATACATAGTCAGGCAAATAGGGAGATATGAACCCTGCCAGGACAGCAACTGACTCAGAGGAAGCAGGGAAAGAGATGGGTTCGGGAAAGGTTTGAGGGATCAGCGAGTTCCTACCATGACACAAACCCCCCTCCCCCAGCAGAATATATAAGGAAGAGAAGAACAAGCATCCCCATCAATGTGTAAGGGAAGAAACATGCTGTAGGTCCCCTGTGTGCAGCTCAGCCCTCTCATCCATCAACAATTTTTAATTGCTGGGGAAAAGGTTAGGATACACATACACCTTAAAATCACAAAGTAAAATCAGGAAGGACCTCGGTTTTTCTGGCACATGACAAACAATTTTCTTCTGCTCTGAAGAGCTTACAGCCCAAAGAGAAATGACAGACAAGAGGAAAAAACATTTGCAGTGAGGGGGATGGAGAGATTAAGTGATTTGCTAAAACTCCCAGATGCAGCTTATGACAAGTGGTGTGTTGGACATTAAGTCCAAGGCTTTTGACCCTGTGTAGTTGAGAATACCTGAAAGCATCCAGCATCAAGTTAGGAGGTGAATCCTCACTGTTCTGTGATCAAAAGCAATGTGCTTGCAGTAACTTCAGACAAGCCTGGCCTACAGTGTACGTCATCTTATTCGAAATACATCAGTAATCATGGGTAATGGGTGAGATTTACCTATGGGAAGTCCAGCAAAGACCTTGACTATGAAAACTTCCATTACTCCCGGAAACTTCATCAGGTGCAGAATTTCTCTGATGCTAAACAAGCTGCCAGTCTGTGATGTGCCTGCAGAGGATTGACAAGGATGACATATGGGTTAATGCTCTGTTTATACAGGTTAAGGCTAGAAAGCAGGAAACTCTGAGACTCTGCTCAGGTTCAAAAACCACCCAAAACCCACATCTCTGCTGCACCAGCTTTGTGCCTGGCAGGAGGCTGGTAGCTGGTGCCAGGTCTGCATGCAGAGGAACCCTATGAGACAGTGGGATTTCCTCCCTTGTCAGACCAAACTAACCCCCAGCAAGGGCTCCACAATCACCTTTTCTGAGACACAGGTCTGGTCTGGAAGACTACAATTCTACATGGCAGACTGATCAATATATTTGGAATAATCCTCTTCCATAAGCTCAGCTTAGACACTGAAGCGTCAGCATCTCAAGGCTGGGACCTTTTTGCCCTTAAATCAGCTCCAAGGTCCTTCAGCAGTTCTTGCAGCATGTCAATCCCCTGTCCCTTTTCATGTACTATTTATCAGAAACAAAAAATACTCACTGTGCTCTGTCACATGATGGTCTGACTTTGGTTTAGTCTGAGAAGGGATCCAAACCATTGCTATCAGGATGTTGATGAGATTTCCCACCAGCCCAACATATATAGGAACATAAACACTGCAAACAGAAAAAACAGAGGTAACTGGATAAATACCATAAACAAGGAATTTATACCTCCATCCTGCAAAGGCTTGGGCATTTGGATTAGGAACAATTCCTCTTCAAGTCACAGTACATAAGGCATTAAAAGAACTCACATCCTTTCATGGAGGGTTTGGATATGACCACAGTTTGAAATTTCAGCAAAAGATTACTATTTTTATCAAGATAGTTTATAATTTTATTAATAATAGGGTATAATACAATGCTTTTAAATCTCCAAGTGTCAGGGGAAAAGAGCTTTTCTTGGTTTAATGAAGCTTAGAAATCTTCCCATAGAAAGCACAGCATCTGCTTTTTAGAATCCATCTAATCTCTGTCTAATCGGCAGTTTCATTAGTCTAAGTATCATCTCACTCCTTGAAATTTCTCAGTGAAATAAAATGAACTTAAGGAAAGTAGTCAAGATGATTCAGGATGGTAGAATACAGCCTACAAGCAGAACTAAACCCACCAGAGAGGTAATACCATTTGAAAAGGAGGCATTAAATATAAAACCACAACTACAAAACCTTCTGGGAAGGTCAACAGCATTTTGACTGATGCACTTACTTTTCTCCAAAGGTGCCTCAAACCAACTTCATCTATCTCTCAGAGCCCCCAGATATTGAATCTTTAACAGAAGTAGGGCCACATCCTTGGGTGTAGGCACAGTGAACAGAAATTATTAACTATAGTTGTACAATGATAAAAAGGAACAATTACAACTTATCTAAAAAACAAACATGAAAAAGTCAATAGAGCCCATAATTAGTCCCCAGTTATCACTGTCCTCTTAAAAGAGAAGATTAGGAAATGACTCTTCCTAGTCTTTCAGCGTATGTGGGAAGATTCCACACTCTAAAGGGCTTTACTTTTAACAAACACAGCAGGGCAAAGTCCAGGCCTGGAAGACTGAAACTGAGGGAAGTCAAGCTGAAAACAAAGAGAGAAGCTTGTTTTAACAGTGAGAGCAATTATCCACTAAACCAGCTCATTAAAAGTCTCCCCCATCATGAGAACCCAGTTAGTTGTAGGGTTTCGTAAAACACATGCTTAAAACCAACCACAGGAAGCAGGTTTGGGGTGGAAATGCCCAGCAGAGACACCAAAGGCTGGGGTCATGTAGGGCACCATGGTGCCTTGGAGGCATCCAAATTTAAGCATTTTGGACTTCAGCAAAGTAATATCTAGATTTCACCAAAGAAGGCTTTGAAGTTTTGCAGATCTATGCAGACTTGGAGGTGAGTATGCCATCCCTGCATTCCCAGCAACCTGTGCTGCCACAAATAAGACGTAAAAGTGAGCTGTGAGCCCCCAGCTGATGCTCCCTGTGAGCCTGCTGATGAGACACTGCTTATTGCCTGTTTTTTTACTGCTGATTTCCTTGCCAGGCTATGGTACATGTTTTTTCATGAAGTAACCAGCAGCACTAATTGTAAAAGCCTCAAGTTTCCTCCATGCTAGACAAAGGTGCAGTCTGAATAATTTCTGGAGTATTATTTAAGCCACAGAGCAAGACAGTCAAGGATTGAGATGCAAACAAGGAAGAAAAGTATCAGAGAACAAATATATATATATATATATATATATACACATTCCCGCTAATAGTAACAGTGAAAATCCCAGCTAAATACTTTAATTCTCATTAATTTTTATTCAAATAACAAAGCCAGATATTGTCTTTCTGCAAAAGGACTTAGCACAGTAATTTAGACCTGCTGCCTTCTATCCGCCAAGCTGCTTCACTAATTAACTCAGACCACAAAATTAGTCATTTACCGGATCGTTACTTTTCATTTTTAGTGCAGCAGATTGCCACTTTCTAAATTAAAATGATATGCCAAGCAGTTCCCAAAATACTGAAATCAAATTTGTGGACAAAAATTTTTATCCAAGACATCCAGAATTTCTACTTTGCATTGCAACATAAAGTAAATTTACTAAGAAAATAAAAAGGATAAAATAACTGAAATAAGTACTCGCAGCTAGCTAAATGTGTATGGGGGGGGTTGGGATTTTTTTTTTTTTTTTTTTTTTCCTGGGAGTTTCTCTATTTCAAGCTTTCATTCTGATATGTAAACAACATATCTCAAAATTTTTCATCAGCCAGAAGAACTTCCTTTCCAGCCCTACTTTTTCCTGAGGTTGTCCAGAATCCCACATACTAATGTAAATATGTTTTACTCTTCACATCCAAGAAGAATTAGAGTAAGCAATGACAGAAGGATTACCCTGTAAAACTATAAGCAAACAATGCCCTGTGCTTACTTCACTGCAAGCATAGGACTGTTAATTCACTGCTGTGAAAGGGAGAAGAGAACCTTGACAATTTATATGTTTGGGAAAACTTGGGCTTGATATAACAAATCTGTGAAATTTTATACGGCTGGTTGCTGAAATCAGAGAAATGCAGTAAAATATGGAGCTCAAAACTGTGTTTCCCATACAAGCCTGAAGCAAAGTCATCTGAAGATCCCTTCTCCTAAGCACATCTTTCTGCAAGTGCTCCATCTTTTTCCACACATTAAGCACCGTCATTCCTTGATGGAAAGGTAAGGAAGGTACACCCTCCAGTTAGCTGCTCTGCTATCTCCAACAGGGACAAATGCTGAAATTTGATAAAACTCACCTGTGTCCTGGAAACCACCTTTTGCATTTGTTTGTTGGCTCATTTGAGAGAGATGAAGTGAAACCAAGGGAGGTGGTGGGAGGAATGCTTTGCTGGGTTGGTAGCACCTGCTGAACAAGAGCTGGCTCTTGGTCTCTCATCTGTTTTTTTATTTTAAAATTTAAGCATGAACTCCCATCTCTGCTGATATCAACCAGAGTAATTTTGCCTTCAGTTTTGGGTTTGGCTTATCGGGAGGAAGCCTCACCAGGAAGGGATGCAGTGCCACTATTAAGATAAATGAAGTACTTCAAGCAGGTTGCTCCTGTGGGACCTTTTCCCGTCCTCTTCCCCTTCCTGCTTTCCCTCTCATCCCTCCTGGCTGTCCACAAACCAGCCATGTGTAACCAGAGTGAGCCTTGCCAAACCCAGCAGCAGATTTCCTGAGCAGGGTGGAAGAACAAAGGCTGTGGGCAGGACTAATACAATTAAATTAAATGGAGCAAAAGGGCACAGCAGCTTTGGCAGCTGAGCTCATTGTATGGCCTCTTCCAGCTTCTTGTTGATTAATGAGAGATTAAGGGCCTTTACTGTCCTGGGCTTTATGGTCAAAATAACTTGGGTAACTTTATCTGTATACTTCAGCATGTTATTTATAATTCCTCTGCTTTTTAATCTGTAGAGAGAGCCCCTTCCTGACTTGGGTCAGCAGCCTCCTTGGTCTCTTCCCTGGGGACTTCTGCTAGCAAAGCCCCTTTCAGGTGTCAGCTAAAACCACAGCTGCCCACTATTTTTTTTTTTGTTTTGCCATAAAGCAGAGGAATAAAGCACATTTTCCTGTCCTGCATGGGACCGATGAATCCCACTCTCCTGCTTTCAGGAGGATGCAAACATTTTGGTTGCAGGGAGCAAACACTTGAATCTAGGACTAGGAGGTTCAAGGAGGACTAGTTTTTGCCAACATGACTAGCTGCAGCTTGTCCTGACTTAACACTTTCAGAGAAACAAGAAGAGAACATGAGCAGAGGGACCTGGAGGCCAGAAGCCCATAACAGGAGCCAGGACTTAACAAAAGCCTCTCCTTTTCACTTTCCTGAAGCCAATAGGTAAAATGTGGTGGATGCATTTAAAGCATTCTTTTAAAGAGTTTTAAAGTTTTAAAAAGTGGGATGGCCACTTGCCACAGGACCCATGGTGTGGCCCAGTGCAAGGCTCACTTAGTTATCTGTGGCCATGGAGAAGGGACAAGTGGCTGGCAGCTAAGATTACCCATCTGGAAACTCCATCCTAAATGCTGGTGGGAAAGCAGAATTGATGTTGAAACCATTAATAGTAATGTACTGGAAAACAGATTGACCCCTAAAAAATCCTAGGATCCAAAGCCACCTGGAGGAGGGTTGCATTTCTTCCCATCTAACACCTAACCAGCCCCTGTATTTACTGGCAGGTAAATCCCAACCTTCACACCTCCCAAGGGCAGCAAAGTGAGGAGCTAATCCATGTTCCTTCACAACCTGCTCCCATCAGGGTCAATTAGTATGAGCCAAATTAATGCAACCACAGTTCAGTTTCTGAATCAAGACATGAGAGAACACAGAGGCTCTCCAGCTCCTGTCACCTGCCCCTGAAGTCAGAGGTGGCACACATGCAGCATCTGAAAAACCTGGCAAACTTTAGAGCAAATGCAGCTCTTGGAAAGCAGGGCCTGGCCAAACAAGTACATATGGGTGTATTTAGGTACATTATATGTAGAAACACATGTGCAGAGAATTTCACAGTAGCTTTGAAGCAATGCTTTCAGCAAAACTTCCATGAAAACTCAATCCCACAAAGGTATGTGCAGCATGCGGGCATCAGGCAGTGGACCAGGAGCAGGAGAGGCCACTGGCCAGGCATTTGCAGGCATATTTTCAGCTCACAGATGGGGAGCCTGAGCAGAATCCCAGCTGGTACCTGCCAGCCACAACTCCCAGGCAGTGCCAAGCAGGGATTGGGCACCGGAACCTCCTGCCTCCACCAAGGGCAGCTACAACAAACCAACAGGGGCCACAGTTTTGGGCTCTAGCCCAAATTCCAGTCCTTACTCAGCTGAAATTCCCATCTTTGATTTCCTGCCTGAGAAGCCTGGGACAGACCATGGAGGCAGGTACCTAGGGGGAGGCTGCATTCAAGGCTGCACATGCCACGAGATGGTATCAGTGGCTTTCCCATTAGCATTCCAGGCACAGAGCCCTGCTCTGCAAAGCCCAGGAGAAGAACGCATGCGTGTAATTGCACAATTAAACGTCGTGTCAATACACTGATTCTTTAGAGAAGGAAGCAGCTCCCAATGATTTCCCGTGGATTAAAGGATCAATGTGTATTTCGGCAGTGAATGGCATTGTGTTTGTTTTCTTTTTCTTAATAAAGTCCAAGTTGAACATGGAGACAGCACAGATTGTTTTTTAGTGACTCACTCCTACTTCAAAACTGCACTGCATAAAGCCGGCATTCATAGCCAGCCCAGATTCCTTAAACAGCTCTGAGAGGACTCTCAAAATGTTTCTTTTATTGCAGTTTGGCCACACTATCCATTCATGCCCTTAGAGGGGCAGATATAGGTGAAAAAAAAGCTGGTGAGTTAAAAAGAAAAGCAAAGCAAAAAACTGAGGTGAAAAAAAGAAAGTTCAGGTGAAATCATGACACCAAACCGTGGGCTCTGGTAACCAGCTTTAGGTCTGTAAGAAAGTGAGCAGTGATCATTGTGTTCCTGATAACTTAGTGATGCATACGTTACTACATAGCTTACTGTAAATTAGTGATGATTTTGTTCAAGGAGCTCTGTTTTACTGCCTTGCTGAATGCATTTCCTCTCTGACCCATTGTGGTCTGGTCTATTGTTGAGATTCTGCCTAAATATTAAAAAAAAAAAAAAACAAAAAAAAAACCAAAACAAACAAACAAACAAACAAAAACAAAAACAAAAAACCAAACAAAAAACACCACCACCAAAACCCAAGCACAAAATTTCAACGAGCCTTCTTAAAAAAACAAACCCACAAAAGCCTCAACCAAAAAAAGACTTATTGAGCGTACAGAATTTTCCCACATTTCCTAGGATGTTCATGCCAATGTACAGAGCTAGTCCAGCTTCCACAGCCCAGGGCAAGAAACAGCACAATAACGCACATAAACTCAGACAACCCAATGCTCAGCAGACTTCAAGGCAGCACTACCGGAGGAGGACCACCCATCACATTATCCATGCCTTTGAGAGGAAAACAAACCATCCCCAAGTCTTCCTTTCTGCAGTTCCTACTCCTGTCCTCATGGAAAAAATATTACAGAGACATGGAGAAATGTGTTCCCCCTCTCTTGACACAGAACATAAAACTTGAGTGGATAGCCACCCTCTCCCATGCATCAGCAGGAAAAGAGGGGAGCTCACCATCCTGATGCAACTGGAAACCATTACCAGGTTGTCATTTTTGCCACATGTGCTTTAGATGAGGAGCAGCGGAAGTTGGCTGCTACTGCTTTGAGCAGAGTGGGAGGCTTTTTTTCACTATGGTGAGCTTGACATCACTGCAGGCTGTCCAAGGAGGGAGTGACACTTCACATCCACACCCTCCAGAGAGCCCCTCACAGGGTGAGAATGAGTCACCCGCAGACAAGTGCTCATTCAACTGCTTATTTCTAGTGGCAGCCACATCTGGAAAATTCGTGTGATGCAGAATGAAAAAAATACGAAGAGGGGAATGGGCAGCCTCAATGACCTGTTTCCATTAGAACTGGGTGAGGGAGGGGTGCTGAAGATTGGGACTGGTGCATTAGTAGGGCAAAGAGCCAGGGGTGGAACCACAGGGGTACATCAGAGCTGTCATGTGCTGGGGACATCAGACATGGGACAGGAAAAGGACTTCACAGCCATCACCAGCCATTGGGGCCACCTGTGGATTAGCTTCTCTTAAGGGACATTCACTGCTGTGTGTGTCACTGACCCAGCACAAGCAGGGTTGCAGGTAGGTCTTGATACTCAGCCTTGCAGAAAAAACACTAGGGCAATGCAGGGCACTGAATAAAAAGTGTTGGGCTTCTTCCACAGGGAAAATCCTCCTTTGGCAGAGATCCCCAGGTAAAGAGTGTTTTGTATGGATGGATAAGGCTGGCTGTCCATCAGGGGCTCTGCTGCATGAAAGTGATCTATCCCAACTGAGCACCTGCTGCAGAGAGAATCCCAGCAATGAAAAGCAGCTGGAAGAAGCCAGCCCCAGCTCAGGCACGGCAGATCCCACCGCTGGAGCGGGACGATGTCTGTGGCAGGATGCTAATTCCCAGGCAGCTGGAGCAGCTTGGCCATGCCAGACTTGTGCTGCCCCATCCAGCACAGTGCTCTCCTGCGGCACTTGGCTAATTGCCGGAAGAAGGATATCAGTTACGCTTCAATAAGATGTGGGCAGATCTGCATCCTTTGCCCAGAATCTGCCGCTAATTTCGAGTATCATTTAGTCTCATGTGCTCTTTTCTCTGATAAACACCCTATTTCCAAATACTGCACTTTCCTAATTCAAAGCTTCACTTGTATGTGTGGTTATTGCTTTTCTCTATTGCACAGCATAAACAGTCCCAATGGTGCCTTGGTTCACTGAACACCTGCACATCTACATGAATTTGTAACAAATGGGGGAATAAACTGCATTCCCAAAAAGATTTTAGTTATTTTAGGCATTACTTGCCTCACACTTCTATACAGCATCACCCTGTATGCCTAGAAATGGAGAAATCTAGCCAAGGACCAGGTATGAGCTGCACTCCTCTGCATGGGGGCCTGCAACACCTGGCTTTGATCCCAGAAGTGTTAACTAATATTGGATGAGCTGGGACAGGTTGAGATAGGCATCAGAAAGTAGGTGTCGGTGCTCACATCAGAGGCACCCCTCTGGTGAGGCTGGGACGTGTGCTCTTCGACCTGTGATCAATCTGGCACAGCAGTGAAGTAAGAAAATTTCCTGAGAATACACAAACTAAAAGAGCTTTGGGGAAAAGAACAGCCAGTGGGAAATTGCATATGGCCCTCACAGGGCTGAGAGATTGGGCAATAACGCAGATTAGATCTAACTTTAGATTAGATGCTTGCAGGCTAAACAAGTCTTAAATTCACACATGAAATGATGCTTTCTAAACTGCTTATTTCTGGAGCAGGAAGTATTGACATGGAAATTTCCACCACAAAAACCGGGAAGCATCAAGTGAAACTGTCTGAGACTAATTCAAAAGAAAGAGAAAGGCCTAATTCTTCTTGGAATATGTTGATGGTCAGTGGAGTTTGTTGCTACTGTTGTTGTGGAAGCAAAAGGTTTGAACAGGCACAAGGAGAGATTAGATAAGCACTTAGAAGAATGATGCACTGAAGATTACTAAAGCATCATGAATCATATTCATTCATTTATGTCAGGAAATCCCCTGAGCTGAAAATAGTTGGAGGCTGTAAAAGTAAACAGAGAAGTATTATGCAAGTTTGTCCAACTCTCGCTCTTTACTAGGACTCTTACTATGATTTTTGTCAGAGAAAGGATAAGGACACTAGATCACATTGAGAGGCAAGAGCAATTTCCTTCTCTACACTGGGAATCAAATCTGTGTCTCCCACCACCATGTCACAAGCCAGACAGGCACATATTTGCTCATTCCCTGGAAAATGCTGCTTTTTCCCCTGCAACCCTAAAACATTCCAGAGAATAAATAAGAATAAGAGCAAGTCTCACTTTGTGTCTGGGAGGACATGCATCTGGGAAAGAGTAATGCCACATTTTAGTCCAAGAAATATTAATGTACCTTATCAAGTGTACCAACACAAAAATGCAGTTTCCTATCTCTTAACTGTTTTCTTGGATACTCCAAAGAAAGTAATAGAAAGTAGTATTACAAGCAGATTTTTGGGGTTCTACTGCACCTTCTCCTTCATGTTGGAGGTTTGTTCCCTAACAGGTAGCAAAGCCTTTATTTTTTTTTTTTTTAATTACTTAATTAAGCAACAAAAACTACTCTTCCAAGCTCAGAATGTGGTAAATTATTAAAATGCTCAGTTTGGGTGTGTTGCTGGGTAAGGACTCCCACACACAGACTGGTTGAAGGTGAGCTTGCTAGACTACTTAGTGACTCACCACCAAACACATCGTTAATTATATGTCACAGCATGTCTGACTTCATAGAGTGCTGTAGGTGGTGCGAAATAATCTTTGAATGAGTTCAAGCTTTTTCCACCTTTTATGAGGTTACAGTGCTTCAGACTCCAAAAGACTCAGCTAGGCAGGAAACTGTTGAGGATTTGCTGTAGTAACCTGAGCTGCACTCCAGCCCATCAAGTCTTGACTCACAGCAGTGGCTTTGGAAGATCTGCAAGCTTGGCATTGGCTGGAGCTGTTACTTCTCACCCATCGTGATGCACTTCACTCACTCACTCACTCACTCACTCACTTACAGCTGGCTCAAAGCAGTATGTGGGGAGAGCTGAATTTTGCTGCCCAAGGATGAGAGGTGGGGTCCAGGTAGTTCCTGTGAGGGCAAGGGGTAGGATTTGGCTGGCAAAGAAAGCATGAAGAGACTTCTAGCAAGCCACTGCCTTTTTTACTAGCACTAAGGAGTGAGGCAGTGACTGCTATTTCCAAGAGGACCTCTCCCACCTTCCAAAAAGCAGTCAGACACCATATGCTCTGGCTTTCTGCAAAGAGTGTGCCTTCTCGACACTCTGGTAAGACAGCAGGACTATGGGCAGATAGTCGGATGCTGCAGGTAACAACCTATTTTGCCAATCTTGGAGGTGTCCCAGCATCAGCCCACTAAGGGACTCTAGCTTCTACCTCTGTCAGTCCCTTTTGCAAGCAGGGCTCTGGTAATGCTGCTGCAGTGATCCCTGAGAGTGACCCTTGTGTCACACAAAAGCAAGGACTCCCTCCACACCCCACAGGCTTTGAGGTAAATAAATAGAGAAGTCATTGGCTAGCCAAGTCTGACACTTAAAATTCATCTCTTACCAGGACTGTGCTCACGTGAATGACATTTTAAAGCTAAGTAATCCCTGGTAAAACAAGTTAATTCTTTAACTTGAGGTAAGTAACTGTAAATGCAGCATCCTACCAGAGGTATAGCACAGACTGATCTCGCCTTGGAACAAGTAGTGGCAGCCAACTCCTCCTTCCTCAAGGTGTGAAAAACTTTGCCATGCTTCATCAAGGGCTCCAGCATCTTTTGTCTAGTAAGAACTTTTAATGAAACAGGATACATTAGGACTAATTTTGTATGGGAAGCAGTGTTTAAACGCTAATACCCAAAAGTCACAAATAAGGCATTTCAAGGGTCAAGTGGGAGACTTTTCAGCATCCCACTGCAACCTCTCTGGTTGCACAACAGGCCCCTTTAAAACCAATCCTTTCTCCAGCAAAGATGGAGCCTGAGGGCTGTGGGGCAGTTGATTTGATTTCATGAAGAGTTTGACCCCAAAAGGTGTCTGCATAAGATGAGTGAGTCACTCAATTTCAATAATGGGCAAAACCATTAATCGAAGGCACATAGTTTGCTTGTTTGGGCAGGCTTCCTATGCTCTAATCAGGAGTGGTCTCACTGCTGCTCTATTTACTGAACTCCTTCAATTAAGTCCTTTGTTTCCCTCATCCATAATGACAATGGTTTATGCATGTTAAATATATTCAGAAAGGAGGTTGCTCTGGGTTTCACATTTGCAAATTGGAGTAGCTTTCACTTCTACACAGTTGGTAGGAGAAACACCAGCCAAGGAATGGCTAAGAAACTTCTCACTGAGTGAGGTATTCTCAACTACTTTGTTTAGCATAGTAGGAAACAATTTGGGTTAAAAAGCACATTCAGTATTAACTAAAGTTGCTTGCACATTTTGGAGCAATGAATAAAAACAAATTGAATGCATTTTGTTCCAGTGAAACGTAATTGCCAGGTCTATTCATCCTGGGTATTTTGGAGGATTCCAGCATTGCCAAAGCCCTGAACAAGAATATCCTTTAACTGGATGCAGAGCTGCTGGAGCAGTTGCATCTCAAGCTCTGCCTCACACAGCTTTGCTCTCAGTTGGAGGAACTCCCCTTAGGGAGAGAAAGCACTCAGTTCTTTCTTCATACCACGTTTCATCTTGGCCCCACTACAGAGACCACCTATAGGGATGCCAGTTAGCATCAGCTGCATTATGCTGAACTGGTATTTGTGGGAGCACTCAGTGGGAACCACATCTTAGGCAGCCGCATGGGCAGCTTTCCACCCAGCCACCTGCTTATGGCACAGGCCCGCTCTGCTCACCACCAAATGGCAGCAGCAGCAGCAAGCTACCTGACAGACTTGTATGGAAAACTGTGAGCAGAGTGTTTACTATATTTTTAGTTGCATTTAATTGCAAATTAGTAGTTGGAAATAAGGAGGGGTGAGCAAGGTGTGAGCTGCCAGCTGTCTGCAGAGGAGTTTGGAAAGCTTCGATGATCCGTTGCTGTAGCTGTGCGGGGTGAAGCCCCCACTCACTGCATGCTTGGGGTTTGCTGTGGCTGGAATATTTACATTTCAAGCCATCTGCTGGTGCAAGAGCCAGAGGCCACACACTTCTTTGGCAGGACATCCTAGGGAACACCTGTATTTCAGGTGCTATGAAGGCAGCAAGGGGCCATGTTATTTAGTGGCCAGCAGCGCCCATGATTTCAGACTGGTATTTGTGGTATCCTGGAGCCTTGCAGAAGGTGGCTGCTTTCAGTGCACCAAAGAGGTCCACTTAAACAGATGAACTTACAATTAGGAAATTATTTACCTTGAGATTCTTGGCTTTTTTCTTTTCAGTGCACAGGGGAAAAAATTACATTTTCATTTCACCATCAATTTTATTTTCAGCAGGGCAAAACCATGGAAACAAGGACTTCAGAGTGCTGCTAAGCCTGTTGGATATACATCTGTACAGCACCAGGGAAATACTGGGGTGTCCATAGTACACAAATCCCCTGACCTGGGTCTGCATCAGTCCTTGTAAGAGTCATGTTATAAAGTTTTCCTTTTTTACCTACAGAAACAGACTTAATGCAATGGCAGCTGAAAACCCCCACACTTTAAATCTAACAATTTATCTTCATAATATCCCTGTGGATAGTGGTGGTGCAAACACCCCAGATGTACTCACCAGGAAACGAAGCACAGAAAACCTGACTGCCCTAGTAAGATCCCATAAAGACTGTGGTGGAAATAAAAAGCCTTGAAAATCAGGTGTCTCACATGCAAGTTTAGTGCTCAGACCAGAGTACCACAATTTTCCTCTCCTCTTTCATTTCCCTGGATCCTCCAAAAGCCATTTTCTGCCCCAACCACAACAGTGATGCAATGGGAACCCACAGCTTGCTGTGTCTTGCAGCACCCTGACAACACAACAGCAGCAACTACATATTACAACACCACTTATGAGAGATGCACACACATGTAGATTTTGAAAATGTGTGACATCCCTATTACTGTTTCAAGAATTCCTCCCCAGAAGCCTTGATGTTGCACACTGGTGTCAGCTGGCCCAGGTCCACAAGAACCAGGTGCCCTAGGAACAGGCTTTGCCCCAGGGACACATCCTAGAGCCCTGACTCAATTTAAGCATGAATTTGAGTCAGTGGAAACTTGTCTGAGGAAGGACTGAGTAAAAACCACAGGGTGAGAGTAAAACAAGCAATGCAGATCCTGAGGAATTAGTAATAAAAGCTGCAATCCCGGCTGCAGCAGGGGCTGTCATGGAAAAGGGGCTGGAAAAGATCAACTGCGGGCATCATGGAAAAGAGGAAAGTCAGTAAAACTGAAAATGGTTTAAGATCAAGCCCAACATCAGTGGCATAGATGTGATGGCTGCCAATCCCCATCAAAATGGCATCAAAATCCAATACAAAGAGCCCAGCCAGAGCACAGGGATAGGGATTAGCAGTAGGAAAGGACCTGAAATTCACTGCTCTTCAGTAAATTGTAAGGTAGCACCAGTTGAGTAAAACAGGTGATGAGTTTGGTACCTACACATTTACCTTTAATCCCTGCTTCAGATCAAGTCTAGTAGTGGTCTATGAAAAAGGCTATTTTTAAAAATTAAATTACACAAACTAAATACAAATTATATTTACAGACACAGCCAACAAACCCTGTATTTCAACTACACTAATACTATGATATCCTAAAAGCAAAGCACCATAGAATTTGAAGGCTCTGGGGATGTTCTTTGTAGGTTGCTTTAAGTCTGGTTAATATATGCCTTAATTTCTTCCCCAGACTTACTTCTTGTAAAATCCAAATATAATCAAAAGATAAGAGAATAATCAGAGATCAATAAACACGTGGAAAAAAATATCCCAGAGGGAGCATGAAAGCCATCTGCCCGAGACTCCCTATGTACTCATCCCACAGTTGTGAACAGTGAGAGACAGATGCTCTGGTGGCAGAAAAAAAAGTGGCAAACCCTCGTCCTGTTGGCATCAAAAGAAACCGCACATCCAGCCAGCCAGAGAGCTGGTTTTGCTAGGAGCAAATTAGCCCTGAGGCTAGCCAAGGCTTTATCAGCTGGAAAGTCCCAGTCATGAGTGCTAGCTGCAAGGGGCAAAGGAAAAAAAAGCAACAGGGAAAGATCAACCAGGACAAGCCTGAACATGTTCAGTTTGTCCTTCCTATGTTACAATTATATCCTCATCCCTCAGAGCAAAAGGCAGTTCAAAGACACAATAAATCCCTTTCTAGTCTTACGCTTCTCAGGAACGTCATGGAAACGGAACTGAAGTGGTTCCCAGAGATAAGGTGACAAAGTATAATTGTGGCATTAGCTTTCAAATTAAACCCTTCCCTACAGCAACACTTTGGTAATATATCAGCAGAGAAATAGAGGTACCATTCAGACACAGCTATGGCATTCATCTGAGGAAACAGGACCGACCTTAGAGGTTTCAAACTGATCAATTTACTGTATTACTCCTCACACTCTGCAGCTGTTCCTTTCTTTGCATTGCCTCTAAGGTTCATACTAACTTCATTTCATGAGATGGATTTTATTGTCAGGAAATGTGATTACCTTTTGGGGTACATCTTAATAAATGCTTCAGTTTAGGTCCCAAGAAATTTGGGCTAAAGCACTGTAGACCAAGGATGGCTTTGGAGCAGGCAAAGCCTGAGTGACCAGTTAAAACAGCCACCAAACAGGAGATTTTTCAAAGCTTTTTCTTTCATCCCTTCAGGACAGTGGAGGGGACAAAGAAAAGAAAGAGAGCTGAAAGACAAGGCAGGAAGCACACTCAAGATGGAACTGGGAGGTCTCCAAGAGTGTTCCCACTCTGTGTTATGTCCCTCACAAACCAAACAAAGCAAAACCAAAGGCACAAGGTATCATGATGCCACAAGGACCAATTAAGTGGCAAGGGGAAAATAATTGGATCTTCAACTAAAAACATTTACTAAACAGCCCTAGACAGCAAAGTATTAGATAGCTGCAAATGTAGACGTGGATGGAACAGACAGAAACAAAAGGCTCCATCATCTAGTACCAAACCACACAGAAGCTGTCCAGCACTTGTGCTGAAAGGTTATGATTAACTGAAATAACAGTGGCTTTAAAAATTATTTTTTAATCTGCTTAACACCAAGACTTTGATAGAGTATGGAAATCACCCTGCCCATTATCCCAGCCCTGGGCTCTCATTGCTGACATACATTCATGTCACTGTTACAAGCTTCCGCCTCACACGGGGCAGACACCTTTTTCACCATAACTGGGCTGCATGAGATTTTAATTACTCTATTGAAAAGCCATAAGTATTTCAGACTGAGTCATTTCGGGTGCACTGGATTTTTTCCTGCCCTTCACAACGTCAGGGAATATCTTTCCACCCTGCAGCCCTTAGGAAAGGGGCACATGGCTGAAGGAGTCAGCGGTCATGAATAATCAGAGAGGGACTTCTCCAGAACAGGGCACCAATGTGAAGAAGTCTTTCTTCTGGGGTGACATTTGCACGACTGAAGGGTGACATAATAATTCCACAAACAAAAAAGGCTTTATACCCACATGGTGGCTTTTGAAACTTCTCTGCACTGACTTAGTCCTTCCTTTCTGTACAGTAGCATCACATTTTAGAGTCAGGAATTTAAGCCCCATCTCTGCAGTCATGGCTTTATGTCATTCTTTCTGGCTAATGCAATTCTACAACTCACATTAGCAATGCCATTTTATGGGGCACAGCATTTCACTAAATGTACATTTAGTACATTAGTGAAATGCTGTACATTAGTGTACATTAGTGAAATGTACATTTCACAAAGTACCAAAGGATTTATTTCTGCTCTGGTATGAGGGCATAAGAGGCAGGCAGAGCCCAGGGTGATACCTGTTTGGGTAAGAGAAACATCAGCATACAGGTGGAGGTGAGGCCAGTGCCTGAACAGCAGCTTGCAGTGATGGAGCAAAAGAAAAGGCAGAAAACGTATTGCTAGAGAGTGAAAAAGAAGCAGTATGCCAAGACAATGCCCCCAACCCCACTCTACCCCTAAAAAAAAAAAAAAAGAAACAACCCAAGCCCCATTAGACACTTGGGAACTCCTGAAAGAGCTACAGTGAAAAGGAGGTGCTGAAGTGCAGCCAAAGGAACTGCGTGGCAGGGCACATCCTTGTGAAGGCACCGTGTGTGCCGCCAGGGCACCAAACTGGTGCTGGAAACGCAGCCAGGGTGTAAACACATGGTGCAGATGATCAGACTGAAGCAGAACTATTGTTTCACTTCCAGCATGGGCTATTTGCCCGACATGGACCTCTACTGAGAGATAACCAAAACACATTTGAAATTCTTGAGAAAACCCTTTGTTTTCAGGGTAGCTTGTTTTTAAAGAGAGGGATGATCAGTGAACTAAGGAGTAAGAATCAGCTAGTTCAGACACCCCCCACCCCAAAAAGCATCTGGGGACTTTCAGAGTGATGAAGCAAGCGCTGCAGGAAGGATGGATGCTGGACCAAGCCCAGTCTCCCAAGCCTAAGGGGATTTGCTCACACTGCTGGGAGCAGGGAAGCCGTTTCTCACCAGGATAGGAAGTCAAGTGGTTGGCAACAAGGGAGGCAGCTCTCCCACAGTTCTAGTTACGCAAACAACTGCCTTCTGCTGGGTTTCAGCATGCTTCACTGCTCCAAAAATAATTTCCTGTTTGATATGATATCATTAGCAGGAGCACGGAGCACAGCACGAGCAGTTGTGCTGCTGCACACTGGCTGCAGGTAGTCACTGGGCTCCAGCAAAAGCCCCAATTCCTGTTTTTGGCAGAGGGGCCTGATTGCACAGGAGGGAAGGCAAGCAGGATGATAGCATAAGCCTTCTCTTCCTCTGTGAGGGGTTTTGACACAAGCCTGGACAAAAGTACCTGTCACCTTTGTCCATTCAGGCCCCTTTTCCAGAGCTGACATTTCCCAGCCCTTACATCTTGTAACACTCATGGCCTGCAACCAACACTCAGCAGCCAAACAGGGATCAACGCCAACATAAAGTTCAATGACAGAGTCACTGCTTGCTGGGTGATTAGGAGCTGTGCTGCTCCTGGGCAGAGTTGCTGGTGTTCTCCCACAGCACAAGCAGCAAAAAGCTGCTATCATGCCTTCTTGCATTCTCTAGTGGATGACTTTGTGTCTGCTTTGGAGGTTGTTGGAGTAATACCAGTCCAGGCCAGTGCTTTGGGAACAGCAGCACTTTCCATTTCTAGCTGGACTGGAATTTGGATATCAAATTTTGCCCTAAGGTGTATCCGGTTTCCTGTTCCCTATTCCCACCCCATCGATCTGCATGCCCCTTCCCCAGGGCCTGCCTTGGGGGGACTCCTCCAGAGGCCTTCATCAGATTTGGGAACCTCGAGTAGTGCAGAGTTAAAGATTCCAAGGGCCAGCTCATCAGCACTGCACTCCATGGCCTGTGCCACACCAGCAGCACAACACACCAACCTTCCCAGCTCATGGCCTTACACAGGGGTCAGCTGGTACCTTCCAGCTGAAGTGCAAGTCATGTTCAGCAAAGAGACAAAGCAGCAAAGTAAAACTCAATGTCACTCATTAAAACAGCAGCTGCAGGATTCAGGGGCGGGGAGCATGACCACAAAAATCAGCGTATTTTAAGGTAATCCTCTTATACTTTGAAAGCAAAATTGTGCAATGGCACATGTTTATGCTTATACCTTTTAAACCCAAAGAGATCATGAGGGACAATTCCATCTGCCCTGCAGACAAGTCTTACCAACCTTGTTTTCCAGAGTCATTCTTTGAGCCACACAATGTTTTATGAAAGATGTACCTTGGCCATGACTAGAAAAGTAAAATGGGTGATGAACACACCACTGCTTTTGGGGAGCTTCAACAGAAACTAACCTTGGAAGGTAAAGCCATAAAAAGAGAGGAAGGGTCCCCTCAGCTATCCTGCACAGGACATTAACTGCAGGATGACACCCCAGCTTTCACACACAAGACAAAATTTGCATCTGAGCTGAACCAAATGCCAGGTACGGCCTCTCCTGTCACTGCCACAATAAAAGGGAATAACCCTGCAAAGAAGGTGACTCCTCAGCTGTTAGAGGACCTGAGCTGGGTGGCAGGACAGGACTGGTGGGAAGAGCGTACAGGCTGGTTTCTGTGCTCAACTGACCCATGTCTGCAGCAGCTGCTGCTGCTGCTCCCACAGCCCTGGGGAATGCAGATGGAAAAGCAGTTCAGCTTTTCCAGACATAGCATAATCCCTGTTTACAGCCTCTGGCCTTGTCTTTTCAAAAGAAGGAGCTAGGTGTCTATTCTTGCAGGAAAACAGGTGTGTAAACAGTTCAATTAATATACCCAGCAAACCGTGCTCTAGCACAGCAAAGAGGGCTAGTGGAGACAAGCAAAGAGCACAGGAGCCAAGGAAGGAAAATACTTTTAAAGAATGCGTCTAATTATAGATGGGCCTGGGCCAAAAGTTCATATTTGAACACCTGGAATAGCCCAGGGGAGCAGAACGTTAATCTGAACCCAGATCCACATTTTGTAATTCTCTCCTCTCCCAAATGAAGTAAAACCCAGCCCCAAACCCAACACACAGCTGGAGCTACAGGTTTCCAAAAGCCAAAGTCTTGAGATCTGTTTTTCTACTTTCAGCCTGGTTTTGGCCAAGTCATTGTGCTCAGCTGATGGTGCCCTCTGTTCCTCTCACCCAACACCACCCAATGCCCTGCTGTGGGCCCACTGTGTTCCACTCAAGAGCTGGCTCTTGTTCCCTGTCATCCTCAGCACTGTAACCAAGCTTGTCTCTGCACTCCCTTCTCCCTACCCTCACAGGCAACAGCTCCTGGTCAAAGCAAGAAGCCTGCTCTAACTCAAAGCCCAGTGGCTCCATTCATGCCTGTGAGAAATACTGGCAGCAACCCCCAGTTTTGTGCCAAATCCCCAAATTTAGGGCTTGTTTTGAAGGGTACAACCTCCATGTCAGGGAAAAGCCCCCCCATGTCCTTTATGAATACTTGCAGAAGAAGCAGACTCCCTTTTCTCCCCTGCAGCTCAGTTCTCAAGAACAGACAACTAAACTTCTCCCACACCTTTATCAACTCTTTTGACTGTAGATTTTCTAGCAGAATCACATTTGACAAAGAAAGGTCAGCCTGGTCCCCATAAAATCACCCTGTCATAGGCACGTCACGCGTTTCAGAGAGTTTGCAAGGCTGACTAAACATTTACTTTTGGATGGCTCACTTCCAAAGTCCAGAAATAGATCCCAGTTCCCAGTAAAAGAGTGCCTGAGTGTGCCATCAGATGGCTTCACTGCCCTGTCAGAGCATGCCATTTGCATTCCTGCATTCCCCCCCCCTCACTGGGTGCCACCACTGAGCTCCCTGCACATACCCATGGAGAGGTGAGGCCTTATCTCCCAGCTGGATTATTCCGGGTAGGTATTTGTCACTCCTTTTTCCATCATCTGACCTTGGGTCCTGTTAGGCTGAGGTAAGTGACTAATGCACAGGGCTCTGGATTGCTTTCCCAGTGGACACCCGGCCTCTCATCAGCATAGCTGGAGAAGAACAAATAGCTTTTGCTCACATTGGATGCTGCAATATTCAAGGAAGAGTTTGTGTTCTGAAAAACCTTGAAACAGCTCAGCTCCACTACTATTCAGAACAGTTTTGCACATTGGATGTACTCCTGTAGCTATTGCAAATTCTTTCCTGCTGAACCTTCATCTCACAGAGAAAAAAAAAAAATCTGACTTTATACAAAAGTACAGGGAAAAAATTATATAATCCTTCAAGGGCCAAGAGCCTCTGTCTGCAAAGAGCTTGCCACACAGCACCCAGGCAAAATCAAAATGATGCAACTGTTGGTAGGGTGTAGAGATTACAATCAGGCAATTACACATCCCAGACTGTGTAATCATATGCAATGAGAACACATGTGGGCGTAGTGTGAGGTGTGAGCCTGGTGTCACTAGCCACAGGCTCCTCCAGTTACCCAAAATGAGTCATTCAACAAATGCTTTAAAAATTACTTTTCTCAACATCATCAGGTCCAGAAGAAGGCCTCTTTCGGTCATGAAAAGTAATTTCTGAAACCACCAAGACTGCCCTGGAAAACATTAGCCAGAAGAATTGATCTATCATCTGTCTCATATCCAACTGTGTCCGGACAGTTGGAAAGGGAAGAGGAAAAAAACTCATCACACACAAGAATCTGTTATACAGCTTTATAGCAGAAAAGAGCCTCTCCAAGCTTCTGTAGGAAGTAAGTTTAAACATCTGATGCATGAACATCCTCAGCTTTAATAACCGTTACTGTCTTTCATCTCCCCTTTTTTAAAAGTCTCAGAAGAGCATTTAAGAATCTGGCCTCCTGTAAGCATTGCTCAGATGCTCCCCAGATGGCTTTTCCAAGAGGATTTCTAATTATTCAGGGTCTTTTAAAGAAATATCCTGCAGGAATCTTTTAGGTTTCTGGGGCTTTTCTTCCTTCCTCTACAAATTTCTTTACCCGGAGCTTGATTTAAAACCAAACTCAAAGGAAACACAATGACATCAGTATGTCTCAGATCACATACCCTGGGGTAAAAGAGAATTGAACCAAATCCCATTAAAATGGTGCAGATTTCAAAGGGATTCACAGTGAAGTTTTGTAAAGATGTAATTAGACCAAAAGTTTTAGCTGAGAATATAATGGAATAAAGGAACATTTAGTGAGACTGAGAAAGTTAATACTGCATATAGATCACAGTGGATTGGATATGCAATCCCCTCTCCTCAAAGAAAAATAAATTAAAATCAAAGCAACAGTTGCTGTAATATCAGCTAAACAAGGAAACCTCTGATTCTCAAAAACTCTCACAGCTTTCAGATCCTGAACTACCTTCAATGGATTGGACATCCAAAAGTGATAAATTCCTGTCTGCTGAAAATCCACTTTAGACATCCCCAAGTGGGAGATGAAGAAAATCACAGTCATTTCTGGAAAGGCTGGCAACTGCTTCTGCATAAGAGGGCAGCTGGAGAGCAGAGCCAAACCCCTTACATGATGATAAAGCAAAACAAATAATTTGAATGAATATTTAAGGCTTTTGTCTCTCTCAGGCCATCCAAGCCATCACCCAAGCAATAGCTAATAACAAGACATGCTACTCTTCCAAACCTGCTGCTGCATATCCCCCTCAAGGTGGATACGCCATAAGACAACGTTCTGCCACCTGCAGGTGCTGACTGGGCAAACTGGGAGTGTTTCAGCATGTCCTATGGCACAAACACACTGCTGCCTCAATACACAGTGCTAAGCCCTGTGCACTAATGGACTGTCACCATGGTATCTGGCCCCTCAGATCCCACCATAAGCATTTCCCTCCTCTTGGATCAGCATCTTTGTTTGCCAGCACTGCTTATGGTAATTTCCTGCACTGCTTGGCACAGCACAGGGCTCAGCCCCAGCAGTCAGGAGCTTGTAATCCGAATGCTACAGAGAACATTTGATAGAATTGCAGAATGACTAGGGCTGGAAGAGGCCTTAAAGATCACCTATTTCCAAACCCTTGCCATAGGCAGGGGCACATCCTACTAGATCAGGTTGCTCAGAGCTCTATCCAACCTGGCCTTGAACACCTCCAGGGATGGGGCACCCACAGCACCTGTGCCAGCATCTCACCATTCCCACAGTAAAGAGTTTATTTCTAATATCTAATCTAAGCCTGCCCTCTTTGAATTTAAAGCCATTACCTCTTGTCCTGTCACTACATGCCCTAGTAAAAAGCCCCCCTCCATCTTTCTTATAGATCCCCTTTATGTACTGGAAGGTGCTTTAAGGTCTCCCCAGAGTCTTCTCTTCTCCAGGCTGAAAACCACCAACTCTCTCAGCTATCTTCATAGGAGAGGTACTACAGCCCTTGTGGCCCTCCTCTGTGTCCCACCTCCTCCAATAGGTCAACATCCTTCTTATGCTTGAGCTTCCAGAGGTGGATACAGCACTCCATGTGGTCTTGAGAGTGGAGTAGAGGGGCAGAATCCCCTCCCTCAACCTCTCGCCACACTGCTCTTGATGCAGCCCAGGACACAGCTGGCCTTTTGGACTGCAGGTCCACATTCCTGGGTCATGTAGAGCTTTGTCTTCTACAGCAGAAGGTTCTTTCTCCCAGTTCCTGCTTTTGCCTTCTTGGCTCTGACTTGGGCAGTGTGGCTGGGGCACTTGCCAGTGAAAACCGAGGCAAAAACATCATCCATACTTCAGCCTTCTCCATATCCCATGTAACCAGGTCTCCTATTTCCTTCTGGAGAGGGTCCATATTTTCCACCATCATCCTCTTATCAGCCACATGCCTGTAGAAACTTTTCTTGTTGCTCTTGATGCCATTGGTTAGATTTAATTCTGCCAGGGCTTTTGTTCTCCTAACCTGATCCCTGGCTACTTGGATGATCTTCCTGTATTCCTCTCAGGTTAACTGTCCTGCTTCCACCCTCAGAAGGCTTCCCTCAAACATCCTCTCTTTGAGATTTTCCAGAGCTGCTTGTTCATCTATGCATTTTTGCCTGACAACTTTGTTGCAATATATCTCCCCTAAGCTTGGAGGAGGTGATCCTTGAATATCAACCTGCTTGCTTGGACCCCTCTTCCCTCTAGGGCTTTATCCCATGGCACTTTACCAAGCAGATCCCTGAAGTGGCCAATGTCTGTTCTCCTGAAGTCCAGGGCAGGGAGGTTGCTCTGCACCCTCCTTGCTGCATTAAGGTTCTCAAACTCCACCATTCTGTGTTCACTGTAGCCAAGGCTGTCCCTGAGCTTCACCTTCCCCACCAGCCTTTCCTATGCCAAGAACAAAGTCCAGCATAACACCTCTCCTCATTGGCTCCTGTATGACTTGGAGCAGGAAGTTCTCTCCCCTCCTGCATTACCCAGATATGTTGTCCCTCCCAGGACCAGAGCTTCTGAACACGAGACCACTCCTATCCAAATAGAGGATGCCATTTGTTCTGTCACCCTGGTTGGATGGCCTACAGCAGACCCAGACTATAATGCCACTTGTCCTGTCCTCCCTTTAGTCCTGACCCGTAAATCCTTGGTCCTCTCTTCATCTATCCCCAGACAGAGCTCCGTGCACTCCAGCTGCTTACTGACAGGACTCTGAGGAGCACCAAGAAGTTTCCAATGCTGGAAATACCTTGTTGCTTGGCTGCACTATCCCATGGTTTGTCAGGTGAAAGAGACAAGCCTCAATGAGTGCCAGGGTGTCATGGTTTGACACTGGTGCAATGCCAGCACCCCCATGAAAATCTTGGAAACACCTTCCCAAATAAATGCTGTGAGATGTTATCAGGAACAGAGCAGAGCAGGCCCAAGCTTAATAACAAAGGAAAAAAACTTTATTAAACTACTACTACTATAGAAGACACACACACTAAATCCAGGATGAGGACCCTCTAAAACACCCCTCCTCCTCCCAATTTCTAAAACAACCACCATGAAACATCACCCGGGATTCCTGATCAAATTACCACCTTTCAGATAATCAATACTCAGTCTGTCAAGGGAGAGAGGAGTCTCTCTTGTGCCATAGACCCCCTCACCCAGGAAACACAGTTGCCACCTCCTGTGTTTCCATGTCACACATGGCAACCACCCGGAAAAAATCTGCCAGTGTGACAGTCTCCTTTCCATGTCACAGTGCTCTCACCACTGTGCATGGACTGTCCATAGGGCTCCTTTAAGGATGCTTTGGCATGGGCCAAAAGAGACAACAGTTCAGCTTCTCATCTTGGGACTACAGTCTCCCCCATTCTCCCCTGGGGCCAAGGGTCCAGGAACAGAGATCATCTTCTTCCTGAAGACAGAGGACATCACCATTCCCTCTTCAGCTTACCTCTGTTCTTGCCATTACTGTGCTGGTGGCTGCTGAAGCAGGTCTCCTTGGGTCACCACTGCATCCCCCTAAAATGCAGTCTCTATTGCAGGAGAATTTGGTTCAGTCTATGGCTAACAAAAAACGTCCAGCCAAAAGCTACTCCATTATCTCTTCCCACCTAAAAATTTCTTCTTCTAACATGTCAGGTCCCAGACTGTCTCTCTTCCACTACAAATCGAGGAGGAGTAATATTTTACAAAGCCCTCATTTCCCAGGAAAGGGTTAAAAGTTCAGACTCCCTGGACGGCTGAAATCTCTGCCCAGCACTCTCGACTCCCACACTGGGCATCATCCCCCCCTTTCTCCTTCTCCTCTGCCGGCAAATTTCCAGGTGCCGTCAGGCTCTCTGTCTCTTTCCCTCTGGGGGAGGGGGACAAAGGCATCTCCGCTTCTTTCCATCCGCAGGAGCTGGCTCGGTTCCAGACCTTCAGAGCCCCATCAGCCTACCTGGACAAGGCCTCATGGCTTCCCCTCCCCCACCCAGCCTGAGGCTGGGCAGGGGAGAGTCTGCACTCTCTGACGACTGGAACCAAAGAGAGAGTTCCCCTGGGAGTTCTTGCTTTTAACCCCCTGTGTTCTCAGAGGCGTGTCCATACTTTCAGTGGTCACTCCAGGTGCCAATATCCAAACCTGACCACTGATTGGTTTGACCCAACTTCCTGAAAAAAAAAAAAAATCACTTCCATGTCAAACCACAACACAGGGGTAGCCTGGAGATGGCCATTCAGAAATTCCTTTGCCCTCTGGCCATGTCTACTGCCCAAATGGTTCACATTCCTTTGGCTCTGGTGGTGTGGCCATGAGCAGGGTTTCATAAGGAGACTGGGAGCCAACAAAAACCCTGGGTGGGGCCGCAGAAGCTGGTGTAGTTCATGAGAAGGTCACACCCGTTTCATTTCATTCTAAACACCCCATTCAAGCAGTCTGGCCTTCAGCCTGACAACAAGTGAACTGGCACCTCTTGACAATAGGGTGTTGCATCTCTCCAGCCACCCAGCAGCAAGAAAAGCACTGGGAATGGCTTAAAAGCCAAGACCAAAGACTTACAAAAGGGCTGCTTTTCCACCCAGCCTTTACAGCAGGCACATTTCAGGCAGGAGAAGACCAGGAAAGCAGCAGCAGTAGATATGCTGTCCCTTCTTCCCCTGTGGCAAATGAAGGTCTATTTTGGAAACACTCCTTCCTTGCAGCCCAAGCCCCTTGATGCCCTAATCATACTGCCCCCAGTGACACAATACATCTAAAATCACTAAGTCTGTCTCCTGCAGAGCTTCACTCCTCATCTCCCTATCTCCAGGAGTCTTAACTCCTCCCAGTCCACTCTTCACATGCCACATCCGCACATTTCCATTAAACCTGACCTTCCCTCCCTCCCTTGTCTGATAGTCTTTCCCACACAAGCACCACATCCTTCCTGCCCTGGCCTCACCACAAAGCTGGGCTTGTTCACTGAAAGCAGATAAAAATGAAACATAAGCATGACCCTTTGAATCAAAAGGATTAGAAGTAAAGGAGAGGCCTGGCCACTTGAATGTGTACAAACACAAAGGGAGGAAGGTAGGGCCACCTCAGGTTGTCCTGGAGGTCCCTCTGTAAGGTCTTGCTGGGCTCAGCCTCTGGGGCTCTTCCATGCCAAAAAAACCCCTAACCTAGCACTGACTCTTTACAAACAACTAAGAAAGAAAGGAAAGAAAAAAAAAAAGGGGGGGGGGGAAGAGAAACAAGCCCCCCAGAAGGGGATGGTAACTGGGCTTACAAAAACTGCCTGCCCAGGGCACCAGGGGATGAAAAAAGGAATAAATCCAGGAAAAGTAGGACATAGTCCCTCAAGGTAGTAGGTATTTGCATGAGCATACCTCATGATAGAGAAAGTCTGCATCCAAAAGGCTGTGTAATCTAAATAGCAATATTGTAAATGTATTGGATGAAGGAAGGAAACACTATCTCATTGTCCTGTATTATGCATGAGAAACAGCAGTGCAGAGGGATGGGATAACTTACTCGCATCACGGGAAAATCACAGCAGAGCCAAGTCCCAAATCCCAATTCAGGGACTTAACCACAAGCTATTCTGTACTTTCTATTTTCTGTTAACAAAGAAAACAGTATTTTCCTGGATTTCAATTCCCAGTGATATTGCTGGATTTGCTGCCCAGTCGTGAAATAGTCCAGGAGTGGGAAGAGCAGATGAAGCTCTAGTGAGTCATGAGCAGACACTGCCTCATTGTGCAACCTGGGCCGTGAGGGACATGTTCAGCCCTCCAACTCAACTTCTGCTAGCAAGGCCAGACCTAAAATACCTTGTGTCTTTTCATAAAATTCCCGTTTTGGTTTCATTGTGGGTTTCTTTTTACTTATTCCTTGGGGCTGTTAAGCCAGGCTTAGCAAGAAAAATCAGCCACCACCTCCACACAGCCTAGAAGGGACACAGTTACCAACAGACTAGGTAGGTCCCTGCACTGCACAGGAATCCAGGGCTTTCAAAGCATCAGGAGTGGGGAGCAGTGTTCAAACATCCATAATTTTTCAGCAGAGCTGACTCCATAAACACACACACTTTTGATTGCGATCTGGCGACCACGCACACAAACCAGGGTTTCACTCACCCGCCACCCCCTCACTTTTCTGACTCCAGGCATGGGGTGGCGAGGCAGGGCAGCCTCCCCCAGGGCACAGGCATGATGAAAGCTGGAAAAGACAGCAGGGAAATTTCCTTAGCTCCCCTGGAGATATCATTCCCCCTCTGCCTTTTATTTTCTATCTGCCTGTTTGTTTGGATAACTGCTGTCAGCCCATGGAGGGAAACCAGAAAAATCCTGCTAGGAGTCCCTCTTCCCATGGCTCTGGTGCAATCTCCAGCAGCCCCCAAACCTCAGCTCTCTATAAGCAGCACAAGCCAGTCACAGGAGAAAGCTCTAGATACTTGGGGTTTTTTCTGAAATGCATTTTCACCATAGTTACTTTGGGAAAATGAAACAGCTAACCTCTAAAGGTAGAGATGCCCAGGAGGTAGGAGGGTGCTGTGGGGAAAAGGGGCAGGCGGCCATCCACTGTGAGCTGGCACAGCCTCACTCACAGCCCTCCCAACATAATCCCTGCAGAAGGCTAAGTGGGAACAAGGGTTTTGAAAGAAAATGCAGAGCACACCTGATAAGGTTGAGGAAGGGGCTGCCAACAGCACCCCCCCCCCCCATTAGCTCAACCCAAGCCTAGCCCTCCTAAGCCATATCCTTGAGGGCAGCCACAAGGCATGGGCTCTCCCTCCCATGAGCTGCTGGCTCCTGTCCTAAGCCCCACTCTTCCTCCCTTGGGAAAGGGCCCCACCTATGGGTGAAGGACCAACGAGGAGCTCTTGGCCCCATCATCACACCTCCCTCCACTGGAGTTCAGATCAGGGGGTGTAGGGAGAGCACAGAAGAGCCAGGTTTGCTGAAGATGGGCCAAGGGAGAACAAAGGCACCTTTGCAGTGACAGTGCCATCTTCCAGTGGGTACAGAGCAGAAAGCCAGGGGACCCAAACTTAAAAAAATGGTGGCCTAGATGTTGGAGGCAGGTTAGAGGTTTGCAGGAAGAGCTGGGGAAGAGCTCAGTGCAAGACCTATCTGCAGCACAGACAGAAAACTATTCAGAACCTGCATCCTGGTGGCTTCTGGTAAGTTCACAATCCAGCATCAACCTCCAGGACCTTGACCACAGGTACAGTGTGCTGATGGCCAGAAATGTGCCTTGGGACTTGAGGGTCAAGCAAGAAAAAGCTCAGGAAGCAGACTGTTTCCTGAACTGCTTCAGGACTGCTTCATGAGGAGGTAAAGGATGCTATAGAACCACCTGTGCATCTCTGTCAACCACAGAGTCTGAACAGCAAATTTAGGTGCAGTTATCTCCCCTGTAGATATCTAAGATTAGATGAACTCCACCCAAAGTGCACTGAGGAATTTCTTAGGTTCAAGAATAGGTTAAACAAGTTATCAGAACTAGAAAATTCTGGTGCTGGGAATAGAGGACAGAAGTGCCCTAAACTTGACTTCTGAATCAACAAGTTGTTGAAGGATAATATCCATGATCCTCTATCACAGAATTTACAGATAAACTTCGCGACAGTGGCTTCCAAATTAAGACAGCTGCCATGCAGACAGAATAAGTGATAAGAAAAAACCTTTAGATTCTGTTTTGTTTTTTCAGAGAAGGCCACAGCTGAGGGCATCTGCACCTTCCCTAAGCCATCAGCTCCTTGACAAACAGCCCATTTCCTCTTCTGTCCCCATTTGTGCCAGGGCTCAACCAGCAGTGACAGACCATGTTGCAGATTATGGATGACTTGCTTGCTGGCAAGCAGACTCCACCTTCCTTTCTCCCAAGTGCCTTGACACAAAGGACAAAACAATGCCTGTGCAAGTGTCACCAGTCCTTAATGCTTGGCTGATCAGCATCATCCCAGGCAGAGAAACATCAGAGTTTTTGCTGGAAGGGAGCAGGAGCAGCTCCCAGAAGCAGAATGCCCTGCTTTGTCCCGAAATGGAGCACAACCTTTTCACCCTTTGCCATGCTCCCACCCACCTTCCCAGCTCCCAACCTTCAGTCCTTTCAACACCCACAGTTTTTCCATTCTGCCATGAAGCCATGAGAAATTCCCTGCCAGAGGACTTCGTTCAAATGGGTTTTTGAAAAAAAAAAAATGCAATTCCCTACTCCAGGCAAACAAGCTCCTTCTTTTCCCCATGAGGAAGAAGGATAATAGCAGAGCCAGGGGAAAAAAATCCCAACAAACTATTCCCAAAGCCTGCTGTAATCAAAAGAATAATTGCTCCAAGAGATTTAAGCCTATAGTGAGTCATTAAAATGAAGAAACTTCTCCATGTCCATAGAAAGCAAACAATTCTTGGGTCTAACAGACTTGTTAGAAGGAAAGAAAAAAAGCAAGCAAATGTAATTAAACATAGTCCCAGAAGAAAGGATGAAATCTCTGTAATTAACTACCTAGACTCATCTTTCCACTTTTGAAAACTAATCCAGCTGTCTACTTCCACCTTTCACCCACGAGGCTACCACAAAAGCCTGTTGCAAACACCAAATCACCTCCCTTTAGGGGTGCACTCACCTGCAGCAAGTGGCCCCACAACAACTTTGCAGAAAGTGTACAGGGAGGGAGAACCTCTGCAGAGTGCAAACAGAACTCCTTTCCTTAGTCACCTTTTGTGGATGAACTGTTAGGGAGTTTGTACTCCCCAAGAACCTGTGTAGCCCTCAGCTGAACTACAGGAGTTATTTGCAAGCTGAAGGTATTTTATATCCACAATCCTGACCCAACTGATCAATTACCAGAAAACGCCAATTAAAAAAAAAAAAACAAAAAAAAAAAAACAAACAAACAAACAAACAAAAAAAACCCCCATATAAACAGGAAAACATTTTCCAAATGGTTAAATGGTTATAACTGCTTGTGTTAATAAATTGGCTTCTACTTCATTCTCAGGTAGTGAAATTTACCTGACCAGCAAAGTTTTGGAAAACATGGGGGGAAAATGTAGCACTTCAAAGAGAAGAAGAGGAAGGGCTGGAGCTGGTGGTTACAGTTTAACAGCGGAGGTCAGGATCTAATATCCAAAAAATCCTATGCAAATCAGAACAAGACATTCAACTTCCTCAGGATTCCCTTAATAAATAAGGGTTGACAAATATTATTCCAACAATTAAAACAATAACAGACCAGTTCTTTAGGTCAAACATCAATGGTAAATGCAATACAGAAGAATAATACTAAAATGACATCAGCTGAGGAACTGAGAGTGATTTCTACTCCCCCTCTTGTATACAAAGCACTGCTAACATATGAATAATGCTGTCAACAACACATAGAGAATGCTGGCCAGCTTTGTGGTGAGGGAAAGCAAAGAACACAGAGTGGACAGAAATCTCCAGCTTTGCTCTTCTATGACACAGCAGAAATGCTTATTCAGTGGGAGGTGATTGGGTCATTCTTCTGGGGAAAAAAAAAAAAAATGGAAGTGATTACACAGCTCCAAGTACAGCTGGAGCCTTCCTGTACAAATGTGGGAAGCAGCGAGGAAGGATTAGCAGCCAGGCTGTGGGACACAGCAGCAAGGCCAAGGAGCCCCGGGCATGTCCCTAGTGCAGCAGCCACTCCTTTCCCCCAGGTTGGTGTGGCAGACCAGAGGGGATGGTGATGCTCTGGGGGCTGTTCATGGCACAGAGCTGTTGTCAGCTGAATTCCTGCTCTCCATCGATACCAGCCAAAACACTTAAAGCCCAGTGGACTGTTCCTCTAATCTTTGCGCTGAAATCTGGCAGAGGAGCTACGCACAGTGGGGTTTGGCTGCAGCAAACCTTGCTACCAAACACCCAGAGTGGCTTCCTGAGCCTGAAGCTGCTGTTTATCAAATTGTATCAATGCTCTGTGCACATCAGGGTGCTGAGGAGGACGCTGCCAGCAAGGTAGAGCTCGTCCCGTGCTAATAGAAATTCCTATCGTCCTTCCAGGAGGATGCACAGATGCTCATGGAGAAGAGCAGGTGCTGCCAGCAGACAGGCTGCTTTCCGCAGCCTTGCCATAGGACTGCAGAGCAGCCCCAAAGGTGGGCTCTTGGCTGCCACGCAGGAACAGCGTGCTGAAGCTGCCGTCCGCAGGACGCAAGGGCAACATCCCCTCCACAGGAAAGCCAAGCACCTGGTCATTTTCCACGGGCAGCTGTCTTAATTTCCAATAATTATGGACAAGCCTCACTTTTCTCAGCATTGTGCTGCAGACACGAAATTTAAGGCTCAGAAACTTTCCAAGTGAGCGAGGAGTCTGGAAGCCTCCCGTTGTCTGACAGCACCAAACACTAACATCCAAAAGCTAGACTGCCTTCAAGTCAATGCTTCTGACTAATTAAATGACACAGGAGATTCCCTCCCCCTGCTGCTTTTCTATAAACCTGTGACTGATGCACACACTGGAAAGTGAAACCCCATAAATTTTTGCTAGATAGCAATGCCACTTGTATGCTGATGTTTAAATATGGGCATATAACCAAAGCTGAGAACTGAGGTAACCTTTACTTTCAGCTAACACATAAAGGTCTACAATCACTGTATTTGGTTTAAAATAATACTTATTAAAACCAGCACTTAGCCAGCAACATCTATAAATACCTTTAAATGCTGATCAGTTAATATTATGTATGTCTCCAATTTTAATTTTATGTAACCATGTAATAACTGCAAAATAAATCCTCCTGGTCAGTTTTGTGTCACTTGGCCAACACTGCCAAGATACGGCAGCCAACAGGTTTTAGGGCTGCTCCCTAATGCTACAAGGTTAAAGTGTTCTCCTCAACTTCTGAAAGGATTTCACACACTAAATTGCATCACTGCAGCACCTGAATGCATGTGGATGCACAGTGTGGTTCAGAGAGCAACACACAACACCCCACATCATAATCCACTGTGCCCTGTGCAAAACACCCAGGAGATGTATGAGCACACACAGTCCACAGAGCTTATGGCACCAGGACAAGGATGAGAGTGATTTTTACCCTCTATCCTGTGCTGTAGAGTTATTTTAACCTGAGTCTGCAGAAGCAAATATCCATAGTAAAGAGAAGTAGAGCAAAACAAAAACCCGAATGTCCACCAGGGATTTTTTTCTCCCACCAGAGCAATGCTGGGGAATCCTCCAAGGAGATTACAGCCACATGCATGCACTTCACTGCCTGCATACCTTTTGAGCATTTCTTTCCTACTGCAGAAGGTAAGAGAAGGTGGTAGCCTGCTATGATGTGCCAGGCTGTGGAAAGTCAACATGGAATTTTCAGGTGTGTGCTTCATCCTGCTGTGACAGGGTTAGTGAGTGCTCCTCACCCTCCTCCCTCACTGTCCCAAGCCTGTCTTTCCCTTTCCCATATTCTTGCCCTATATTGATCATCCCTCAAAGAGACCATTTTCTCCACAAGTTTTACGGTGCTCCTGATTTCTATTTCTCAGTTGTACAATATCACTTCTTAAAAGCTCTTTCAGCACACTCAGCTCCAAAGACAAGACAATTAGGAGAAAGACAGAATCCACTTCTCAATCCAGCTCGTTTTTAAATGTATTTAAGTAGGCAGAAGGTGAGATTTTCAACAAGATCTCCTTGAAAACAGTGGGAGTATTCCTTTTAGCAGCATGGGAAGCAAAATGTTGAGTTCTGGTATGGTCCTCTACTGCCACCAGGAGTAAGACAGCATCAAAAGCTGTAGGGCAGCAAAATAACCCTCAGCAGCTCCCTCAGTGATTGCAATAAAATCAGTACCAAACAAGTGGGCCACTCACCCGAATTTGGTGGACAGAACACCTCCCACGACAGAGCCAGCAATGATGCCCACTCCAAAGCAAAAGCCCAGCTTTCCCAAAGTACCAGCACGTTGGGGAGGAGTGGTCATATCTGTAATAACCTTCTGAGCACCTGCAGGGGGGAAAAATATCTTACCAAAGGGTTTGAGCAGATGCCCCAGCAGTTCTCATGGTTTTATTGCTAAGCCATTACGAGCTTTTTGGGGTTTGATTTGTGGGTTTTTTGGGTTTGTTTTTGTTTTTTTTTTTGTTTTTTGTTTTTTTTTTGGGGGGGGGGGTTGGTTTTTTTGGTTTTTTTTTTAAGTTTGTTAGGGGGTTTTTTTGTTGTTTGGTTTTTTTTTTCCCCCAATTAAAACTGTTCTGGGCTGGTTTCTGGTTAGAGGCAATTTCCCCAGCTTTTAATTTTCATACTTTGCATGGAAGAGGGCTTCCAAATAAGCACTGTCAATCACCTCTGGGAGCCCCATAGGCCATCAGTTTTGAACACAACAGCCCACCAGTCATGAGAAACAGAACCATTCAAACCACTCAAATAAACCACAAGTGACAGGAAGCATTATCAACTTGATTCGTCTTGCATGAGTTGGATGGACTTCTAGTAGCTGAAGTTTATGTCTTTCACATGAAAAATATAGGAAACATCAACCAAAACAGAACAGTTTGGTGGGTAATGGAAGGTATTTTTGTAATAATGGTTTAATTTTTACCAGTACAATCATTTTACCAGGAGAAAGGGAAAAGCTTTTGTGTAAAATATCCTGGTTGCAAGAAGGCAGCTGAAAAGTCCGGGGTAACACTGCTACCAGCAAGTGACTTGCACCCATGTCTGGATGATAAATTTCCTCATGATTCTACAGGATGATGGGCCTGGAACTCAGACTAATAAGCACTGCTTTCCACAGGCAGTACACCTGCTGCTTCATGGTCCCACCATTTAATCCCTGAGGACCATTATATGTTCCTCCTGCCTTCCTTAATGCTGTTGAACCTGTTGACTTCCCCCAAAACAAACAAGAAGCAGAGGAATCAGGCAGGAAAAGCAATTTGGAAAGCTACTCATCCCTGAATGACTTTACCTGGTACTCCATGCATGAACACTCCTGGCAGCCTGGAGAAGAAGAGGAGCGGGATGTTGATGGAGAGGGACATAAGCAGGAAGAAGATGCTTCCAGATGCACAGGAGAGAATTAAAGCAGCTCGGGCACCAAATTGATCTGCAAACCTGGTACAGAAATGGCACAAGGTTGTCAGTTTTCTATTTAGGTTTAAAAAAAAAGTAAAGAAAGAAAGAAAAGATTTCTCAATAGTAAATCAATTTTGCTCCTATTTAAGGGGAAAACAACACCACAACTAAACACACTAACAACTACAAACCCCTCAAGCCCCAAAACACAAACAGGCAAAAACCCCTGTCAGATCAGGTTTTGATCCAGCTCCAACTCTTTACTGTAATTCAACTCCAAAAAGCTTAAGTTGGACAAAGTCTGAGAGCACCACAGAAAGGGTTCTGAGCAACAGGGGCTAAGATGACCATAAAACTGGCCTTAGATAGAGTTTCTCATTGCAATTCCTTCTTCCTTCACTTTATTGAAGCTGCATATTGCAGTTAGCAGATGAATATTACCTTGCATAGCAATTAGTTGTGTTTACACTAAGAGGAACAACCCCCTAAAAATGCCAGGGTTGTCTACAAACAGAGCTAAGCTTAAGTAATTCAAAGGTTTTGTGTTGAGGGAGAGATAGAGGTCAAAACTTGGCTGTTTACATGTAGGCCAGGGCAGTTTACATTTGCTGTTTGTAACCTAAAGACCAAAAATCATTACATTGTTGGTGTGGGGATTTTTTTGTTTTGTTACTTAAAAGTAAAAACACTGCTTCATCTTTTCATGTCTATTTAGGAGCATCAAGCAAGAACATGAAAAACTCAGCTAAGGAACACATTCTCTCTTATCCCCTTTCTTTCTATTTAATCTGTCCCTATGCTGACATCAAAGCAGTCTCATGTCTAGAAAAGACCTTTTTATCTCAAACCTGCATTGCAAATTTTGGCTTCAGTCTGGCAAAGGACACCTTCAGTCCCAGACAGATTCTGGTTTGCCATTTTCCTTCCCTTCAGCAGTGATTCTGGATATTAGTGAATGACATGCAGGGAGGAGAACCAGATTTTAGATGGCACCAGATCCAGGACAGAAATACTACTCAAGGTTTGTGTATTAATAGGAAAAGCATTAAAAGTGAGCCCTTTGCACCCTCTCCATTCTTAGAAATGCATTTTCTTCCCAGCAGTACTGTAGAGTCAAAAGTTGCTGTTATTTATTTGAAAATGTGTCCAAGGGCTGAGATTAGATCCCACACTCCACGTACCAGAGAATCCTGTAGAGCTCCCAATCTGCATCAGCCACAATGTAAATTTCCTGCAGATAACTGAAGCAACACACACCAGCTCCCTATCCATTTATTAATTTGCTGATCAGTAGCAGGATTAAGAAAAGGAGTTAGATTTTTTTGGTCCCATTTTAATTTTCTATCACTGAATTACACATATCTTCCAGGGTTTTATTTTTCCTGGTCTTTGGGAATGTATTCTCCCACCACTCAAATTTTTTAAGGCTATTTGTATTTCATTAGGAACAGGGTAAAAAGGCAGAAAACCCAAGTATTTTCCACTCTCTTCATATTTTGATAGCTTGAGTTTATAGATATTCCTAAAAGATTCTTAGAAGTTCTTAAATGTCTATGCTAGTCTAAATTTGTATTCAACATGGATGCAGGTTCAGCTGACACAACCTTCACTTATTGTAATTGACAGCTCTCATCAATAAATACCCTCCTTTTTTTTTTTGTTGTTGTTTCCGAGTCACAAGACATTTCTAAGGTTACACATGGCTATAAAACATTTGCAGGATTAAGCTGTTAGGACCTGGGCTCTGAGGACTCCAGGGGTTTAAGCCCATTCCCAGGATATTGTTACACTAAAATGTGTGTCATTAAAATGTAGCTAAGCTAATATAAAGGCTGCTTCTATGCTGCAGTATTTCTAATAATAGCATTTATTTTTCCCTTGCTCATTATGAAATCCTCAAACATTTCAACAGGACCACAAACCAGAATGAAATTATTTTTATGAAAGTGTAAAAATGCCTGGCCTTTTTCAGCTATGTAAAGGGTCATGACAATCATTCTCACTTACCTTCCAAAAATGTAACCTCCAACAAGCTGGAGGACACCAAAGATGGTCTGGAGACAGCCAAACCCCACTGAATCCAAACCCAGGCTCTTTGCCAAGTACTAAAAAAGGGAAAAAAAACAAACAAAACCAAAAAAAAACCCAAAAAAAAAAAAAAAAAACAAAACAAAGACAAAAATACAAATACACAAAACAAATAAATGGAAAATAAGCAATAAGCATGCTATATTTATGAATAAGCATCTTAATATCTGTGTGGAGAGGGTCACAGCTCCAGACAACCACTTCCTTCAGTTCCCCACCCCTACAGAGGAAAACTTCGTTGGCCAGACACTGGCAGCTCAATAAAGACCAAATGTGTCTATCTCACACCCTGAAGGACAGGGATATGTGACCAAAACCATCAATTTTGCACCAGCTGACAAGTTTGTATCACCATTTACCTTTGCAGTTCAATACAGCTGAACATATTCAACAACTGCTAAGGGGGATAAGGGAAGTTTTAAATACCTTCCTGCCTCCAGACCCTACACCTGGAACAGCCCAGTCACCCTCTGGGAGATAACTATGGAAAAGTTCTGGAGCTGTTGTTTAATCAAGCAAGCCAGAATCAATGAAAGTACAACATGAGCAAATACTGCCTTTACTGGATGGTACACCCACAGCCTGAGCTTACAAAAAGCACAGATGCACACCTTGAAGAGCCAATGGGCAGTTATTTCTGATACATGTTTTTGTTGTGTCATGCTTTTGTTTTGCCTGGAGGTGCAGGGAGACCTTATCTCTCTCTACAACTGCCTGAAAGGGATTGGTAGCCAGCTGGGGTCAGTCTCTTTACTCAAGTAACTAGCAATAGGACAAGAGGAAATGACCTCAAGCTGCACTAGGGATGGTTTAGATTGGTTATTGCGAAACATTTCTGTACTGAGAGGATTGTCAAGCACTGGAACAGAGTGCCCAGGGAAGTGGTGGAATCACCATCGCTGAAGGTATCTTAAAAATGTGTAGATGTGGTGCTCAGGGACATGGTTTGGTGGTGGACTTGGCAGTGTTAGGTTTCTGATTGGATTCAATGACCTTAAGGGTCTTTTCCAACCAAAAGTCCTCACTGATTCTATAAGATCAGACAGAAGAGTCCAGTAAGTGAGAAGCAATGAATCCTGCTGAGCTGGTTAATTACACACTCAGAAAAACCTACCTTTGATCTGAAACCTCTGCTTCCTGATAGCTGCTGGATGGGTCACTCTTGCACTCTATGCAAGAAGACACAAACTACATCAGCTTCACCCAGAGCCCTGAGGCCAGGAAAGGGCTCTAGGTGCTACTGCAGCCTAAGTAATAAAGCAGCTTTTATGGCCTCAGTGTACCCTGGACAAAGACACAGCCTGCCTCTTTGGTAAGAATACCAAGTATTCATTTCAGTTTCAAGGATACCTTTCCTCTTTCCTGCTAAAAACTATCTTCTGACTTTGCTGGAAAACTACAGAGCCTGGCATTGAAGGAAATGTGCTGTGGAGCAAGAGAACCCATACTCACAGGCACGACTCCCATCTGCATGAAGAGAAAGGTCAGGTCCAGGGCTGCAATCACATAGGTAACACGGATCACTTGTTGCCTTTTGGCCTCTCCCAAGCAGCCACTCTCTCCCAGGGTCTCATTGCTCATTCCTGAGGCTTCTTCCTCACCTGCAGAGCTCCTTTTTGCATTCATAATGCTCACAGAATGGCTTGTTGCAGGACAGGCTGGAAAATGACACGAAGGCACTTGCTAGCTGTGAATGTGAAGCGTAGATAAGGGGCACAAGTTGTGTGCACAGTTCAAAGCTTACAGTGTGAAAGGTGCTGAGCCAGCATGCCACGGATTTAATGTTTCTTTATTTCTTTTTTTTTTTTTTCCCTCTTCCCTTTGCTTACTTGCTAGGCAGGATCAAAGGTAACCGTGCATCAAACCACAAATCTGGTTCTTCAGACTCACTGCCTCAAGTGCCATCACAACAAAAATCAGCTGGAGTGTCCCATCGAAGTGAAAGGGAAAATTGCCCCAAACAAGAGCACGTGATAAGCTCTTCAACTCTTTTAACTACTTCACTTCCTTCACTTTTACTGCCCTGGGTGGCTCAGGAGAGATGACTGTTTTAGCTCTTCATGAAAGGTACTTTGCTTTTATTTTTGGAGGTTGTAAGTGAAGATTACAGCAGAACAGCTATTTCCAATTCCAGTAGGTTTATACAGATCCTGGAGCAAACACAGCTCTTGCACGTAGTTAGAGCCCCTCTCATCACCTTTTCCTGAGCCATTTCCCTCCTTTCCAGGTGCTATAAATTTATAGTAATTCTGAGCTAGCAAACATTCACATGTGACTCCACTCAAACTACAGATTACCAGCCAAGGTCAAAAACATTAAAAAAAAAAAAAAAAAAAAAAAAAAAAAAAAAAAAAAGTATTAAATCCATACAAATCATGAGGCTGACTGCCAAGTGGGAAATTAAATACATAAAACTCCTCATTTGGTCTTTGGGGGTTTTGTTGTTTGTTTGCTTGCTTGTTTACTTAGGGGTTTTTTGTTTGTCTGCTTGCTTATTTGCTTGGGGGTTTATTTATTTGTTTTCTTACTCACTGAAGCCTGGAAGTCTGGTTAAGGATTATCTTTCTTTTGAAGAGAAAAAGAAGGCAGAGATTCCAGTGCTCTGACTTTGCAGAATTATAGGACTTTTGGAAGGAAGGGAATGGGAGAGCTCATCCACCGTGCTGCTTGAACACCTTGGTTGTGGCTTTTTCTAGGCAAGCTTTGACAATCTCAAAGAAAAGAGATTTGCCCCTCTTCTAAGTATCTGTGAAAGAAGTTTTTCCTACTGTCCAATCTGAATTTCTTGTGCTGCAGCTTGACAATGTCACCCAGTCCCTCTAATTTAGTAACATCTCAGCTTAGACACAGAGTCTTGACTCACCATAAAGGCTGACACAGACACATCAGCACAGAGACATACACAGATGTCTGCTGGCTTGGAGCTGGAGTGGTTGTCAGAGCTCTAGGATTCCAACCAAGCCTAGGGAGAGTGACCTGTAAGGTCTCTCGGCACACCTTTTTGTTCAGTGTGTCACCACCAAGCCCTGGGATTTGCTGAAGGCTGCCAGGCTCTACATCCTGGCAAAGGAGAGGGAAGTCCAAAGGTTAAATCTTTCATCAGGGTTGGGTACCATATCACTGGAGATTGCACAGAAACAACCCATTCACAAACTCAGAGCATGAGTGAAAAAAGCACCTTTAAAAATGACTTTCCTACAGCAATACTGCCACTCAAGCACATCCAACTCACAAGACCCCAGAATTTGTATTTGTTACTGAGGAAGGATGATTACCCAGCACGTATCCCAGCTTAGCAAAGGATCAGTGCTCAACATTTGGTTCATCTCAGAGCAAAACCATGGATTTGCCTGCACTTTGAATGTCCTTCAGCACAGTATCAACATCATCACTCCCTGGCTTGTGCTGGATACGCACAATGTACAAATTACCATTGAATAGAAGAGTAAAATTAATGACAGAATTCTGTTTATGGAGGTTTCAAGACAACCAAAAAAGCGACTCATGTAAATACAATGTACAACTGTGCTTACAGGAAACCTTGCTGCCTTGGACTTGAAAAGCATCAATAATTTGACTGGGGAGTTTGTCTCAGCAGCAACTGAAAACAGATCCCAGCAATGTGACCAGGACAGCAAAGATCTGCAGATGCAGCCACTCTCGACCACACAGAAGCCTTGTCCTGCCAGGGCATGCAGTGCAGACAGCTAGCCTGACACATGTTCTCCCTTGGATTTGGTTTCTTTTTACTGGCATTCACAAGGGAAGTGGAGTAAAAAACCACAGAGTTTAATTTCCAGCCTCTGGGGCTAAAGGCACAGTTCTAAAAAGCAGGAAGCTGAACTTGGTGCCTGGCGTGGAGGTGTCCATGGAGAATAAGCTGTGATCATCAGTTCCTGTACACCCCCACCCCTGGATGGTTTAGCACCCAAGACTGCTCCTTAGCATCCCAGATCAGGCTGCAAGTAAGAAAGTGTCCTGGGCCCAACTTGGTGATCCTCTTCTAGCAGTCGTGTCCTTGGGCAGGATCATTTCTCTCCCCATCCAGCACTTTGACCCACACAGGACAAAGGCAAGAAGGTGGCAGTTTTAAGCCATCTTTACAAGCCAATGGCCAGGTCATGTCCAAGCTGCCCTGGTCCCAAGGATGCAGGGATGAGCTCTATTCTCCAAACCTGGCCAAGATGTTGGCAGCCTCAAAGCATCTCAGTATCCTCTTGCAAGTTCTTCTGCACAGGAACTTGGATTTTCCTGACTTTCAGCCCCTGATTTTTAGAATCTTGTCCCATTAATCCATTGGCCTAAGGGCTAAATGTGGCAGCAGGAGCACTGATGGAAATATAGCCACTGTGATTGACACAAGACAAATTCTCCTCCTCCCCTGAGTGAGAAGTCTGACTGAAAATGTCTGCAGGAGCCTAAGTATGGTAGAGATTAACCCCATTCCCAGCTATGCCCCACTGAACACCACGTTTGCAGCATGCAGCTCAGGGCCAGCTCATTTATACCTGTAGTGATAATGCACCACTAATGACAGATGGCATAAGCTGGCACTGCTCTTTTATCTAAAGGCTCCTTCTGGCTCAGTTATAGACTACACCATGGATAGCGCTCAGTCACTGACAAGCCATCTTTGAAAAACAAAATTAATTTTAAAACTGGGGAGGAACAGGTTATGAAGAGGAAATGAGTTTTCTTGGGTAGGATAAATAAACTTTGAATAGACATATATTTCAGGGAGACTACCATGAAAACGAGCAAGGAGATAAATATCTTGTGGTAAAATTGCAGATTAGTCCATTAGCTATGCATTAAGCCTTGACAATTATTCTCAGCAATTTTGGAGTATTTATAGTTGCCTTCCTGGTGTGTCTTTCCTGAGGCCTATTTATCTGGTGATCTCTGAAAAAAATTGAGCAGAAAACCTGAGAACATCTTTTAAAAAAACATAAAGGCTCACTGTTTATGTTACTTGGGCAGAATTTTTTTCTTAAATTGCTGGAATGAGAAGCAAGGCTAGCACATGCATAGGGAAGGGAAATCCACCCACATCAATACCAAAAGTTGAAAATGTTGGTTGGAAAACAATGAACTGGGGGAAAATAAATCTCAAATCCTTCTCTGAACTCAGGGTTTTTTTTCACAGAGGAAGCTTAATATGATCTGGAGGAACGTGAGGTACCCTGGGTGGGAGCCTGCAGAGGGTCAAACCAAGTTTTCAGCCCCAAAGGAGCCTTGAAGTGGGATGAAAGTGCAGATATAATGCCCAGCAATGAAGGGCATCTCTCAGGCCTCAATCCTCTATGAATTTGAACCGGCCAGTGTCTTCAGCTACACAAAAAAATCAGAGATGGGATGAAGCAAATCCTGCTCCAACATAGATCAGTCACAAATCCTTGCCCTTGTGGGTATGCATGCATACCCATGGCAAGCATGACAGCTGGCTGGGAATGCCAGGGAGGGAATCGCTGCCTCTTGCTGTCAGCAAAACTTTCATTTCTCCTTGCAAAGAGAAACAGCATCTCTGTGTACTGCAGGTGCCAGGGGAGACATGAGGTGCAAGATGAATCATTATGAACATACCTCATCTCCCTGCCCAAGAAGCAGCAGAGAAAACCCTTCCTGTCTTTGGAAGAGCATTGAGAGGCCACCAACCAAAAACAGTGAGGCAGGCAGACATTTAGACACGGAGGGACATAACAACCCTTCATGGAGACACAGTCCTCAGGGAGCCATTGTCCTGGGCATGTTTCTTAAACTCTGTAAAATGAGAAAGGAAATGGAAGAATTATCTCAATAGTGGGAATGCTGAATGGCTGTAATGAGGGAAACTGCTCAACACCAGCCATGGTCGGTGAGAGCCATCAAATCTGCAGGGTGTGGCCTGATCCCTCTCTTTCCCCAACCCCAAGACTATAGGAACAGGCCTCATTTGTATTCTGGTGAAAGATTTATACAGTTAAGCAAATAAGAGCATAGATGGCCTGGTATTGCCAAAGTTATATCCCAAGTTTGTTGACTGATTTATTCCTTTGTCTAATTGTGTCCATGAAAAATCCAGCTTGCTAATGAATGGAAAAGACTCCACATGGCCAGCAAAAAAAAAAAAAAAAAAAAAAAACCAAACAAAAAAAAAAAAAAAAAAAAAAAAACAAAAAACAAAAAACAAAAAACCCAAAAAACCCCAAAAAAAACCCAAAAAAAAAAACCAGCCATGTTTAGTTTACAAAATAGCACAGTCTTCAGGGATTTTTATAAAAACTGCAGAGACAGTCCAAATCGACAATGAAATCAGATTCCTGGTAGCCGCTGAGCTCTTTGGCTTTTTCTATGTGTGTATTAAATTGCAAAAAGCAATTATTGATAATTTGTTTTTATAAAAATGCTGGTGCACTTATGTCTGGCAAATTATTTTGTGAAGTGGAAAAGGCTATTGTTCATTCTCTTGGCAAAGTCTTTGTTACTTAGCATATTAAACTGCAAATCACATTTCATCTGAAAGGTCCCTTCCAACCCAAAGCATTCTATGATTCTATGAAATATGGCTGGTTATTATTAACTTTTAAAAAGTAAACCCCCAAAGCTCCAACTAATACTGAAGCCTCATTTGGTGCCCTGTTAACACAAAAAGAGGTTGAGACTCAGATGAGGGAAAAGCATTAAATCCTCCTTGTCTTGCAGATGGGACTCTTAACAGACAGAGGGGTTTAATGACTTCCCTGAAAACAGAGGAAGCCTGTGGAAGAGGCTGGAGTCACATTCAATCATCCTTTGAACGCCAGTTCCCTTGTTTAACCACAGGGCAGTTTCTTCTCTCTAATATTCTGGAAAAATTAAAATAAAAGAGAACATTTATGAATACTGGAGTTTGACAACAAAGCATGCAGATGAGACAAAGTCTGTGTAAATTGTAAAGGTGATGCTGTTGAGCAGGACGGGAACAAAGAACTCTAGATCAGAAGGCTAAGAAAATGAACTCTCAATGAACTCTCTCCTTTATTTCAAATGTACCGCTCTATATATAGAGAACATTGAGAAGACTAATTTCATTGCTCTTAGAGTAAAACATTTCACACCACTGGTGTGCAGTGAATGATGCACAGTAGCAGAACATATCTATAAACAATGTGAATAACAAGGTAGATTAGAGAATTATTTACATTCTTTCCCAACTGCTTCCCAGGCTGTCGCCTAGTTAGAAAACCTTTCTCTTTCTCTCTGACTGAGCTGAGAATACCCACATATAGGAGTTTTGGAAAAATCCTGTGGCCTGAATTCAGGAGAGTTACACCAAAAATGACATGACCAAATAGGAAGAAAAGCTCAGTTCTTTGTACCCATCCAGTCTCCTAGGCTCCAGCAGGACCTCAGTGGGGCAGGAGCCTCCTGTGCCTGCTCACACTGAGTGGCACCTTGTGTAGGATGATTTCAGCTCAGCCTGAGGACTGACCTCTGGATCATCTCCCAGGTGTGGCCATGGCTGTGGCCCTCCCTACCCAGAATCTCTCCCGTTCAAAGAGAAACACCTCAAGTTTCAATGAGCTGCTGCCACACAGTGCAGGAGGGCTGCTGGGCTGCTTCTCCTTCAAGCAGGGACATCAAAAAACAGCATATGTCTCCAGTCATGCCAGAACACTCAAGAATCAGCAAGCAAAAGATGACCCTTAGTGAAAGCCCAGGTCTGCTGCATGGCCTCTCTGCTGGGCAAATGGTCTCCTCTAGACCCGACATTGTTCTTCCACGCTTGTTTCCAGCAAGCCTGACCTGTCCATCTCTGGAGGAAAATGTGATTGAAGGACTGGTTGTTCCATCAGCTGCTGAGCAGGGTCCAGGCAAATCTCCACACACTAATAAAGTGTGGTGACAGCCCAGAATCAATGGATGCTTCTGCTGCCTCTGTGGTTGTGTCTTCAGCTTCCTGGCATGTTGGCATACCCACTCTTCAGACAACTCGCTGCTGGATAATGGATGAAGCCGTGGGCTCCAAGATACACACAGTGCATTGGGAGTCTGAAGTTCATAGCCAAAGAATATTCTAGAAGTGACAAATCTGGATGCACACACAAATGGAGCCTCATACTTTGCCTGCAATGTACAATATTTCATTCAGCTGGTATCACACAGCCACCTTCTGGAATTGCAGCAATGTCTGGAATGCAAAAGCTGTTTATCATTTAAATAACATTTAGGCCATTATAATTTATATGAGGATTGTGACTGATTGGGGCTGTATGGAGTTTCTTGTTTGCTGTAGGAATGCTGCAGATTTCCTCTGCACATGTAGCATTCTGCACATAATGGGAGTCCCAGACAAATTCAACTAGTCTCAAGCCTTCTGCCTTTACCAAAACATTTTCCTGTGTCAGAATCAAACAATTGCCTGATTTATAAATCTCAAGCATTCAGGAGACCACCAGCAACACAATGTAACAAGAATCTCTCTGTCATTTAGCCTTCCAACAAAGCTATACACAGCACAAACAAAACATGGGTGTGTATCCAGTGTTCCTGCAAGTGCACATTTCTGTATAAAGCAAGTAGAAAAGGGCAAAGCATGTGTCTGTAAAACCTTGCAGATCCCAGAGACAGCTCCCCTGCACAGAAGGGGGTCTGTGCTACACGCTGAGATGCATCCTTACTAGTTCAGGGCCAGGGGAGACATTTCCTCTCCCAGTCTTGCACAGAACCAACATACCATGAGTGGAAAGAGGACAGCTGGCCGCATGGCTCCACCCCCTACATGAGTGGGGGATAAACCTATGTTGCAGATATTTGCTGCCTATGGCTGGAAGAGAGCAAAGATATCCAGAGTCATGCAGGCTGGATTTATTAGCAGCTCAAAAATGGTGAAATGTGCAAACATGGCTTCACAGCCCCTGATCTATCTGGGCTCTACATGACTTACAAAGCCTCATCCAAGGTTCTTATTCCTCTTCCTCTAAGTAAAACACCTCATTTCAGATGAAGGCTTGAATGGTCTTGCAAAGTCAGAGCAAATCCTGGAGTTCACACTTTGCAAATTGAAGTAGACCATGTACCCCTGTGTATCAGTCAACTCACCGGGAAAACCAAAGTTTTTAAAGATCTGGAAGACACAAGCCCTTGGAGGTATCCTCTCTGCCAGCTAGGTCTGCACCCCCTGCATCAGCAATAAAGGCTGTAGCCACAGCTACTCGGGGAGAACAATTACAATCTTGATTTTAGTTAGAAATACAAGAACAATGACAGTCCTACAAATGCTGGGTTTTTGGTTCAAACCACCAGAAGGCTTTGGAGATGCTTTATTGTTTCCTCCTGGCCTGCCCATCCAATCTCTGGTTGAATTTACCTGAGACAAAAAGAAATCAAATCACCGTTGCTGGAAGTGGGAATTCCTCATGGACTCCTTGGCACTGAGATTGTAGGGGGAACTCACTAAGGCTCTTGAGTAGGATATGAGGAATCCTCACAGTGGTTTGGGGAAAATTTTCAAGCAAAACCAGTGTTGAACACTGAATACAACTCTAGCATGAACAGATAGATGAGAGTGGAAAAGTTTAGAAGACACATCTCTAAGCTCAACCTACTCTCTGATATAATTAAGTCCCACTTCAAATATATCTGAAATTTTGCTGTAAGAAGCCAGAATCTGCATGGTATCATTTGATTCTCTTCTTTCCAGTTTCAACCTCTATAGGCACAGCCTTCCTTAGAGCAAACGATGAGGATGCATTTTAACATGTTGCAGGTATGCCTGTCACAAGAAAACACCAAACCTGCTCAATTGTTCTCTCTTGAAAGCACATTTCCTATAATAGTTCTTCAGAATTATTTTGGAACAACACCAGGACCTGTGAATTAAATTTATCTCTCTTTGTAAAGAATCAGAGCAAACTTTGTACACTGTTAGGACATGAGGGCGCACACAAATTTTCCCAAGACAAAATCCCTAAGAATTATTTATTTTTAAAAAGTATTTCAAAATATTTTTAAAGCTTGTCCATGAGATGATCACAGGCCTACAATGCTGAGATCAAGCAAGTTCTATAAATTTTTAGACTAGCTCTGTAAATCTGCTCCTAGTAGGGCACTGGGAAGCAATTCCCCAACTTCTAAACTTGACTGGGTCCTCAAGGCTCCTGTTAAAATTGACACCAATCTACTCATCAGGTGTGCCCAGCCTCTCTCCTCATCACCTTCAAAACAACAAGGATTTATTCCTTTTATTTATCACCCAGTATTGCTAGGGGAGTAGTGGGTTATATTCCTTCTAAGGCTCATCAATCAAATTGCCAAGTTCAGCCATCTCTGCACAGGTGAAGCAACAACCACTGCAAATCCCACTGGAGGTGGGAGAAGCTGCAGGACTGCCAGGGAAGGTCAGAGATAAATCTTGCTTAATGGCTGTGGTGCATGAAAAGACTCTAGATTAAAGTAACAGCTTGGTGGTTAAAAAAGAAAGATAAAAAATAAAAATAGCCATTCTTCCATTTGCAAAGCAAGTGCATTTGATCTAGAAAGCAATGAGATTCTGTAAACATAACACCTCCAGATGTATTTATTTCCTTCCAGAGCAAACGCACAACCATTTGGCCACTGCCAGCTTAAATGATTTCACCTGGTTTCTATTTTCTCTTTGAATACCAACGATGACCAGCTGACTCATTTTTACCTTGAGAGGTACAGGATCTGGATTACTTGGCTTTAGACTGAAACCATGACCCCAGTTCACTGGGAATGTTGCCTCTGATTTCCATGCTGCCAGGATTTAATATTCAAGTCTTTCGTCTAGATCCTCTTCTGCTATTACTGTTAGGAAAACATTTGTTTCAGACCCATTTGGTCATGACTATGCTTGAGAATGTGTCTCATGGTTCACACTAGAAGAATTTGTACCATGTCATTTTGAAATGCCCTCATGTGCACGCTCACTGAGTGGCTGTGGGAAAAATCTGTTATCTTGAACAGCATCAGGGTGTGGTTTTAATTGCACCTTCATGGAATTAAATTTTAATTGCGAATCAGGTACAAATTAATCTCTTTGTGCCTGATTCTCCTGTCCTAAGTCCAAAAGTCATCCTAGTTGAAACTGAGAGCTGGGCACCTGGAGCTCGTTGCCCTACATGCTTGTTTTAGCAATAACTCCTGAAAGAAGTTTCAGAGCAGCTGCTAAGGGGAAACTTGAAAGGCTACAGCATAACCTGATGATTTTTCAACCTGGTCATAGCACAGGAAAAACTTGACTTTCTCCTGGCCTCCACCATCTACCAAGGGACATTACAATCACATGTAGAGTATTTAGTAATGTTTCCAACCATGATCTCAGGTAACAGGCCCTTCCAGCCTCTTGAGCTTTTGAAGAACTCAAGAACTGCCTCATTAAGAAATAGCTGTGTCAGTGGGTGTAACGCAAACCATTAGAAAGCCTTTAGTCCAGTGCTACCTGTGGTCTTCCACCTCTTCTGCCCTGTTAGGGGGCATGGAACTTGTTTTTCCTTCGGATCTGCAGGATGCTGAAGGCTAGTGGGATTTGTGCTGAGTGCTGTTGTGGATGGCACATACAAATCCTTTAATGCTGCCCCATGTATAACACAGGCTGAGCTCCCAGTAATGAGTAACAGCACTAATTGTTCTGCATTGTATAAATGTGCTCGTGGCGTGCTGCTGGATCCAGGTATAATTAACTCCTCACTCTGTAGGAATACATACCTGATTGTGGGCATGGCAGCCCTATTATGGCTAAACTGCTGTAAGATGAACATGATGGAATCCCCAAGGGAGTTCTTTGAACCCCTCCCTCTGCAGGTTCACCACTGGCTGGGTGATGTTTGGTCCACATTCAATGCTTGCAGCAAAATTAATGCTATGATTTTAGCAGAGAGATTATAAAGTGATTGCTTTCCAAGATTAAGAAAAAAATAAAATTTTACTGCTGTGTCTTCAGAAAGTTACTACCCTAAAAGCAAATTTAGAGTTGTAGGCAAGAAGATAAATTAATCAAAGAATACAAACAAGAAGCTGGGGGGTAAGGAGGGAGGAAAGATTATCTCATCATACTGCGTCACTGCAGGATATCTCAACAGCCCATCGCACGGAATGGAGGGAGCAAGCCCTGAAGGAGAGGCAGATAAGAAGAGGGAATCCAGCCTGGAGCACAAGAGAAGGAACAGCCAGATCCCACAGCACTGTACTACTCTGCCAACCGCTCATAGAGAGGAAACCTGCCGCAGGAAAATGTAAAAGAAACAAAACTCCTGGGGCTCCTTGAGACATGCCAGGCCTCCATGAAGCCAGACAAGTGTCTCAAGGTCTGCATCCTGTACAACTGGATCTGTTTCTCTTGGATTGCCTGGGTTAGAGCTGCCATTGAGCTGTCACATCTGTCATATTTGAGAAGCGGCAATGACAGAACAAAGGGTAATGGTTTTAATCCAAAAGATTTAGGATAGATATTAGGAAGAAATTCTTTGCTGTGAGGGTGGTGAGACACTGGTACATTTTGCCCAGAGAAGTTGGGGATGCCCCATCGCTAGCAATATTCAAAGTCGGGTTGGATGGGGCTCTGAACAACCTATTCTAGTGAAAGGTGTCCCTACCCATGGCAGGGGGATTGGAACAAGATAACCTTTAATGTCCTTTGCAAAGCAAGCCATTCTATGAGTCTATAACAGCCAAGTTACACATCAACCCTAATTTCTCACAAAATAAAGTGAGTGTATTCATCTATTTACAAATCTTGCCAAGAATAGTACAAACTTGGAGCAACTTGAGAAAGCTCTAGGATGGTTATTGCAGCTACAATGTATTCATTACTCTAGAAGCACTGTGCACACCGTATGGAATGAAAGTCTGCACTTTTCCATAACTTGCTCTCCCAGTGCTGCCCAGGCTGGTGGCCTGGAGAGCAGTGTCCCCAGCGAACTATGCCCTGAGAGCTCTCTGTGGGGAAGCAGAGCCTGATACCAGGTACAGCCCAGCCCGGAGCCCCCTTAGGCGGGGAACAGCCCCTCAAGTCCCCCGAGTCACACGCAGACACCCCCGGGGCTGGATGGCAGGAGAAGGCGCCGACAAGTCAGAGGTGCTCCGGGGTGCGGGCAGACCGGGGCTGCCACTGCGGGGAAGGTGCGGCGCCGGCGGGGCGAGGCCGCGCTCCCCAGGGGCGAGCGGGGAACGCGGCGGGCGAGCGCCCGGCCGTCATTAGAGGGCACCATTGCCCCGCGCATCGCCGCATCCCCGGCTCCGGGCGCGGCCAGACAGGGGCTCGGGCTGGCGACGAGGGGCAGAGAGCTGCGGAACGGGGAGGGACGAGGTGCGGACACGGCCCGAGCGCAAACGCGGCTCGCCCCCGTCGGTTTTCCGCCAGCGCCGCACGGACTGGGGCGAGCAAAACTTGAGTTCGTTTACTCTCCCTTCACACTGTTTTTAAGGTCTTCGTCGTCAGCATTCTTTAGACAGCCTCCACTTCTCGAGTGTGTGTTGCTTTCATAGTCAGATTTCAAGGCGTTTCTAGGGCTTTGGGGAGTTTTTTCATACTCTTAAGGTTTTGTTCCCTTTAGGCACGTGCTGGGATCCACGTGAAGACGCCTCTGATGCACTTACTGCTGCTCTTGAGCTTGCCTTGGAACCACGCACCTCCCCTCTGCACCAGCCCAGGCCATGAACTATCTCCTTCAGAACTAGACTACCAGCAGTAAAACACCTGTTTACTTAAGAAACATGAAACCAAAAATAAAACCTGCGTAATGGCCCCTTCACCACTACCTCCCCCTACATAAAGTAGAAATAACCTATGAAAAGCTACTCCAAAAATAATATTACCATGGATCAAGATGAAAGGCAAGGGGAATGTCAAAACAAGCAAAAGGCAAACCTCTAGTTTAATGCAAAGAATGGCAGTGAACAGACCTATGACCGTAGAGCATGCCTTTGACAGCAATTACACCAACAGAAATGCAGGGAATATAAATAAATGGAGCATTTAACTACTGCTAAAATATAACTACACAGAGAGCAAGCAAAAAAGAGCCACTCTCCACAGGTACATACTGTGAGCTCAAAATGCTGCTTGGTGCCTGCCATTCCTAGCCTGCTTTCCCAGATAACAGCACAGCATCCTGCAAACAAGCCAGGCTCACAGTCAGGATGAAGAGCCAGATGGCGAGTGGAGTTCAGCTAGTAAAACAACATGATGGCAAGAGCAAAAGAGGAGTGTGAAGAGAATGCAATGGCCCCTGGTGCACTGGCAGGTCCATCAACAGATTAGGCTAAATTCACTGCTACCTTTGTGCTACACTAATGGTGCACTGCAGCTGGACAGAAAGGCTGGCTCTTCTTTTAACAACCAAGAACAGAAGGAATAATAAAAAAATAATTAAAACAAATTAAATAAAATGAAGCAATTTTTTTCTGCGAAATTAGCTTATGCTTTTTTTTTTTTTTTTTTGAGAACACAACAAAAAGCAATTCAAACTGAATTAAAGCTGTCAGAATTTTTCCATGGCTCTGCTCAGATTTCCTTTATGCATTTTAACCCCTGAACTAGTGTGGTTTTGCCCAGCTATCAAATCTAATAATTTGACATTTTATGACCTTGTCAAGAAATAGAAAATTCTGAATCTATACCAGTTTGAATAATTTGATTTGTCACTTTGGTGGTAGAAAAGCCTTGATGAAGAGCTTGAGCAGTCTGTCCTAACTTGAACCTTAATTGTAATCAGTTTATTTAAGCAGGATTCCAAAGTACCAAGCAAAATTGCCACTGCTATAAATGCAAATTGCTTAGGATCACATGCTTAGTAAAAGAGAAGTGCAAAGGAAATAAAGTACCAATGTCTATTGGTCTGTGCCTCTGCTAAAGAAATTATGGGATATAACACGTTCTGAAATGAAGCAATCACATGTGGATCACACAACATTTGAAGAATCTTGAGTTAAACATTGCTGAGCGTAGATGATAACCGTGTACTAAAGGAAATGAGAAGAGAGCAAAGCACAAACCTCTCAGTCTCAGGGGCCCAACACCAGGTCTGCTCATCTGAGAGCATGCTGAGGACAACCTCTGCAGGAGAAGTTCACTCCAAGACTTGCCAAAAGACAGAGGAGCGCTTCTCCATGGCACCTCATCATGGGGACTGTTTGCCTCTATACATAAGCATCTCACTAAACTCTCTCTTCTGAATAAGTTAACCTGGAGTTGCACAACAGCCAGCCCCATCAGAATGACAGCACCGAGAATCTCTCTTTTGTTATCTCCATAACTTCTTATCAAACCTCCTTGGTTACTCCTTGCTCAGTTTACAGTGCAAGGACCTCTCTTCCCCTATCTGCCAAGCCATCAGATTCAGCCCTGGCTCTGACAGTCAACCTGGACCCTTTCCAAACAGAAATAGTCAAATGCAATAAACCTCCTGTGCGGGGACTGCTGGACTCCAGGACGGTTTGGATGGGTTGGTTTGGATCTCTGAAGCCCGGTCTTTAGAGCATATGGTTTATTGTAAAGGATGAAGGGCACTGCTTGGAGTTGCTAGCCGCAACTCGTGGCAGGCCCAGGGAGAGCGGGGGGGGAGAGAGAGAGAGAGAGAGAGAGAGAGAGTGCCAGGTGGATGTCCCAGCAGGAAGGTCCAAGAGAGAGCATCCGGTCCCTCGGCCACACCTTATCAGGGGGCTTCAAGGTGGGCTGGGACAGGACTTGGGCCAATGGGGTTACAGAGTTACAGATACCTGATACTTCAGGGGAGGGTTACAGGTATGGGATGAACCACACATTGGGGGGTGAGACAGGACATTCCATTTGACCTTAGGATCTATCAGAAGGGGGGATTGCTTTCAGCTTGGCTGCATTATTGTTTTCGAGATGCTCAGTGATTAAGGTTTGGTATTTCAAACCTTGTTTTCATCTCGATATCTGTATTCTCTGATTCTTTTGCCAGGCCATCATATTTATAGGGCCTTGCTATTTCATCTTCCCCAACACTCCTGCAATTGCAATCCCTTTGCAATGCAGCACAGGCCATAAAGGAGTTTGCTTTTCCCTCCCCTCACCCTTTTGAAACAGAGCAGCCAGCAGGAATACACACTAGTTAAAATAATTATTTTTCCTGACATAAGCAGATATGACTTAGATATTTTGAGCAAAAATGTTTCATTCTCATGGGGCATTGTTCTAACCATAGCAGTAATTACTCTGCTCAGTGTTCTGGAGCAGGAATTTCTAAAGTAGCTAATAGGCTTGGTGGTAGGAGCTCTTGGGTAAGCTTTTGTAGCTCGTGTTAGGCAAACTGGTGGTTTAGAGGATCATAACCTACCTCTCTGACTGAGAGTTCACAGATCCACTCAATTAAAAACATCTCTCTGTGCATACAGTATTTCCTCCTCAAATGGGCTGGATGCTCTCTATCTCCACACAAAAAAGAAAGACAGTGCTAGAACTTGTGAGCAGAAAGTGGCCAGGACTGTCACTACCACCTTAAAACCTAAATGTATAGTGGGACAAAAAAAACAATCGAGCCAAAAGCATTAGGGAGCATTAACAGTGAGGAAGCTGAACTAAAAAAACAGGGGTAGTAATCTCAAACCTGAGCTGCTTTACCTCCCAGGTGAGCTGGAAGGTGAAGTGGCCTCACACAAGGCAACCCCTGAACATTGAAACGATCGTTCCTTACCTCCTTCAAGCACTGTGTAAATATTGGCTAACCTCTGGAAAGGGTTTGGAAAGGAAAACAACATGGATTTTGCAGAGGCCACGCCCATATCTTGCAAATAGTGGGGGATCTTGCTCGTGCAGCTTTCATGTCAGGAATGCCTGAAATCGAGGTGGCAGAACACAGGAAAGGCGGTCATTGGCCTTGCCAGCACGGGGGGAGGACAGCAGCAGGTTTGCGAGGACTCCTCACAAAGAGCTCCTGTCTGCAGGGCCTTTTGGCTCGAGTCCTGAATAGAGGGCACTTTTCCAGCAGGTTTCTTGGGGACTTCAAATTATTTTCTCTGCACAGCACACTTATTCCTAGAACTACCCCAGCCTATATCCCAAGAGATGCATTTGATGGCTGCTGAGAGAAGTCCCCAGGTGAACACTGTGCCATGTTCACCACACTCTCCAACCATCCCAGCTTGCAAGACCCAGACCTTCTCTCCTGGCTGAACCTGTGCCTAAATGATGTGCACTTCCTGCTTTTTAGGATGATGTGCTCTTAGTGATGAGGAACTTTTCATGACCTGCTACCTAAATTATAAGCTTGGGGCCAAGAGACCTCTATATGGCCATCTTCAAGGGCCATTTTGGGATGGAAAGGACAGTGGGGTAATATTCACGTAAAGCAGCCACATGGGTAGCTTGTCCAGCTCACCTGGGAAACTGAAAATGGCTGTTAAGAATATAACATCTGAACAGGGCATCTTTAAAAGAAAAAAGTCTTCACATTTCTTAAAATACCAGTGCTATCACCATTAGTGAAATGAAAGTCTGTACCACTGGTCAGCAAAATCTTTTGCCAGATGTGACTCCATGCCTGCCCAGGAAACAAATGGGAATTTGCACCTTGAAGGCACTTGCTGCATCTTGTTCTCTCCATCACCAAGCTACAGACACTTCCCACCAAGTACCCTACAAACATCAGGAAATAACTTCAGGAGATAAAACCTGTCATGGCATCTCACTGCTCAGCAGCCTGAACATGGATAGATGCTTCCTGTGCAGTGAACCAGGCTCCAGCATTCTCTCTGCCAGCAACAGCCAACCCCGGGTCCATGGGTCCAAACCCACAGGCACTGCTGGTACCTCTTGGTGCAGGCAGACTTTGGAAGCAGACTTTGGAAGCACTGAAGGTGCAGTACCTGGGAGGTGGCAGGGCCTGTCCCAGCTGCCACAAGCTCCTCACTGGCATGGCAAGTGCAGGAGTAAGGGTCCCCAGCAGTGCTGGAGGGCTGCTCTGTCACAGAGGTGGGACAAATGTGGAAACACCATGGATTACTTTGGTGTATCTGGCAAGGCCTTTCCATGGATGCAAAGAGAAATGTCTCTCTCCTTGAAGCAGACCTACCTGTGGGCATCATTGCCCTAAGGGGCCTAAAGTTGCAACCTCTCCAGCCCTTCAGCAAGTAGACATCTGGAGCAGTCTCTGCAGAGCCAGCACATCCTAGGAATTAATATTAATTTTATTCCCTCTAGGAAATAAAACCATCCAAGTTGTCTTTGCTCAAGGGTTTGAACTTCCCAAAGGCAAGAGCCATAGGGACATGAGTGAGGGGGTCACCAAACACACTGCATGAAAAAGGTTAATCTTTCCCCTTGTCTGCAGATAAAAAAAATCATTGCGATGATGACCCTCTGAGACGCGCATCAACACTGTGATGATGTTCTTGAACCAATTTTAGCATGGTGTCAATTATGCTGCCCCTTCTTTTCCTTTCATACTTGTCCATCCCATAACAACAAAAGGCAATGATTGTAGTGACCTGCAGAAACTGTAAAGCACAAGCCAGCTGATCCCTGGCAACACAATAGTGAGATTAATTCATCTGCAGTGAACAAACATGTATTATGTGGGTTTTAAAGTCAGGAGAGGAAAATGCTGTGGTTTTCATGTACTTCTATTCACTAAGGCTGCAAGTTATTACTTCCATGCAGCTGAGAAGCCCTGTTTTTAAAAATAGCCTTCAGCTTGTTTTGAAATCTGCAAGCATCTCGCTTTGTTTTGGAGCAGTGTAATAAAAATCTCCGAGCCAGAAACGATCCCGTTTTCCTCCACACGCATCATCTCCCCCGCCCCAAGCCCCCGCACTCCACGGATGCTGAAAAAACTGGCGACACTCCTCGAGGAGAAAAAAAATTTCCCAAACAAAATACTAGTAAAAACACTCCCACACGCATCCTTCACGCAAAAAAGGCAACATGGAGTGGGGAGAAAAAAACAACCCCGAAAGTCGCCGGCTTGGAAGCGGCGGCGAAGCTGCAGCCGGTGGCAGACAAAGGGAGCGGGGGCCGGCAGCGGGCGGGGAGCGCGGCAGCCGCCCTCCGGGGCCCGGCTAGTGCCGGGGCCGCCCCCCCGGTCCGCGGCGGGGCCGGGCCGGGCCTGTGCGGGCCAATGCGGCCGGCGGCGGCGCGGCGCTGCCCGGCGCAGCCAATGGAGGGCGCGGGCAGCAGCGCTGCCGCCGGGGGCCGGGGGGCGGCGGGGGGGGGGGGGGGGGCGCCCGCCAATCGCGGCGGGCCGGCGGCAAGGAAACACTATTATGCTAATGATGTTTTGCTCGCACTCGCGGAGAGCGGGGTTTAAAAGGCAGCAGCCGGAGGCAGGGGTTCAAAGGCGGGAGGCAGGGCCGGTGTGAGTGCGAGGGAGCGAGCGGACGGGACAGGAGGAGAGGAGCGGCGGGGGGCATCCACGCCTTCCCGGCCCGCCGGCGATGTCCAACGTGCACCTCTCCGGCGCCGCCGCCCTGGAGCGCCTCTCGGCCCGGCGAGCCCTGGTCGGGCACGGCCGCAGCCCCGTCTGCAGGAGTCTCTTCGGGCCGGTGGACCACGAGGAGTTGGGCCGGGAACTGCGGGAGCGCCTGCGGGAGATGGGGGAGGACGACCAGCGCCGCTGGGACTACAACTTCCAAACCGACACACCGCTGCCGGGGCCCGGCCGCCTGCGCTGGGAGGAGGTGGAGGCTGGCGCCGTGCCCGCTTTCTACCGGGAGACCCTGCAGGTGGGACGGTGCCGCGTCCCCCTCGTCCGGGCGCCTCATTCCCCGCCGCCGCCGCCCGCCGCCGGCAAGGGGCCCGGGGGGCGCCTGAGCCGGGAGAACCGCGCAGCGCCCCGCCGCCGCAGCATGCGGCTCCGCCGGAGGGGCCCGACGGCCCGCATCACAGGTGCGTGGGGATCCGGGTAGCGCGGGGACGGAGGGCGTCCCTCCGCAGTGCCTGACGGACTCCTCTTTCCTCTCCGTGCCCCATCCAGATTTCTTCGCGAGGAGAAAAAGGCCGGCGGAGCCTAAGGCGGCGGCGGAGCGCCCCGCCGGCTGCCCGCCGCCCCCAGCTGCCGTGCCAGCTGAACAGACCCCCCGCAAGCGGCTCCGGTGAGCCAGGTAAGACGCGCCCCGGGAGCGGGCAAAGGTGTCCGGGCGCTGTCTGCCGCGCTCTCTTACTCACTTCGTATACCACGACAGTTTTTTTTTCCCCTGCTTATTTTTTTTTTCTCCTCCTCCTTTTTGTTCTTCTCCAGACTTTTGCACTACTGCACCCACGGGAGAGGCGCGACGCCCCGGAGGCGCGGCGGGCCGGGGGGGGGGGCGGCGCGGCGAGCCGGGACCCCCCCGCGCCCGCCCGGCCCGGGAGCCGGAGCGGAGCCGCAGCGCCGGCCGCGCACGGAGCAGTGTTATCGTACAACAGTGCAATGTGTGACGTTCTGTATAGAAATGTATTATGCCTAATGTGAGTACACTGGCCAGAAGTGTAAAGCTTTAAAAGTCGTTTATAAGAAATGTTTAATCTCTGCTGAGCTCTCAGTGCAAAAAAAAAAAAAAAAAAAGGAAAAATTAAAAAAAAAACAAGTGTATATTTGTACAAAACTTTTTTTAAGAGTTATACTAACTTATATTTTCTATTTATGTCAGAAACGTGGATAACTTTGACATCCAATAGTATTTTGTTTCTTTTTGGTTAAGCTAAAGGGCACTATATTTGCTTTTGTTATTCACAAAATGTAAATTTATTTTTATAGTGGATTTTTTTTTTTTTTTGCGTTCACAAGATGTAGCTATGAATCAAAAGATTTTTTAGACTTTACTTGAAGACAAATCTGTTTCAGTGGATCCTGAGCCGGTCTGTACCACTGCTATTGCAAATAATGCCACAACTTCAATAATAAAATTAAAGGAAACGGCCGCAAACCTGCTTGGTGTGTGCTGGAGGGGAAGTCCGGGGGGAGGGGGGTGGCAGAGCCAGCCCCGGCGGCTTGGGCGGGGGAGCCCAGCCCAGTCTGAGTCTCTCGGTGGAGGGGATCCTCCCTCGCCGCGGGGCCCCGGGTACCCTCGGAGCACGACCCCACCGCGAGCTGTCCCCCCACCGCGAAAAGCGAGCGTGCGGTTCGGAGGGGAAAGGAGGGCTTCTCCCTTAAAAACAAGTTCAAACTCTTCAGTACTGCCGGAGTTAACCAAGCATGAGGGAAGCACACGCCCTTCATCACACCCTGCCTTCGGCCTTTCGGTACGTTGTAATGGTTACTTCTAACAGTTTTAACTTTCTTCCCGAGGCTGTATCTGCCCCGCCTCGAGGAGCCCGGCTGGCCGGGGCCGTCCCCCTTCACTCCATCGTGGCTGGGGCCGCTGCCAGCCTCTGGTGGGGACAGCCTCGGGGCGTGACTGGTACGTGCGGGCCGTGGCCCGCAGCGGGCTCAGCACGGCGGGGACGCCCCTGTCGTGGCTGTGCAAAACTTTCCCCCTCCCCCTCTTTCGGCCGCAGGCCCTCACTCCCCAGCCCGGAGCCCAGAGCCCTGGCCACTGCAGGGAAGCACTTCCTGGTACCTCTTGCCGAGCAATGATTTACAGGACAAACACAACCGTTCTGGGAAAGGCAGCAGTTTCAGCTCGCCCTAAAAGACGTAAAAAGCAAAACAACACACAAAATAAACCCTCCCACGAGACAAAACAGCCAGCATTTTGACAGCGCTTTGGTGACAGTGCTGTCACTGCCATGCGCCAGCAGCACTTTGCAGCATCACGGCGTCCCCTTGGCCTGAGGGCAGGTTAAAGCCGTGGCATCCTCAAGGGGCAGCCCCGTGGGGTCGGGACGCACGCCTTGCTCTGAATCCCAGCCCCGTGCTGCGGGAAAGGGGGACAGCCCAGGTCTGGTGCTGGCTGCAGGTGGTGCAGGATTGGGATGCTGGAGAGTGCAGATGGGGAGGAGGACCAGGATGTGGGGACTGACTGGACTGATGTATGCCTTTCCGATTCCACTCCCCAGCTTGGCACCTCTGAAATGCTGCACCCCCATTCTGGACCTAGCAGCTGGGGCGGACCGAGAGGGCGTCACTCCCTGGCTTTCTGATCTCTCTGTATGATGCACTTCCACGGAGGGGGGAGGGAGCTGAGAGAATGAGGGTCAGGGTGAATAAGGCTCAAGGTTTACCCACATCGTCTTCCCCTGTCACAGCGCTCCTCTCTGCCCCCCTCCTCCCTTTTCCCCCAAACTCTCCCCCCGCTGTCACGGCCGCCAAACTCTCCTGGCTGTAAAAGTAACATTGATTACCTCCAGCTCCATGATCGCTTAATCAGAACGGGATTATTTTACACGCCCGCATCAGTGGCCGCTGACTCAATACGATTTCCCTCCCCGCCCCCCCCCCCCCGAAAAGAAAAATAGCTTTTCCCTTTCCTTATGAAAGCAAACAATACCCGGAGTGAGGCAGCTGGGTCCTCCAGGATTTATGGGCTTTTCTCTCGCTTTCATGAAAGCAGGTGCCTTTGGGACCTCCATTGTCCCAGCCCGCAACTAACAACAGGACTTTTTGTAATGAAAGATGCCTGCTCCGAGCTCCCAAATACCTCGGCCGGAGGAGCCACGAGGTGTACCCAGCCTGGCTCAGGAGGAAAGCTCTCACCGCGGGGACCGTTTAGGCACGGGGCTCTAAAGCAAATAATTTCAGCCCACGGGCACTGCCCGAGCAGAGCCGCCGGGTTTGCAGCCCGCAGCAGAGAGGGCCCCGTCCCGCAGCCCCCTGCGCTCCGGCTGCCTGGAGGGCCCGGGGGTGCGGGAAGGTGTGCGGCCGCCCCCGCGCCCTGCCCCACCCAGCCCGGCCAGCCCTCCTCGCCCCGGCACAAAGCACACTGCCCCTATTCTTTCGGCCTTTGTAGCCATATGGCAAATCCATGTAGACACAGCCAACATCCATTTATTCAGGCACATAATGTCCCGCAACAGGGAACAATTGGAACTTTGTTTGCTTCTATTATTGATGCGAATGGGTGACAGAGAGAGAGAGAGAGAGAAAAAATCATTTAACTATAAGAGATATCCAGCTAATTATGAACCATATGTGCCTATAGTTTCAAAGCAATCCAATGAAGTTCATTTTAAATCTAGACTACTTTATTAGTACAGAAGACAGATGTCTCAACAGTACATGCATCAGGGAAAACCATGTAAAGAAGTTCTTGAAATATTTAACTAGGACTCATTCATTGTCAGAGGGGCTTTAAACTGCCCTTTATCATGAGAATGCATAGGCAGAAGCAGAGGGAGGCTGCTGGTTGTTACCGCCAACCCACTTACCCCTTAGCACTAAATCCCAAATTCCACTTTGGATTTGATGACAGGAATATTTTTGGAAAGGATTCAAAATATCAGGGGTCTTGAAAGACCGAGCTTGCTGCTTATTACAGCTACAAAAAGTCAGGTCATTATTTGAGCTGCCTTAATCCCAGACTGAAACCAGCTACGCAATTAAAGGAATAATCTACTCCAAAATCACCACTGCTCATCTCCCAAGGAGCAGAGCCGTGCATTTGGAGCACGGCTACTGCAGTTCCTCCCCTGCCCAAAGAGAGACCAAGACAGGAGCATTAACAATACTGGACCTCCGGAAATTTTTCATACAAGCATCTCTCAATGTGGATCTGTGGTGGGCATCTAAAGGAAAAGGGTGCTGAAGGAAGACTGGAAGGGAAGCTTGGTGGGAGGAAGTTTCTCAGATTTTTTTTTTTTGGGAATGCAATTATCAGCAAACAATCTTGGCAAAACTATCTTTATGAGCTCAGCAACATCTACCAGTAATTAAGCCACTTCAGTTAGATGAATGCAACATATGGTTGACACTGGGAATCATTCTCCTTCCTAGCCACAACTTTTCTTTCTGGGCCAAAACTTGTTCTATTATCAATTAAAATAAACAAAACGCTGCTTTCCACTTCTTCAGCAAATATTTGTTGCTAATGAACAGGAGGTATATGTAACAGGATGGGGGAAGAAACCCATTATTTTTAAAGAATAATTTCTTATGTTTTGATGCAGATATAAAAAATTCATTTGAAATTCACATTTCAATGAGCTGTGATTGCTTGGTAGGATGGCTGCACAGGGAGATTCATGTGAAGGATCCACAAAGAGAGATGCAAAAGGGATTGTCCATTTTAAAGCAAAGAAACATATATGAAGAGCATATATACAGAGACATATGTATGTCTCAGAGACATATATATACACACAGGAAATAACTAACCAGGGAGTATAAAATAATTCATCAGGGAACAGGGTGTTTTTAAGCCACATTGTCACCTATTGCTACAGCATAAAATTAAAATGGCTTTCTAATGTCTTCCCCTCCTGTATCTGCTCAGAAATGTTACTCCTGACTATTTTTTGAACAGAGCGAGCCAAAACACAAACCAAAAGTCTTTACTTAAGACAAAAGGATGGGTTTATATCTGACTCTCAGAGGATGGAGAAGAATCAATTATCTTCTCCCCCCATACACAAGTATGTAATACTGAAGACCACACAATCTCTTTTGGTGCCAGTGGTGAAATTCCCAATGGAAAGTTCTTCATGTTTTGGTTTATTCAATTGTTTTTTAAACCAAGAGGGATTTTTAGCCATGTGTTTCCAAGAAACCTTGGTTGGAACAGTTTTTTGTGAAAAAGAGAGAATGAAAGATACCAAAACAGATGAGCTGTACAGGACATAAAAGCCCTGAAATGGGCCTTGCTGAGACGAAAAAGAACTCAAACTCTTTTAAACACAAAACAAACTAAATTTTGGACTTGCTTTCTGCAATCCACATGGCCACGCCTCTGCTGGAAAACCAGTGGCCTCACATCTACATCTGTGGTGTCATGTGGGCCCAGTCTACAGGATGGGAATACAGGGAATGGCATTAGGAGGATGAGGAGGCAGTGCCAGAAAACACCGAGGATGGGGATAACAAGGCATTGGTGGAGCAGAAGCATGGCTGGGGTACACTGGAAGAGGTTGGGCAGATGACAAAAAATTCTACTGGTGTGCACCAAGGGAGGGAGAGAAGGGAACAGGCCACAACATTTATACCCTGTACATTCCTTCAGAGGCTGCCTGGCCCCAACACATCTCTGCTGTCAGCAAACACCCATGAAACTCATCCAGTAACATCCTATCCCTCCCCTCAACTCATTTACAGGTGGGTGCTAACAATAATCTCCTCTTTTCTTTCTCTGGTCAGTGTGGATCTAAAATTGCCCCAGGCCTGCTGATGAGTCAGTAGGTTTCATTCAAATCATCAAGGACTACTCATTCTCCCCTACTAGATTTGCTTTAGCCTACTTGACACTCCCTGTCACACACATTACACCTATATTACACAGAGAAGGAGGACTGGGAAAAAAAAAAACCTCAAGTTTTGGAGGTGCCCACGCTGTCTGAACAATTTCAGCCCAGATCTTTTGCTCCCAGTGCATTTTCACAGCCATACACACCGTTTCTTCCTCCAGGACACACAGTACCCAATTCACCCAGTGCTTTACCTTACAGAATAGATCTGGGCCATGCAGCAAAGGTGAAACTTCTGGATAAACTCCTGCCAGAGAAGGCAAAGCAAGGAGCTAAAGGATGCTTTCATGTTTAATCCAATACCAACACTTGAGCACAGGCTTTTATTCTTCAGAGAGCAGTTGGCTCCTCCTGACCTGTTCCTGCAACAGAGGCTTTGTGCAGTTCAGGGCCAGGTGCTTCAAGTTTTCATAAGCAGCCACTAATTTTGCCCAGGTTTGTTGGGCAGCTGATACGAGCTGCTGGGGTCTGACCTGTGAAAGTGCTGAGCATCCACAGCTGCAGCCAGGGTCACAGTGCCTGGCTCTGCATGTGGTTTTGGCCAGACGAAGCTCATGCTATGAAAAGGAATAGCCATGGGGTACCTTAGACCAACACTCCAAATTAATTATTAGCTCCCATCTCTTTTTATTTGTCTCCCCACCATTAAATGGGGATAATAACACTGATCATTTATATTTTGATCCATTAATGTTTGGAAAGTACTGGGTTACTACAATGAGCAGCACTGTATAAAGCCAGTAGGGACATTAATAATGACTTTGAGCAGGGTTTGAATAGTGCCCGGTTAATAAGACGTAGCACCGTCCATTGAATGTCAAGAACAACAAAATTGAGCAACTGCTCATTAAAGCGAGCACCGTTCTCTCTGTGCACTCAATGTGATCATTTAATTAAAAGATTTTATCATCATGCACAGACACAAGAGGGTAGAGCCAAGGCCCCATCTTCCCTCATCCTTGCCTGCTCCGCATCAATCACACCAGAGTATTTCTCAGAGGTAACCTACAATAAGAACCTAAAAAATATTCAATTTTTTTTTCAAGCCCCTGCACTAACAGAAATCACTGCCTGAGCTTTGATAAGTCTTTTCACCTCACCAGATCTTTTCTTCCCTGCTTGTCACTCCTCAGTCCCACCCTCACCCTGCTGACCACTTGCCAGACCCCTTCAGGTGCAGCCACCCGGCCCCAGCCTGTGGTCTCCACCATCCTTGACACCACAGCAAGACTAAGAAATCACCTCTGTGCCTGGCTATGAAGTGGGGGGAAGGAGAAGAGTTTTTCAGAGCTGGAAGATGCTTTGTTTGGGGTTGGTTTTGAGTGATACTGGATTAAAGGAACATGAGCACACAGCTACTCTTGCATGCCATTCTCTGCAGGGGCTGGTAGCAATAAATGTACAAATCAGCCACCTCAAAAACCAACAAATGAAACCTAAAACACCTTTCCCCAAGAATACATCTCCACCACGGCATGTGTTTTTACATTAACATTCTGAGGGAAAGTCCCTGTTTGGATCACATCAAGCAGCCTTAGACTTACTGGGAACTGAGGTTTAGAGCAATTTATTCTGGAAAACAATGAGCACAAATTAAGTTGTTTTCATACATTTGGTAATTGGTTTAGCAAAGCCAGCTTTTCTTAGGACCTTCAGTCATGATGTTTTCAAACATGGGTCGAGTTAACATCACTTTGGTTTTGCTGGTGCAGTACAGCATTTCATCTGCTGACTGGTTATCCCAAAAGCTTTGGATTTTTTAATTTGTTTTTTGTTTTGTTTTTTGCTCACCCAGATGAGTGAGCAGGACTGGCAATACTGGCTCCCTATTTTATTCAGGAAGCAAAACCTGTTTCTTTTTCCTGCTGACTGAGGGACTCCAGACACATATCCCTTCAAAGGAGGAGGCCCGACTTTTATGCCAAGAGCAAACTTTTAGAAGCTGCTATGACGATGCTTTTCTGGTTGGAGAGCTGTAGGAGAGGGTGCAGTGGTACCCACCCCTCTGCCTTCCTGGACTCTCACCCCTCCTCTCCAAAACATACAGGATGTCCCACCACGCCATGCAGCACGAGTGAGGAACCCCGGGAATGCTGCTTACTGGATGTTACATGAGAACACCCATTATTTGGAATCGACATGGCAAAAGGCACCTGTTTGATGGAAAATCCGCTCCCCTGCCAAATTGCACATTCCCCCTCCAGTGCCCAGTCCATGAATGATGGGGCAGGGCAGGAGGGAGAGGGGGGACATCTCGCAGCTTTCTCCCCGCCAGCACAACTGCTGGACTGGGTGCTCCCCGGAGAAACGGCAGGCACAGCCTTTCTGCTGCGTAAATAAAATAAAAGCAGCCGTCTGTGTTTGCTCTCGGGTGTGCAGCACAGCCCCGAGCAGCAGCAGTCACCTCTGCGGGGGGATACAACAGGAGATTTGGGGATCATTTCCATAACAATCACTGTTAGCAAACACCCATAAAACGCAGCGGGCAAAGACACCTTAGCAGAAGGAGTTAGCTGCAAATTAAAAGACGTGCTTGTTGGTTTGGCTTTTGTGCCTGTCTGCAGGATTTCGAGGATTCGGTGCAAAAATTCTCTTTAATCACACTAGATTAAAAACAATTGTCCCAATTTAATTTAACAAGCAGAGAGAAAATACGGAATTTATATATGAAGCTTGATCAAAGTTCACTGAACTATTCTGTCAGACGAGGGACAGCGGGGAGGGAGGGCGGAGGAGGAGGAAAAGAAAAAGGAGGAGAATAAAACTTCCCCAATTATCATATTTCCCTGAAATTCAGCTATGCAGAACCGGAATAATTACTTAGCAGAAATATTGCAAAATGTCGGCATGGAAGGGGCTTTTTCTTGACCCTGCAGACTATAATGGGAGATAAAGAGATTGACCATTTTGGGAGGAGGATGCCTTCATTTCTCGACGTGACTGTAGATTATTTCGGCTTCAGGAGACAAGAATGTCCCTTTAACATCTGACCTGGCCTTTATTTAAGAGCAGCACTTCACGGTTCAGGAAAGACAGACAATTTTCTAATTCCCAGCTCTGCTGGAGGCTGAGGCAGCAACTTCCAGACAGGACACCTGCTAACACTAGAGAAATGGCATTATTATGTCTACAAGTTTACAAATCTGAGGATCAAAAAGTTTTTGCTTCTGCTGCTACTCCGCAGGCCAAGGACGACGACTTCTTCAAAACAGAGTTTCACAGGGTTTTTTTTCTTCCCCCCTCCAAGAAATGGTTTCTTTTCACTTTGAGCAGATCGGTTTCCACATGAAAAAGTCAATAGTCAAAGAGTTTCCTAAGTTTCATTGGTGTGTAGCAGAAAGGGGATTAGACCTGGGGCCTTTTTACTGGCAAGTCTTTAAGCAAATAGATGTTCTTGAATTCTTAGAGAAACAAACCTAATTTAAACAAAAATCCAGAATATATGGGATTTGCCCCTCCCCAACACAAATTTAAGAGAGAGAGAGGAGAGAGAGAAATAAATAATTACTAAAGATTTAAGGGATAGTAGGGTTAAATATTTTTCTACTGTAATTTTGCTTTTATTTTTGCTAGTTAACCCGAGGAGAATGCCTGCTTCCATACATTCACAATGAGCTATTAATAGTAACTATTGTAATGCAATATCAGAAACAATAGAATCATTAGGGTAATACAATACAATAAATAAATATGAAAATAATACAATAATTAATCTTTAACAGATCAACTGTGATTTCCCAGCATTGAGAGAGACAAAAAGCAGATGGCATGCACATTCCCCACCTTCCTTCAGAACCCTACCTCGTAGGCAAAGGCATTACTTAATTCCTTCACACCTAAAATTCCTAAAGCTGAACCTGTGGTTTTTCTCTTGGGGCACAGTCAGTCACAGATAATAATGATTTTTTTAAAGGGTGTTTTTCTTAAGCTCCAAAAATCAGAATAGATGGGTCATTCAAAACCCAAATACTCAAAGTGTGTATATATATATATATATATATACAAAAACACACACACACACATATATATACACATATATATATATAAATTTGTACTGACAGCCAACTGCTTCAGGGCTGCTCCCCCAGCCTGCAGACACAGGTCAAGGTGTCTGTGCCAGCCATTTGCCAGCCATGGGTGGATAACACCTGGATCAGTGTTTGCAGGCCGGCTTTAATTAAGCCAGAAAAGTAAGGAGAACTCAAGCAATGCAGTTGATTAACATGATCCAACATCAGTGAGTAAATGTCAGCATCTTGCTGTAACAAAGCAAATCATTTGGGAAAAATAAAGTGTAGGTTTGTGACTGCACAGAAAATGATAAGCTGTCTGTTAAGTTTGTCTCTCCACACTATTAAATAGTTTTAAAGCTTTTCAGACATTAATTTCCTTTTCCCACCGTGTACCTTTGTGAGCCCAGATTGCAATGCTCACCTACCAAGTTCTGTGAAGGTGCCACCTCTGATTTCACTGTGAGCCATCCTACAGCTCTGCCTCTGCACACTCCCAGCCTTGGTCCATCTGGAAATCCTTGTGGTGCCTTAAACTGCATCCAACCCCACTGGCAAATGGGGCAGATCCTTGGGCTTTTCGGCTACTGCTGAGGGATTTGCTGCAGAGCACAATTCCAAACCCAGTGACGCCTAAAATGCAGAAGTGCCTTAAAATTTTTTGTCTGGCTGACCTGCCCTGAACAAGGCTCCTTCTTGCTGCAGATTCAGAAGCCAAACCCACCCCAGGGGCAAAATCACCCTGCTTTTGGGTGAAGAGGAGCAGCATTCCCCCCAGGTTACATGTACCCACAAAATACCCACAAAAGGGAGTAGCCCAGACCCAGGGTTTACCCCGTGCAGCAGCCGGCTGCGTGAGAAAGACTCTGGGTTTCATCTTGGGCAGTGCTGCAAGAACTGCGTAGCCTTTAAGGTGAGGGAAAAAAAAACATTTTGATCTTTTGGTTCTGTTTTCCTTGTTGAGGGCAAGCATTTTAAGGGATTTCAAAGGTCATGGATCCCATATGAGGACAAGTTCATTCTACTAAAACTGAGTGACACGCCCGAAGAAGAGGGCACACCTCTCCCAGCATCTCTTGCCCACCTGTTTTGGTGGCTCTCCCGTCCCTACCATAGTTTGCTCCCTCGGGGGCTTTTACTCGCTGTGGTGACGGCGGCTGCCCTCCTGTGTCCTGCAGTCCCCATCCCCGCCCTCACAGACTCAGACCTGTGCTGGCACCCACTCCCCACCTCCCACTAAGACCAACGCTTGCCTTTTCGAAAGAAAGTTTAAAAAAGAGAGAAAACATTTATTTTCACAGCAAATCCAGCCTTTTAACACCGCCGATGGCAAGATTCTCAGGAAAGAGAAGAGTTTGCCTTTTTCCTGGGAGGAAGGCGGCGGGGAAGGAGGAGAGCTTTAAAGGGAGGGCGGGACGAGGCCGAGCTCATGCACGGATTTTAATCTGATCACTTCCCTGTCAAACTAATCCCTGCCTGACGCAGATCGGACTTTTAGAAACGTGCCTAGAAACCAAAAATCAAACCTCATTTGAATGAAGCACACACTCCGCAGCCCCCATCTGCAAAGGGCTGCAATTAAATGAAAAAAAAAAAAAAAAAAAAAGAGGGGTAGGGGGAGAGAGAGTGAAAATTAGCATTTTCCGCGGCCATCTGGCATGAGGAGCAGGCGATGGGGAACAAAAGGAGATTTAGGCAAAGGGGAGAGGCGAGTGTGCCATGGCATTGACCTGCAAATGAGCCTTTGTGAGCGAATTAAAGCTTCCCGGACCCCCCGGGACACCCCAAAACAGGCACCATTACAAACCATCCGGACAAAAACCCACTCATCAAAATTGTCTGCGTTTGAAGGGAGAGGGGAGAGGCCATTTAAATCTGCACCTTCCCTGCCCCCACCCGTAGTAATGGGCTGTTAATAGGGGCTTGGCGGGAGGAGTTACCCCTGCACCCCTGACCCTACACCCTGCTCTGGCGATGTAACGGGGGAGACACCTTAGAAACGTGGCTCGTCCATAAAACGCACCCGACACGTTATTTACAGCTCTAATCCTAAACAATAGGGAAGAAAAAAAAAAAAAAAAAGGGGGTAATTTGATGATATATCAGCTTCCAGATGCTCCAGATGTTTATTTAATTCGAGGGGAGGGGGGTGTAGGGTTGTTCCAAAGTAGACTTCTAAAGCACTTATATTTTTTTTTTAATGGAGGTGATAAAGAGGAAAGGGATAATCAGGGATGCCATGGCCCCAAAAGAAATGGAAAACTGTGTGGGTTAGAGTTTTTGTCTCCTACCTCCCCTTCCCCCATGACTCTTGCCTTTAAATTGGGAAACCTCGAGGATTTGGAAGTGAAAGCAAAGATTTTGGCCTGGGGTAGATACATGAAAAGGGAGGGCGGGGGGAAGCCATCTCCCCCCATCCCCTCTCCAGAAAGGGAATAAGGACTAAAGTCGGGGGCCAGCTGGGGGAAACTTGTAAATGAAACGTGTTTCTTTTATGGTGCTCCCCCCCGGGGGACAGCCCCATTATAACCCACCAGCTATACAGACTCAGCTGCCGCCTCCCCGGCCCGCGGCAGGTACGCGGGGGCGGAACGGACCGGGGGGGCTGCAGCCGACCGGACCCTCCTCCCGGGCCGGGCCGGGGCTGCCGGGCACGGCTGGATGGGCGTGCAGGGCTGGACATGCATGTGTGTGAGCATGCAGGGCAGTACACGCACGCATGTGCCCGCGCCCCGCTGCAGGTGAGCGCGCTCCCCGCGGGCTGAGGGGGGAGCGGCGCTCGCAGCCCCCCAGGTGCCGCTCCCCCGGGGTTTGTTTGCAGTCAGTATTCATGTGTTTCTGTCACCGGGGCGGCTCTTTTCACAGTGATCAGCCGGGCAGAAGGCTGAATGACAGGAGACTCGTGGCTCGGCTGCTTTGGGGAGGGGGGAGGGGTGGATTCCAGCCGCCCAGCCCGCTGCCCTTGCGGGGTTTTGGGGGGGCCCAGCCCCTGGGGGAGGGGTTGCCCGGCTGGGGGCCGTGCTCTGGGCGGGCACAAGGCAGCGGCGCTGGGCACCGGGTGCCTCCCGCTGCGAGCAGACAGCTGTGGCTTCGGGGGATCCCCACCCCAAACACACATACATCCACACACACACGGCCTGTGGCTAACAGAGCCGGTGATCACCCCCCATACCGTGTGCCGTGGGTGACCGGGGGTGACGCGTGGGTACCCAGGCATGGGGTCCCTCCAGAGTGGCTGGAGGCTCGTGGGGCCCCGCAGAGCCGCAGCGCAGAGGGAAACCCCAGGTTGGCTGTGAGCCGCCTGGCCTGAGCAGATGGGTGGCACCAGGGCTGGAGGGTGGGCTACCAAAACATTTTTGATTTGTCTGCACATTGAGCAACAGAAGACAAGCAGCAGCCTGCACCTCACCCCCGCCGATGCTCAGGGCACCGCAGTGCTGTGAGTGGCAATGCTCCCTTGGGGTTCACAGCTCGCCTCGCCCCCCGGGGTAATTCCAGGCTGTGCTGGCAGCCAGGGGCAAGGGCAGAAGCTGTGCTCCCAGCTGGGCATGGCGGGGGCTGCCCACCGCAGTGGTGTGCGTGAGACTCACCTTGCAGGAGCTGCGTTTTGTTCCCTCCCGCTTGCCCAGACGCCTTCCCCTTGCCTCACAGCGCTACTCTGTGTGTGCATGTTTTATTTGGTTGTTTTTTGGTTTTGTTTTTTTTTTAAAGTCCGCAAATTTGTGATTTTCTGTGCAACTTGTGGGGAGTGAATCAGTATGAGGGTGCACCCTTCTCATTGAAACCGGAGGTGAATAAATTATGAACAGGCAAAAATTGGAACAATGTCTCTGAGTGAGTGTTTTCTAGAGAGTTACTATTCCAGGCTTTGAAATCAATTGATACATAATTAGATTCCTCAAGAGAGGACAAACAAGGGCTGCCATTCACCCCTCCTTCTCCCACATGCATCCCAAAGAGAGACTGGAGGCTTTAGCAGAAACCAGACAGCCAGCATTCTCCAGCACTAAAAACATATTCTGGCTTTGGGTGTTCATTTAACAAACAGATCCTTGAACCTTGCTTCTGTTTTCAGTTTATTTCGACCATGTTTCTTTGTGTTCAGTTCATTAAAACATGTCTCTTTTGAGATCTATTTTTACATTTCAAGAATCCAGTATTGTACTTTTGTGGTGGCAGATGGCTCTAGACACCCAAGCATAAGCTCTTTCCTGCTTCCCCCCCCCCCCCCCCCCCTTAGGTCCTTTCTGCGCTGCACTTGAAGCTGTGAGCAGCAACCATCCCTTTTTGCAAGGTCTGGGGCTGGCTCTCGATTCAGCACGGGGTTCTAACATGTTACAGTCCCTGCTCTGCCCTCGAGGTGTATTTTAAGCACAGTGGCTGCTACTGCCTGTAAAATAAGAGCCCTCCACAGCTGGATAGATCCTTGTTACATGAGTTGCACACAGGCTAATTTTTGCATCTTTGCCTCGTATTTGCCTCATGTTAATGTTCTGTGGTCCCCCAAATGAATTTATTAGTGGTTGAGTTTCATTCTTGAGGGAGACAAACAATACGGATTAAGGTTTGTAAAACACAGGAAAAAGCATGTGACAATCAGAAAAAAATATCATAAAGGTTATTGAACAAAGCAGCAGCACTCCTAGCCAAGCGGGCCACCTAACTGAAGGCAATGGTTTGGTTCCTCTGGCTGCCCTTGGGATTGATGTACTAGCCACAACCACTTCCAAACCTGGTATCGAACACAGATCAGAGTGCTGCAGCCATGAGCATAATTTTTGTCACATATCAATAGGACTAAAAATACCTGTACCAGCAACAAGAAAAGCCTGCCTGAGCTGCTGTAGACCCATTTCTTAGGAAAGGCAGCAATACTGTAACCTACAATAAGTTGAGTGTCTTGAAGACATTACAAACAGAATGACAAATTCCTTCATCTTACTAAGTCACAGGATCTTTAGGAGAAGGTAAGGTAAATCTGTCTTATGTGTTATTTGGAAGCATAGGCACAGGTAAATCTATGTCCTCTCTAGTAAAAAGATAAAATGGCTGAGAGGTTTTCATCCAAAGATATTTGTTGGGATAATAACCAAAGCAGAAATTCTCAAACCTATATCTTAGAGGAGGCTATATTTTCTGTGTTTGCTGCATAGATGGTATTTATTTATATCTTCGTGTATGTGGCTATTTCAGTATCCTATCTTCTGTGGTTTGCTGTTTTACCTGAATTAACCAACAGTCTACAGGCAGAGCCAGCTGGAAGATCTTGGTCAGTGCAGGCAAGACAGCTTTGTGCTGCTCCACGGACACTGCACAAACATGCTGACAGTCTGCTCCCTGATGAGAAAAGGGAAAATTCCAGAAGCACACAGTGCTACCTACCTAAGGCAGTGCTCTTCCTTGATGCCCACTGCTGTATCCCAGCCTTGCCCACAGCAGCCCTGCTGCCCTGGAATAGGTGAACAGACTGCAGGCTGGTTTGCTGCCTCCAGCAGTCGCTTGCTTTGAGTGATTGCCCACCTTGTGTCCTGATACAGCCCTGTCTATCAGCAAACTCTGAAGAATAATATAGATTTGACTTAGCCTCAGTTTTTTTCCACCCTCCAGCCTTACCACAAAATCCCAGCATACATATTTTTGCCTTTCTGGTGGATTTGGACAGGAGATTAATACATATACAGCACAGTGGAACAAGTTTCCATCACTGCTGCAATTCCTCTTGTGTTGCTGGCCCCAACCACAGCATGGAGTGAGCTGGGACCACCAGGACTCCTGGCTGAAGGTACAAAATGTTTTGGCCCCACCAGGAGAATATAAGAGGATGGCACAATCTGTGATTGCACAGATTGTACTGGCAATCACAGACTCCCCCAGGACGAGCCTGCTTCATGTTTGCTTGTGTCAGCCTCCAAAGAGCCCCAGGTTTCTGAGAGTGCACAGAAGAGGAACAACACAAGCTTCTTCCTTTCCCCTTTACATGGATCCCCTCTAACTTCTGATGGGACTGCACTCAGAAATGAGAAGTGACAAAATAAATCACTGTGTCAGAAGGTATTGCCACCTCACTAAACACTTGAGACTTCTGCAAGCTAGAGACCATTCTTCTAACTTCCCTGTGTCTCCTCCTCCAAACTCAGAAGGTGCAGTTGAAGACAATTTGGGAGTGAAACAACCCACACCTGGATGGATGGGAAACTTGGCAGATGCAAGCCAAGTCTTAGAGAGGTCAGAGAAAGACAGTAAGAACACAGAAGTAGAAAGCCAGAAACATTCACAGGACAGGGAATGTTTGGGGCTTGTCAGGAAAAGAAAGAAGAAAAAAAAAATCTCTGCAGATCAAAGCTTGATTAGTCTTAATCCTCCACAAAAATGCCCAGGTCCTTCCAACACTTGCTTTTTTCCCCCTTTCCCATCATCCCTGCTATTGCTTGACTTGGTGATTTGCTTGAAAATGTATTAGACAACTCCAGATCTTTCACTGTTAGAAGCATGAAAATAGAGGATAGGTACTATTATCCATTAAGCAACACTCGCACAGTTAGCACAGTCCTCTAGAGAGACCTGTCAGATAATAGCTTTTGAGAGGAGCTTAGAGACATCTGGAGTAGCCATTTTCCCTCTTTGTATGTGGAAAATAAAGATTAGCTAGGGCATGGGGCAGGGGGGGGGGGGGGTGGATAAGAGTATAATGAAGGGCAATGGATAAACCAATGTCACATTGCCCATCTGTGTGAATGGCTTCAGGTCTACTCCTGCAAAATGGTTCGCGCAAGCTCCCCTTAAATCCATGGATTTCTGTGCACGTGGAAGAGCTCCCCATTGGTTTGTGAGTCTGGGGTCTCACATCACAGGCTCTTCGGGGTAGATTTTGTCTATAAAGCAGCTGGTGCTTTCTGAGTGGCAGATGCAGAAATGAAATTTCTTTTTTTTTTTTTTTTTTTTTTTTTTTTTTATGACTAAGTATTTTCAAGAGTTTTCTTTCCTTTGTATGATCTGGTTTTCTTTTTAAATTTTGATCATTTTCACGCAAAAGACTTATTCCAACCAATTCTACATCAAGGGCCACTAGAGTTTGGAACTGAGCTCAGTTGTCACTCTCTGGGCTGCATATCCCAGAAGAACGTGAAAGCTCCAGCACTTGTAATCAGAGATGCTCACAAGGGCTGCAGAGGTGATAATCACACTTAAAGCATCAATGGCATACTGTGGATGACATTCCTAGATACGGTGTCTGCTTAAAAAGGTATTCGTGGACTTTGTACTGTGGTTAGAGAAGAGATGCTCAGGACGACAAAACCAAAACTTACAACCCTTTAGGGCATGGGTGCAGCCCCGCAGCAGGAACTGCCCAAACCGCCTTTCAACGTAAAACGATGGAAAAATCACATTCGCGCGGGCTGCGGCTGGGGTGGGGAAAGGGCGAGACGGGGCGGTTTGGGAAATTTTTTCCTTTCCCCCGAACACCCCCAGCCCCCGCCGGGAGCAGGGCCGCAACAGCACCGCGTCGTGTGCGCTCCCTCTGCTGGCCCCGCCGCACCCCGCACGCCGGGAGGGGACAGACCCTCCCCGGGGCCCCCGCCGCTCCGCAGCCGCAAACGGCGCGGGAGCACGGGGAGCGTCCAGGCAATTCTTCCCGGGAAGGGTGAACATCCCCAGCGCAGCCCCCGCTGGGCTGCTGATGGAGCGGCGAGCGTGACAGCCAAAGGTGGAGGAGGATGGGAGTCGTGGGGACGCACTCCCTGCATCCAGACATTTTAGGAAAAAAAGTCTTTTGGGCCATTTTCCAAAAATCTACGTTGGAATGGACTCACACAGACACGTTGCTGCCCAAAACTGCTGAGCATCCACCTGGAAAAAGAGAGCAGAAGAACAAACGTGTCTCACTACAATTCAAGATACAACCATGTCTCACTACAATTCTGCCTCCTAGTTTTGGGGGATAAACCCAAAGGCAGGGAGGGGAGGACAAACAGAGGCACTGACAACATTTTCTCACGTGTTGCTGTGTTTCTGGATGAAGAGGTGTGTGAGGAGTTCCACTTAATGCTCCTGTTGTGAAGACCTTAAATTTGAGCAAGAAATGAAGGTGCTACTCCAGACTCGTTAAACGGGGATGTGGAGATAACCTGTGCTGTCTCTGGTTAGAAGGGAGGAGCTACAGGTGGAAAAGGGGCAACAAATAAGTCTATTTTGGGACAAAGACACCTGTCCAAAGCCACCCACCAGGAGCTAAAGTCACTTGTGCAACCCCAGTGAGATACAAATCATGTGATGCTTAACACAGCAGGTTTTACCAATACCTGCAGGATGATAAGGGAGCTGTGTGTGGGGCAGCTAATCATGCTGGAGTGAGAAAACAGAGATGTTTGTACTGTTCTCACAGCAGCTGGACTTCTCAAACAAGGTGGTTGTCACTGGAACAGTTTGTATCAGATGCCTTTCTAATGCAGCACTTCAGAACTACCCTAGTTTTGAGATAAAGGGAGCAAATTGCATGGACTTTAAAATTATTTAGTTGAGATCATCAGGTGTGCTTCCAAAACCTTAACAGTTTTGTCTGCTTTTTTAGACCAATTAAGGCAATAATAAAGTTTTGACTCTTTTGGTAATTATCCCTGTGATTGGGCTAGAAGGTTTGATTTCTTAAGGCTTAATTTCTATTTCACTGAACCATATTCCTGTATTTCATATGTAAACTAACAAAGTTTGTGCCTTGTTGCCATCCTGCTTCCCACCTGCTCCATTCTTCCCAAACTCCCCCAGACCCAGACTCCAATCTGACTGCAGCAATTAGAATAGAAATCACAGAGCAAGTGTTTTAATTGGCCACAGAGCACACAGCACATTTAAACCTCTGGTGATAATACAGAGAATACAATGAGTAACCTTGATGATTTTTAAGACAAGTTTGTACAGTTTAAATTTTATTACACAAACACACCTGAAATGATTTTAAAATGAGGGTAATGCTTTCTCACAATAGCCAGGTGAGTGATAGCAAAATTAAAGTAATTAAATGTTGATTTTTGGATAGATTTTAAAAACTCTGAGTGTCATGTTAGATAATGTTTCATCAATAACTGACGTACGTGTAATTTGGCCAAAGAAAGGTGGCAGAGTTGTTCCAGGAGCAAGATCTACCATTATGCAAAATCAAATGCAGTATTTTTAAGATGAGTATTTAATAAAAAGAAGAGGTACCAAAACATACAGAATCCCAGAGGGACAAGTGGATAAAAAAGGGACAGGACTAGTATTCAAACAGAGGAGATAAGGCTCAAATATTAACAAATACTGTTTGACTAAACACATTAGCAGTCCAAAAAAATACAGGACAACTAGTGAGGCCAATAATAGGCATATAAAGAGAAAAAAAAAATCTAATCAAAATAGTGAAGAACTACAGGATAGGATTGTGATTGTACTTGAAAAATGTTGTTTTCTACAGTGGGGATCTTAACTGGTCCATAATAACTGGTCTGACTGGTGCTTGGCTCTTGCCAGAATCCATCTTCAGGAGGGTTCAGACTGGGTTCATTGAAACACAGGGACCTGACATTGCTGATTAGATATGAAAAACTTGCCCTAACATGTTTTTGTGCAGTTGAGTATGGAAAGGGAGGAAAACGAAGCAAATGGAATTGTAGTGAATGGGTCTGTGAGAGGGGGAGCTTCCCAGGGTAAATGGGGAGCCCTGAGATGGAGAAGGAGCACACAGGTAGATAGATTTGGGATCAAGACATTGTGCTGTGAAGAAGGATATGCTAAAAACCTGTCCCAGTCTGATCTGCCTTAGCTCCTTCCTAGAAGACCCTGAGCTGAGCAGCTGCTGAGACTGAATTATTCTCTTATCAGTAGCATTTACACACCTGCCAAATGGGACATTGCACAGCTCCCCTATAGAGTACACCTGGTTAAACCCTAGCTGTGTACCTGAGGGTAACATCACAGATGATGGGGCTTTTTTGGCAGCCCAGTGCACATTTTCTGCTCTTGATCTTTTCCTGATATACAACATAGAGCAGGTTTCTCTACTAGAGGCAAACCTACTTAGCTAACAACTCCAAATACACCACAAGAAAAATACTACCCTAAGCTTTCCTTACTTGTGTTTAACCGAGAAAGGAGATGATGAAGCATTTTATTGACTCCTCTACAGATAAACACAGAAAGATTAAAACATCACCCCTAGATAGGTGTCCCTCCAGCCTCCTTGGGATCACACTGGCAGTGCTACTCACCCAGGACAGGGTCTTTTCCAAGGTTCTCTGTAGATGGAATTAGGTAACAAGGGTAGCAAAGAGCCAACAGGGAGGAGTTTTGTTCATGAGGGTATTCCTGCTTGGCTGCTCCACACCTGTGAACATCATGGATCTGGCAAAGGGCACAACAGTGCTCAGAGGCTGCAAGAAGAAGTCAATTATGTGCCAGTCAATTATGTGCATACAAACCAGGTTTTGTCCACTTTCAGGATGCTTTGCAATCTGATCACACTTCCCACCTCCACCCCACCTGCCCAAACAAAGAGCTAAAAAGCTACTTTTTGCAACAAAGAAACCCAAAAACTTTTGGTTAATCCTATGCATTCAAAAGCTGCAACTCGGAAAACAAATCACCAGAACATCTTTGGTGAAGTAATGGCAAAGCTGCTGTTTTAAGCCACTGCCTTCCCTGTTCATAGCCTAAATACCATTCATTTCAAGCCACAGTGTGGTATCTAGCAGCAAATTGCTGTGGCACCCTGGTTTCCTGGGAGACATCCACCTTCATTTTATGATCTGTGCAACCAGGAGAGTGCTAAGCCCCACTACACCCCCATACAGTATTTTCACCAGCTTCAACGGGAGGTATCCAAGCCAGAATTTATGCAATCTCAATGAATCTTCATTTCAATGACAGCAAAAATTGCCTTTTTATTTGACCTGTGAGCAGTGAATCTGCCAAAGAGGAGGCACAAGGCAGCTGGAGGAAAAACAGTCCTTGTTTTGCAAAACAGACATGTTGGTAGTTCTAAACTTTCTATCCTAACCTTTAAGGAAGAGTAAAGCTGGAAGTACCACCAATATTCCCAAGTCCATAGGGAACTACCAGCTGGATAGTCCCCATCTGGTGTTTTCTCAGCATTCTCAGTAAATGCCAACACTTTCTGCCTGTGTTTGAGATAAGCATGTGACAAAGTTCACCTCTTATACACAAATCTCTGATTTGTAAAATATGTGAATTGGAGTATTTTCAGGTGAAAAAAGCGCTCCTGAGAGGAGCCACTGGCATCCATCTCCCCCTTTGTGGGGGACAGAAATGATGCAGTCACTGACGCTGCCATGTAAAGTTTTGAAGAAAACAAGTTTCTCTCCTATGAACCTGCATTTCTCCATGCACAACTGGTTTGGAAGGAATCTACCCCTATCAGATGGTCACTCAGCAACTTCTCAAGAACCCAAAACAGCGCGAGTCCATTAAACACTTTCTTCTGCTGTTTTCTTGATGACAAGATCTTAGAAGAGGAGGGACTGGACACTAATATTTTGAGTTCAGTTCAGTTGGTAGATAATTCTTCTAAACATGTGAAAGGACATTAACCAACACAGAAATAAGAAATTCTAAAAGATAGCTTTCTCCAGTTAGAAATTGTATGGTTTATATGATTTCCCACCCCCTAAATATAAGCCATTTTCTCCCACAGAGATTATGGACAACAGTCTGACCCCTCCTGACATTTACTGTTTTCCTTTAGAGAGGTTTTGAAGGCTGGAGCCTGATCCATTCACCATCAAATGCTGGATTTATACTGTATTAAATGTTTTCTTTTGCAGAGATATTACTTACACAAGCTTCATTAGCATAGGGAAACTGTTGCCATACATTTCAAATGAAGAACAGTTTCCAGGAATCATTCCTTCCAGTAATTTTGCTGCTAGAACCGTCTTGTACAGCAGTCTTCCCTCTTGCTCCCTTACAAATGGATGCCAAACTCGTGTTGCTGTAATCCATCCCAAACAGTGATGCACTTCAAACCTGTCCAGTAGGTTTATCTCAAAGTGGACATGATTTGTGTCTGCCCCCTTCATAAAAATCTTTTCCATTCCTGGAATTGTGATATGAACTCCACCCTTTCCTGGAATACCTGTCTTGGTAGGCTTATCCGACAAACTTTAAATAAATGCTGTCATTTTGATTACTAGGCAACTTACTCCTTCCCAGTAGAGCAAATTCCATCCCTTTTCTAGTTGTTTTTCTTCTTTAGGTGTATGGGTTACCTTGTCATAACTTGTTTAGTTACTGACAGCTCATCACAACCAGAGCAAAACCATAATTCTCCTCTTGGGTGTATTAATTTACGCCAGGCTTTTGACCAGTACTTTAGGCAGAACAAGCACTGAACACTTCTGCAGGCCAAAGGCAGGAGGATGCACAGATTACAAGTTCAGCAGGGGGCTGAACTCCTCCTGCAGGTAAAATCTCTCCCAAACTCTATCTCACACTGCACTGGTAAACACAGCTACACTAAATACAAAAATCCAAGTTAAAACAGTGTGAAGGCTCTTCCAATTCAGAATGGATTTCATTCTTGATGTTTAATTTCCAGTTTTGGCTGCACACTTTCTAAAACACTTGTTCTGCATGTCTCCCTTTCTGCTCATTTATCTCCGTGCTTGGATCACATAGATCTAGAATCCCTTGGCCCAGATTCCTTCCTTGATCCTAAAAAGACTTTTTACAAGTTATATAATTGAGGTTCCTGTTTTCTTTGTGTAGGTTACACAGTGGTGTTATAGTGTCAGCACCAACACCACCACAGTCTGGCAGCAGAAACACATATGCCATAAGAGTTAGTTACTTCTTACCAAACATTTCCCTGCCCTGCCTCCTCCTCCCCCCATCTGCTGCTCATTTTCTTATCCAGCCTGGCTCATATCTTGCAAATGGCATCCCATTTGGTGGGACACACACTCAGAGTGAAGCCAGACATGTTTGCCCAGTCACACAGGCTTTACAAAAGCATACACAGTGATGCAATAATATAATAACTAAAAATAATTTTTACAAGCTCAATCCAAAGCTTCCATGATGGGAGGGGAGCTGATGCCAATAACATGCATGTGACAAAGTGTAATTAAAGAGTAAGAGGATGATGGTTGCAGCTGTGGAGTTGACAAGGCTGATGCAGTTCAGGCTGTTGATTTTCTTTCCACAAACGTAGAAACCAGACTTTGGAGAAACTGCCCCATTTTGCAGGATTCTCTGGTGGTTCTGCTGGAATGTTCTCCATTAATTGCCACAAAAATGCCCCCTACAGATCCCCTCTTGCAGATGACTGTTGCACACAGGTTCTGACAGCATCTGTGTGGGCATTGAAGGACCTAAACATGTCAACTGACATGGATAGCATGGACTAGAGAGTGATCAACCACAGATTGAGAGATTGGAGCCCAGCTGGAAATGGTGCCAGAGGCATTTCTGTGCTATTTTACAGGCTGTAGATCTTGTTTCGTGCAGACATTGTCTGCAGTAAAACACACACAAACTGTGTATTACAAATGTTGCTGGATTTAAAAGTTTACTGGAGAAGCAGTGCAAGTTTACAAATATGGAAAGAATATTACTGGGACTTGTTGAAGCGCTCAATATAAACTGTAACACACAAGCCATTAAAATGAGGATATTTGGCATTCAGAGTCACACATATGGGCCTTTCAAAACCATTCTTCTCATTTGGCAGCTCCTACAGTCCTTGAATGATGCACAACCTCCTTTTATATATACCTGTAAGATGCCTCTGCAAAGTTGGCATTTTTTAAAATAAATTGTGGTGGAGAAATCTTACCAAGAAACACAGACCCGATTTAAGTGAAACTTCTGAAAATTACTTCATTTGCATGATTACTTTTGCAAATCCTAGCTGATATCTGTACTTTGTGCTCAGTTTTTCATTTGGCTGCTTCTGCACGTGCAAATCTGGAAGCTTACTTGTTTGAAGCAGCCCCAAGCCAGGCTTTGCAAGTGAATGTCAGCGCTGTCCAAGGCTGGGGACATTTTCTGTGCTGATAAGCACCTCCTCTGAGTGGCCAAACGGATCCATCTCCTGCTCTGACAGTGCCATTGTCTAACCTGACTGCTGAGCGAGGCTTTAAGGCTAAGAAAAGGATAAAATCCTACAATTGACCATGTCCAATGACTGTCTCCATCATGTGACATTTCCTCCACGTACATAAAGGCATAATTGACACTTTGGACCTTGCAGATGTTTTGCAATTCATTTGGTTCCCACAAAGATACCAGAAAGTAAGTCTCGTGATCCTGTGTTTTCCTCTGAACACGTTCTTATCTCTAAAAGTTATTTAGATGCAAATTGCATCATGTCTCATGGCCCCACTTGTTTTGTTTTGCTTTTTCATCTAAACAGTCTGTGCCATGATTTTTTTTTTTTTTTGAAGTATGAAAGTATTCAGATATTCCTGGAAAAACTTTTGACTTCTTAGAGCACATGCAAACAGCAGTATATTCTTCTGCCCTCTGCCCATGGCACTCTGTTTTATGCTTCTTAATTTAATTTGCTTTTCTGACTCTTCAGTGATCCTTTCCAAAGTGAAACCTCTTTGCTAAGAGGCTGTTTGCTATGCTGTCAATTAAACAGATTATACGAAAAACTGGTTGGCTTCATCTGGCTCTCAGAGGTTTGGACAAAGGCAGAGCAGCATGGTCAAGGGTGGCCCTCAAACACTACATGGACATCTTAGTACAGTCCTAGAAAAATGCTCACTTCTTCATGTAATTGAGCAAAGCTTTATACTCCATGGCTTGTCCTTCCTCCAAGTAAAATGGGAAAGATGAAGGTTCCCTCCTGGTTGAGCTTTTTTTCTGTAAGCAGCCTTTGCTTTCAGAGTTGGAGACCCCTCTTGGGCTTTCTTTTCACCCCCTATTTGCTCCTAATTAGCTTCCCTGAAGTGACAAGACAGTAAAGGCAGGGATACTGCAATATGCAGTATTGCATAATATGCCTGGCTCACCTTCCTCACTCTGGATTGATCAGTTAAGAAAATGGCAGCTCCTCTTGTCCCCGAGGGAGATAAAACCAGCTCCTTTGGACAAACTCTTCTAGGCTGAAGTCTGCAGGCAAGAACTTCTAGAAGTGAAGTGAATTCTCTCATCTGCTTCCATACTGCATGTATCACTTGTGCCTCTGTGTGCCTTCACTTTTCTTTAAATAGTGATCAAAAATTATATGTATTTAAATATAGAGATACATATAATGTTTCTTTCTCTGGTGATGGTAAGATAGTCAGATAAATTGCTGGGCTCAGAAAAAGGTAGCTGGGTGAGATCTAAGATCTATGGCCTGTATCACACAGACATTCAGGCCAGATGATCTAATGGGCTCTTCTGGCTTTAAAACTAATGAAATACTGGAGAGGGAGAGATGTCCTGAGTCACAAGGACCAGTTCCCTGCCTTTGCATGCAATTACAACCTACCACCTCTTTCACAAATTGATCAAGTGGCACCTTAAAGCTTGGAGGTTTAGTTCCTCATATTTTCACCAGAGTGCCATTGCAGAAATCCCCTTCTGTGATGTTTAGAAAGCTTCAAAAATCTATTTGTGGACAACTTACATATTTGTTCTCGTGCCAGCATTGCCCTTTGGGTGAAACAGCAATTCTCCTTCCTGTATGTTTAAGGAAACCAACCTTAGCCTTTTGCTTCCTTGGGTTAGATAGAGAAACTCCTAACACAGGCCCTTAATTCCTCTGACCACCCTTCTTACCCTTCTTCTGCTTCATGCTACATTCAGGAAAAACTCATCCAGCTCAAGTAACCAGACTGCTACACAGTGCTCCAGGTGAAGGCTCAACACTGGGTGCAGCTTCCACAATTCTTAAAAAACACCTCACCTCGTACTGCATGGAGAGCAGAGCACCTTCTGCAGAGGGGACAGCCTGCTCTGGTTCACTTCCAGCTGTTCTCATGTTCTGAAGCTGGAGAGATGCTGAGGCACCTCAGGGCTGCAGACCCCATCCCTGAAGCTGGGAGAGTAGAGGTAGGAGGGCTGTGAGAAGTGGAAAAAGGCTGCACAACTGAGCCTCATTTGTAGTCCACGTGACAGACTTGGGTGTTTGGGCCTTCCCTGAGCATTCACAAACACCTGAAACCCAGGTGCTTCTCCTGCACCTTCCCAGCTGGCTCTGCTTGGCTGGCCAAGTGGAGGATTTTGCACCTACAGAGGTAATGCAGAGGCTCTGATGGAGCAAACTGCTGACAATTTTCAACACCTCAGCAGGAAAATAGATTCCGTCCCTTCCTCCTCACTGTTGAAATCTGCCAAGCAAAACACGGCTAAGCCAGGCTTGACCAGGATCAGCTCCTCCTCCTCTTACACATGCACCCTAATGTGGTCTCTGTTTTATGATCAGATGCCAACTCAAGCATGTGATGAAGCAAATGCACTTACCATGGCACACCTCACAAGCAGGTCAGGGGCAGGACATGCTGCAACTCAAAACTGAATTTCATTAGAATATTTAAAACCAGGCTCAGGGTTGCATCTTATGCTTATTTCCTGCCACGAGTCTACAAAAAAGATGTTACTTCATGAGGGGAAAGCCCCAAAATTTTTTCCTCACAGTAGCTTTGAAACATTTTAGGCAAATGATTTAAAAATTGCCTTTAAGGTCATATATCCATATTTTACAAATGTTACTTTGAAAGTAAAATCTCCATTTATAAATGTGTGAAAATAATGTATCAGACTTGATGTTATGGCAAATTTATCACAAAACCAATATATATAGTTATTATTAGTTCATACATGTATACAGAACCTCTCTTAACTGTTATTGCGGGTTCTTTAATACTTGACCTGCACCTGACATACAATGCAATGTTTTAGAGTTACTCATACCTTGACTGAGGCCTGCAGTTAAGCAAATTTTGCTTAGGCATCAATTGTACTTTCTTAGTTGTGTGTTTTTAATGCTTAGAACTCATGCTTGATGTTTCACATCTTTGGACAGGTATTTTCACTCTATTGAATGACAAGTCTACTTCATGCAGATGTAAGAAGAATCTGGGGGGATTTTGGCTGGCTGTGACAATTACAGATACGTGAGGAAGGTAACACTGCTCGTATAATTGTTCTGTAACGGACTAAATGATTCAGTGGGGCACATGTCTTTTATTGGTGGAGAAAACACCTACTACTTCTTTTTGCTGATTAAGTTTAGCTTGTTGAAATGGAATTTTAGAGTACTGTGCATAGTGCTTGGTCATGGTTATAAGGCAGACCTTGGCTCTTTAAATAAGTGGAGAGAATGAATGCTCAAACTCCAAAGTCACTTCAAAACAAACCCCACAGAAAATTAAAAGGAAGGTAAACCCCTAATTTTTTTTTCCAATTCCAAATAGTTTCCCACAAGAAACATCCAGAGAACTCTAGTCAATAAACAGAGCTATTTCTTCAGTGCTAACTTCTTTACGGAGGCTTTAAGCTTTTTTGGGGTCTGGATTAAAATATGTGAGCACCTAAAAAAACCTGAAACAGAGAAATAAATAAAGTCACCTCAGTGCTTCATGGATACCCTGCCTTTTGCAAATGCTTGTCCAACCACAACCTAAATAATTCAAACCATCGTTGTCAGGCAGCAGCACACCTCTCCTCAATAGGCACTCGCCTTATCACTCTACAGCAGATGCTTCAGTCAACCATTGGATATTGAAAACATAAATAATGAAACAAAATTTGGAGACAATGGTTTCTGGGCCAGGGACAAAATACTGATGGATATTGTCAGTCTCGGTGTAACCAAGCAGCAAAAGCTCAAGTGACAACAATAGGGAGGAGAAGAATAGGGACAAGTGAGGAGCCCTGAATCTCAATAAGGCCTGGAGCTGCACATGCTGCTGTTACCCTAGAAACTAACCTCTCCCCTGAAGAGGTTTGCTGGGCATTGTCCAGGGGACACAAGATATGTCACACACCAGATGGTCGTGTGCTGTATAACTCAGTTATCTGAGTGCTGGAGTGGAGGAATGCACACTGCTGAGCACTCCGGAGGGCCGCCCAGGGCACCATCTGTTCTTTCAGACCCAAGGCACTGCTTTGGCGTTGGCTTTTTTTTTTTTTTTCTTTTGTTGTTTTTTTCTCCTTCCAAGAAAGAAGGGGAAAACAAAATTAAAATGATTCACCATTCAGCAGGGAAGGGAGAGAGTAAAAAAAAAACCAGCTTAATACAGTTGCCATATCTTGCTTTCTATTTAGCTAATTTTATCCCTGGGTTTTATGTCAGGTGAATTGCTTTTTTACGCCTGGGAAAACAGCAATTATTTCTCTCTCAGGAGTCTATCATTTGTAAATAAAACCCCTTTGAGACCTCATTGGTCATTTACCATCTGAAAACCCCCAAATGCTTTTAGCCATATGTTCTCCAAAGTCTACTCTCTCCTCCCTAGAGTTCCCTGCAAAGGTTTTGGCAATGCAGGGGAAAGAGCATTTTTCTTTTCCAGGAATTGTTCTCCCCTTTGGCTGGGAAGGGGGGAAGGAGGAAAACAAAAAGTCAGGGCTGAAGCGGCGGCATGAAGGACTGGCATAGGAAGGAGATGCTAATCACGGCTGTGCTGTGCCAAGGAGCAGTGACTAACGTGCCTGACAGTGCCAGTCACCGGCAAACATCCTGGGGCTCCAGCTCCACTGCCACCAGAGCCAGCCAAAAGCCTTCCTGCCTCCTGCTGTCTTTGGACTGAGACCTCGGTCAAGTTGTGGAAGAGGGAGAACCAGATGGAAATTAAGGTTCAGGATACTTCAGGGTATTTCAAAGGTGTATTAAGGCACTTAATAAGTTTGGGTGCAAGAAGATCAAGCCAGGGCAGTAAAAGTGATGCTCCAGGTGCAAGAAACAGGGACTGAAATGTGTGTGTTTGGGGCAGTACATTTTGCTTAATGACAAGACCTGTATTTTGATGCACCTATCTGCTCCCCTGCTCCTGGTTTCTGTCTTGCAGCTGCAGAGTATTCTCCCACTTCTCAGCACAGGAAAGAAAATAAATGGAAAATAAAGTGCTGGCTTGATTGCCAAATGAAATAACAGGGAAACATTTGCAACCATTTAAGCAAAGGCACTATTTCAAATCTGCTCCACAATGGCTGCAAGTGAGCACACGTGGTGGTGGTGGCTGCGAGTCTGCAGCTCCTGCAGCACTGGTAAAGGAGGCATTTAGCAAGGGAAGCACATCTTCTGTAATTCAAGCTTTATAAGACAAATTATGATTAAAAAGACATTGTGGTTTGCAAAAGACTCCCTGGTGCAGTTGTGACCAGTCCTCACGGGGGTAACTCTTACCCGACTATTTCCAAAAGTGATCTTAAGCACATGAATCCCTCTGCCAATCAAACCTGCAGACAGTGGTTCAATGAACAGAAGGAACTAGGAAAAGGGATGTAATCAAAGCAAATTTACAAGAAGGACAACAGCCAAAGATGTAAAGGGAGTAAAATCTGAATCACATGTACATTTAGGTTCCATGTATACACAGCCCGGTTAAAAATCCAATTCGTGACCATTAGGACTGACAAATTATTAGGCAATGCTTAAACAACAGATGATAACATCTCACAAACTGCTTGTAACTGTAATCCTTCACACATGATTATCATTCTTACAGCATAGGTACTACCTGTATCAACTCTAACATACTGATGTTTAAAAATCAATAATCAGTATAATCCTAAGGATGTAATTTATAGCAGAAGTGAAAACTGAATTTATTTTCCTATTTTCCATCTTGTTTTTTTATTTCCCTGTAAGATTGCTTGCACAGAAAGCAGCAGTGATGAATTCCAGCACCGCTGGCTTTAAAGATTGTGTGAAATGCACAGGCATTGGAAGCTTGGTGTGTGAGGCTCCCAGACTTGGGAAATTATGGCAAGAAAATCTCAATGGATTTGTCTGCACACCCCTGCTGGGAATTTGGCCCTCTCTGATCCACGACAGTTCACTGAGGGCTGCCTAGCCTACTTTCTGCACCTGGCTGAGAGACTGACCAGCAACTTGATGGGGTCGTGGAAGCTTTATTCTCTTTGTTCCATGGGTGTCTACCATGGAGAGTCAAGCTTGGATTAACCGAGCCTAAATCCCTGGGCAGCCTGCCAGAGCAATGCTAGCTCTGAAGCAAATGTAGCTCCAAGATGGTTTCAAGACAGGCTTTATAGATCAGCTCTTCTTAGGTGCAAATCCACAGGCAGAGAGCACAATGCCTCATGTCAGATGCCCGGGAAATCTCTCCCAGAGGCAGCAGTTGCCAGCTCAAGCGGGAGTGATGTGAACTTGGACAATGCCACTCCTTCGGGCCAGCCCTTCCCCAGCAGTGCTCCCCTGCCAGCGATGCAGACAATCTCTCTTTGGACACCGTGCTGTGGTACAGTAACACACATGGGCATGGTTCATAATGTGCCCATCCAGCACCTATGTGTTCTTTGCTGCAGCACCAAGCATTTTGATGTTTTAAGCCACTGTCATTGGAAGCAATGTGAGGAAAAAGCTATTTTCCAGCATCTTTCAATAGCTGATCCAAAGGCAAGGTGCATCAAGCCTTGCAGGAGCAAACAAAACCCAAGAACACGTCTCCTGCATGTCTCCTCCTCACCCCAGGAGTTAGAAGTGGCCTTCTACTCCAAAGTGAGGGGTTACATTTCTTCCAGACCTCTGTGTTTGGGTAGGCAGAGAGAGGACTTTCAGCCCAGTTTCTGTGAAAACAAGGTTAATGCACTCATGCTGTGTTTGTTTTGCCTCCCCCTAATAACTTTTGAACCTGTTGGCCTTGTTCAATTAAACTTGACAGAAGGATAGAGGTCTAGAAAATAATTAAGTTCTCATAAGTTTTGTGAAAATAGGAACTGAAGACAGAGGGTCCTGGTGTTGTCAACATTCTCACCAACGAAAGGCTGAACATAAACGCACATCTTTTTGGGCATCAGGGGAGCAACACAGAAGACAAACCTGCAACCACAAAAGAAAAGCTTCAGCTGAAATTCACACTTCTCAGACATCAAGTCAGACCACAGACAAGACCAAAAAAGCCAGTGCTCACAAAAATCCTTGCTAGTTTCAACCTGAACTCAACACCTTCTGGCAATTCCATAGCTACATCATGGGATGTAGCTAAATGTCACCTCCACATCGTACTGGCATAACTACCTGCTACCTTCATCACAGCTGCTGCTGCTGCTCAGGAGACCCAAGATGCAAAACATTATAGAAGCTATTTAAAATGAAATTTGAGGGAATTTTAAAGGCTGCTCTGTGTTGTGTGTGTGCAGTAGGACTCACATCACTGAAGTGGAAGGAAATACCTCTAATCACTTTGCCTTGAAAACACAAGTGGCATGCAGGAATATTAGAAACCAATAATTTGAAAACAGAAATGGGAAGCAGAAACTTGTGAATTCACATGGTTCTGTGGCTCTGTGACCATGAAGAAAGGAATGCTGCCTAAAGAGCTGAACCCAGCTTCCACTGAAAGCCATGGAAAGGCATCTTTACTGCACATTTTCAACTTCCAAAGGCTTACAGTGACCTGCATGGACTGAGCAGTCCCACTCCAGGCAATACCCAACTCCAAGCCAACATAAATCAAGTACATTTTCATGGGAGCAGTATCATACCTTCAGTATTTTTCCTTTTCTTCTAAATGCCTCTCCTCTTCCTAAACCACCAGTAAAACCCATCTCAGCAGGGTACATGAGGATTAGCTTAAAACTATTTTAACCTTTTTTCCTTTAAACTCCCAGAAAAGAAGATCTTCCTGTGTTTTACTTTTTCGTTTTTCAAAAAAGCAGCTTGTTTCTTGCCCAGACCTTTAAAGCTCACCAGCCTGGAATATTTCCAGCTTACTCAGAACTGATGGGTGCTAAATCAGCCCAAAGGTATCTGCTAGCAACAACAAAACTTAATTTGCTGTAGTAAAATATCTGTTCAATCCACTGACATCCAAAGGTTTCTGCCTTAGCTAGAGCTAAGCAGTGCATAGCAGTGGCCCATTGTGTTATTTGAAATGAACCTGCTTTAGAGCAGAAGAGTGAAAATGAGTGATGGCCAGGCTCCTGATCTCCTTTTGTAAGATACTATGTTGAAGGGGACCTAAAACCCAGCCTCCTCTAACCGTTGGTTTGGCAGCAGGCACTTCCAACTGAAACTCCTTGGGCTTGGAATAATTAAGTGTTTGACTGTAGCAGGACTCCAGGGTGGGTAATAATTCATCTGAGAGTGGTACCTCCTGTCCCCAGAGGGCAGGTCCCTTTTTGTAGGCACTGAACAAACACACAGAAAGGGGCCCTCCTTTCCTAAGGAATTTGTGATCGAAACAAACAAGTGGGTTGAATGCAGGAGAGGGGGCAGCAGATGTGGCCAAGCAGGTGAAATGACTTGTCCTGAGGTCACACTGCAGATTAATGCTGATACCAGGCAATGCTTCTGTCTTTTGAATCCCAATACAGTCCCCTCACCAGGAGCTCAGATTCTGCTCATGGATTAAAACTCCTCCCCTGCACAAATCCTCTCCACCTCCCATGGATCTTCCTTTTTGCAAACCTGCACATCGTCTGCCTCTGCTGCAGGCTGAGGCAGGGCAAGCTTTCATCACCACCTTGAGCCTGGGCAGTCCCACCTCCTCCCCTGTTCCTTGGCTTCCTACTATCCAGATCTGGCATCCCCCTGGTAGGCTGGGGAAGCTAAGCCACCCAGCATTTTTTCAGATGACTATTTCTTATTTTATTCATCAGGGATGAGGGTCTAGGTTTAACTTATACCAGTCTGGAAATGCAAACAGCTATTGAGCTGCTCCAAGAAAGAGGCTTATTTTGTAGTTTCACATGCATTTCTTTTAATACAGCTCACAAAAATGGGGCAGATAGTTATAAAGTCAAGGTTTGGCCTACCTTACTGTTTCCTTTGCTCCCTTTCAAGATACTTACAAACATTTCCTGCCTACTTAAAAAACCCCAACTCTGGACAGTTTGGCCAAACAGGAGACACCAGCAGGAAAGGTTTTAGCAGAAACACATACTCACTGCATGCTGGCTGCTTCAGGCTGTTCTGTGCAAGAAAGATGCTGAGGCACCTGCTTCCAGGAGAAGTCATTGAGATATGAAGCCCCAGCAGGGCAGATAATCCCAGGCAGTCCTCCAAGCAGAGAGGTCAGATCTGTCTCTGGTGGGCCATGTGGATGGCTTGCTCCAGGCAGCTGCATAGTAAATTTTGATGGTTCATTTTATAACATCCCTCATCACCAGGGAAAAGGGATTATCTTCTTTTCCTTAGGGCAAGGTGGATTATAAGGTTTGAAGTAGTAGATCTCAGAGCTTTGTACCTTTTGAAAGGATCAGCTGGACTCAGGTGAGGAATCACTGACCTCATAACTGGCCACCAGCCTCAAAAATCTGTAAAATCCAGTGATTCCAATGAATCTGGTTACAATGGAGACTTTCAGCTGGTTACAGACCAATTGACAAGAAAGGGAAATTATGTTTTGCGTTAAGTGTTTGCTGTGCCATGCTGTTATTACCAAGATTAGGCGTCAAACAGAGAATGGAGGTCTGGTCTTGGGAACAAACATATTTTCTGTTTAAAACAATGCCCCTAGAAATGCACAGACCTGTCTGCTTTCAGCCAGGTCTATGTGACACACCTTTCTCTCCAGTCATCCCAGCCAATAAAGTCCACATTTTCTTTTATTTCTCTAGTGAAGAATCAGCAGAAGCCTTACAGTCATGCCTTGCAAATAAGGCATATTTACACTGTACAGTGGGCTAAAAGAGAAAGGAGAAGAAAAGCCATCTGCTTTCTTGTGTATATCAAGTGTCTGGATTTTAGAATAACCAAAAGACATGGCACTCTTGTCCTGTATTTTATTAGGAAATTAACAGGCTGATTGATAACCTGAAGTTACATAGCAAATCTCATTTAAAAATGTTCAAAATCATGAGAATAATTTTGATTTCCACGAAAATATAATGCCCTGACACAATTCTTCTTTATGCCTGTAAATTTTTACACCCTTAACATTTATCTACTGTACAACAGAGAGGCTGGATAACTGTCACAGAATCTGGAAAGTTAAATACAGGATATTTAATATAGGACTTTCTCTGCAGTCCAAGTCAAAGAGATGAAATGTTGGAAAGAAAGCCTAGACTGTGAGCGTTCCCTATGAGGAGGTTACCTGTGATCTCATTCATTATGCATCAGTATTTCAGATTGGTAATATTGGGCAAAAGACTGGTAAATATAAACTGCTGTGCCAAGGTATGAGGCTTTAGGGCATCCCCCAGGAGAGGGAGACCCCTGTGGGGTACAGGCTCTGCAGTGAGGGGAACAGGGTGCACTGGATGTGTAGGATGCTCAAAGTGCAAGAGCTGATAAATCTGTCTACATCTCGTTTCCCCAGCAGTTTGAGCTACCACTACCACCACGTTGGACTAAAGAGCTTTTTCTGAGGCTGTCAGCTTTAAAGACTGACATGATTCAGGTGCTGAATCTCTGCAACGGCTTCGCAATTTCAACCTTAGTAATCAAAGCCCAACTCCTGCTCACCTTGTGTGTGTGAGAACTCACACTGAGCCAACACTGTTGATTTCATTGCAGTCATCATGTGGGGCAGTGTGGTTCAGCTCCATGGGTTGTAGCTGAGCCCTCAATTCTCTAAATAAAGAGCTGGCACTTGCCAATACCAACCAACTCTTGTACGGGGTTGAGTTTCTCAAGACATTATTCATGGAAATATTAAAATTGTCATATGTGCTCTGTGGATTAGAAATACTTTCCTGAACTGAAGCCTTGATTCCTGCAAGGATTATGGATGTTCTGTGAGTGGCCAGCTCAAATACTTGACCAGTGAAGTCCAGCCACTTCAGCCTCTTGTATTATTCTTGGCGTCTGTCAGCTAAAAACCAGTAGATTTAAGAAGTAGAAAGCCTTCATTTTAAAATGCTCAGGACAAGTACATTCAGACCACTGTGTTTTCTATTTATATATAAATTCTTTGGCAACAATTTTCTAGAAAGCAGAATGATTTTTTTTTGCTATATAATACTTTATTGTCTCCCCATGAAAAACTGGTATCTTAGAAATTCTATAGCACTTTCCACTATAAATAGTATTGTTCCAGATTAAGGATTAGTTCCTCCCTGAAGAAAAACAGATTTAAAAAATCTGGTCATTATCTGATAACTGTTTATGTAGTAACACTAAAATAAAACAGAAAAAGAAAATCATTCAGTATGTGGTTTGTTATTGTCTAGAATGTTAGTGTATGTTTATACAATAAAAATAACGTAAGTTATCCTAGTTTGTTTTAAAAACCTTAGTAATAGAAATAAATTGCTATCTGCAGATTCATAAACAGAATGCATTTTTTTCCATCTAAGTTCAAGTATTATTATAATATTATTATTACTATTATTACTATTATTATTATTATTACAGGAACTCTAAATCCTTGCCATTTTGCCTGTCTTTACATCATTTTGGTCTTTTTGAGAAATAACAAGTTGTGATCATTTGTTCAGGAACAAAATCAATGTGGAGCTTCCAGAAGTTTTGTCTGGTGGAAGACAGCCTGGTAATCCTTTGGCTACTGTGGGAAACTTTAGCATGTTTGAGACTAGTGGTGTAGATACAGCAGTTGCACGATTTCTTGGTTGGCTGATGAACTTAATTTCTCCCAGGTTCTCAACACTCAGTCCCGTTCAGAGGGGAAAAGTAGGAACAACCCAACCCAGACTTGCACCACATCAGGAGATGTCATCTTCACTTCCTCCCGGTACTGTCAGCTGCTCGTAGGTGGGCAGGGTGTTGTTAGGGAGGAAATGCTCTGAACTGACATTGTTATTGCCTCTCTGAGATCTGTTGTTGCCCTCATCCCCCTGCTGACGGGAAACCAGATGATGCAGCATGTCTGTGATGAGGTTCAGCTTCTGGTCCATTTGTGTGACCTACAAAGGCAAAGGGATTTTTTTTTTTTTGTTGTTGTTTAGGAGGATGTTTAGGAGCAGCATGCAAGAAAATTGCAACAAACTGGATGACATATGTGTAACATTAATTAGGAATTAATTAGGATCACAGCAACCTCTGTGAAGATGCCACAGATTCACAGTTCATCAAAAAGATCATTAGAAATTTAATGCAATTGGTCAGGGTTGGATGGGGGACAAGCTTGCTAATACTCACCTCTGGTGTGTGCTTTGACACTCATTTTATATCTGGGTGAACACATGACAAATGTGATTTTAAAAAGATCTGCTGGAATAGGGAACTAAGTCCCAGAACTGAATTTCTGTGGGTGGTGTTTTTTTTTTTTTTTTTTTGTTATTACTGTGTCCATATTTAAAAAAACCAAAAATCATAAACTTGTAGCATGCTTCTATGCCCTAATAATATCAATACGCTCTAGTAAATAACTGCTTGACTTGCAGTGATCTAATCAACTTTTAAGCTGAGACTGAGTAATGCGCTTTGCTACATTTGGGTTCAATTAACATCTCAGGCCACAAAATGCCCATCGGTATTTTCACTGCCATGAGTGAATAGCAGCTAGGAGTGGGACATGAGTCAGTTTTATGCTCTCAAAGCCCACTGACATAGCATTCCCTAGGATTGCCATCTGAATGACATGAGCAATGACACACAGCAAGACAGACACTAAGAATTCCAAGATGGCTGAAAATTAATTTCTTTTCTGGGGGACTCCAGGGGTTCAGCCCGTATCCATAATGCTCATTTTCTTCTTTAGACAGAGGCTACTTAAATTATTTAATTTCACTTCTCTCCCCCTGTCCTCCTTTTTTCTGGTCTTTCTTCTAATGTTTAGGAGAAAATACAGTGAAAAAGCTGATACCTAAGAGAGGTTAGATTATGGATGTTTTTTGGCATGTATTTGTGGTACTCAGAGGAAAATTGAAAATTAGGTGTTTCTAGGAGTGTCACCCCTTTTATGTGGCATTGGGAGCCTCCTCTCTGCACTGAGCAAAATATCCCAAGAGCAAGATGGGCACTTCTAGTCCTGCCCACTCTCTGACCCTTTGTGTGGTAAAAGCATTGAGATGAAGCAGTAAGACTGCCTTATAGCCTCCTAATCGCTTCTTCAATCATAATAAGAAAGCCTCGATTTTGTCATTGCAGTCTCTGACCCACTGATCCACAGGGATCCTAAAACACTGAGTAAATTCTAGGCAAAAAGATGTAATACTTTTTAGAAAGGGAAAAGAAAGCAAACAGGAAAAAAAAAACTGTGATAGGAATAAATTGTTGCCTAAAATATCTGCTAGAAAGTAGTGGCAGGCACATAAAACTGCCAGAGAGAGCATGAGTGGGAGCAATTTATATGTGCCTGGCTGTCATCCAAGTATCACACAGGATAGTAAAAGACAGTAAGACTGAGCAGAACATCAACAAACCTGGAGGATTTCAGCAGAGACTAAAATGTTTTTCCACTATAGAGAAAATTCTGGGTTTTTTCAAACACTTTGTACAACTGGTAGGGAAGCAGATACAGTGATTTAAAAATATGAGGTGCCAGAGATTTATACTTTGCAGCTGGTTTTGAAAACATTAGGCAAAGCACCCTAGATGGTACATGAAACACTAGTAATTCTGGATGGAAATGGCTGTTGAAAGATGAGATTCTATGAAACGAGGAAGCTGAAGAACAGATAAGTTCAAGATTTCTAGAAGGAAACACAGATGGAAAACTGAGCAGATCATCAGGTTCCCATTTCATCACTATTTATTCCCTCCCTTAAAAAAAGACACATTTTGCCCAAATGGTGCCCATTATATATGGCAAACTCGTGATGCTCCAAGTGTCACAGTACAAATCAGTGTAGTGAAACCTACAAAAATACCTCATTCCTGCATCCCCCACTGCCCAGGTATTATTTGTTTTCTGAGACAACTGTGCTGGAAGGACTGTAGTGAAAGCCTCCACACAAACAGCTATCTTCAGAATCCAAAAGACAACTTTTCCTTCTACAAGAAATGTCTTTTTGCTAACTATTCTAAATGAACGGAGGGATTTTTATATGCATATGTGTCTTAATTTGTGATTCCTGGCAGAGATTACCAGAGGGAACAGAGATTGGAGATATATCTGGAAAATGTGCATTCATGAAACTCTTGCAGTGATGAACTATTGAACATGACAGTAGGTTGGACTGAGATCTGGATAGTCCTTCAACAGCTGTGTGTCTTGGTGATGAAGTGCTGGGGAGAAGTGAGAAGTGAATATTCTTGCTGGGAAATAAATTCCCAGAGATAATTGTCTAATTTTTTCTAGGCAACAAGGTCTGGCTGCTGCAGCTGTGGAGTGCAGGAGGCCCACAGAAGCAGAGGCAGGAGCTAATTGCTATTGACTTGACCCATATGACATTAAAAGTAAAGACCTTTGTCATCCATATTCCTGCTTTTTGGGGTAGGGCTCTAAAGCCACAAAGATTTTGTGGAGGGAGGTCCAGAAAGTTGGTTGTGTTTAGTTGTTGTTTAATCACTTTTGCTTTCCATTTCCCAGGGTATTCTGTGCCTGTGAAGGGCTTGCTCCAAGACACACTGGACTCAGTGGTAGATTTTGGCAAGCACAGACTCCCAGTGGCTTCAGTGGGCTCTGTACCAACCTTGGACTGAATCATCAATCCCAAATAGTAACATGCTCTTTGGACATTACAAGAGAATGAGCAGTCTGGATTCCTGAACATGGATCTTCTGCTTCTCGGGGCTCTATCAGAAAAGATGACAATGGCAAATGAGGCAGCAGTGGGCCCCCATTTTTAATTCTGCCAAAGGAATATCTGCTTAAAGTATGAGATACTTTAAAATGAGAAGTAAAAGCCACCAGAAAGCAACTTCTACTGTCATCACAGGCCTCTGATGTACCAGAAAAAGAGGCTTGCTGGTGAACGACCTGGCTTATTAACGTGCCCAATGTGCCTGTCATCATCCAAACACACATCCTGAAATACATCATTCACTTGCTTGCTGCAGAGATAATTATACCCATTAGAAAAATGTCATTGTGTGCAATATCCTTTTTTTTAAGCCAGCTTTAGGCAGTTAGCATGGAGAAATGTATCATCCCCCCTGAATCATACTTTCAAGCACATTTACTTGATTAGGAATTCGCTCTGATGCCAGAGTGAATAAAAGTAAAGCAAACAGAAAAACTGCTGATATTGCTCTAATCTTAACCACTTTGATCAACTTTGATCTCTCTACTTAAAACAGCAAACATTGTTAATTACATAGAAAAATAACTCAGACTGATTTGTTTCCTTTAGGAAAAACTAAGTAAACTCTTTGTAGCTGATTTATGTTTCATTAGAAGCATGATGTTTGGATGATCAGATTCTTTATATGGAAAATAATTTCCTTTGCATTTCACAGTTGTTGGGAAGAGGAAGCAGTGTTTGAAACTTCAGAAATTACACACCACAGTTATTCCTAAATCTTACTGAAATATTGTATGAATACAAATTTTTTGCATCCTCTGAGTTAAGTTAAAAAAAAAAGTAAAAATCTAAGGGTCATAGATTGAGCACAGATGGAGAGAAGATTTAAACAAGTTTTGAATCTCTCAGAAATGAATAAAATCCCATTCATGCAGTGCACTGAGAAAAAAACCAACCCAAATAGTTCCTCACAAAGGCTGAAAGTTTAGCACACAAATCTTAAATGGCACATCATGAGGAAAAGTTATAACATGTAGTTATAATAGTCTCTCTCCATCTTTCCTGTAGGCTCCCTTCAGGTGTTAGAAGGCCATTCCAAAGCCTTTTCTTTTCCAGGCTGAATAATCCCAATTCTCATAGCCTTAGTGACATGAATTTATAAAGGTAATAACATTTGTAAAGGGATCAAAGGCATTCCAGGAGGTGCTACTGAACAAGAAAGAGACTGTTCTTCCTGAAAGAACAAAATAATTTTCAATTAAAATTCTCTATTATTTTGATCTATTAAAATTCTGCAAATCTTCATGCTATATTAACTTGAAACACTTTGTAATTTTAAGCTTTCATAAAAAGTTCATGGTATGATCTGGAACATAATATGTAACAATTAATTTATTCCCTTGATTTTAAAAATGAAACAAACAAAACAAAACAAAACACAGAAGCCTGGTTGGTTCCAGGGACAGAAGGGTCTCTTTTAAGCTACCGTGTAATGGAGAACTAAGGTGTAGCACTTTGGAGACCTACTCCCAAAACTAATTACAGGAATTTACCAGGAAACAGCAATGACAGACACAGTTACAGAGCTGAGTGGAACAGTATTTTCAGCCATGGGAAGCTGAAGGACAAAATTTTGAGTTTGGCATAATTTCAGCCACAAAGACCACAAATTATTAATAGGTTATTCCAAGTATTGCTCCATAACCTGTAGAGATCAAGGCTGATTAATGCTGTTGATTAAAGCTGTGTCATCTGCCCATCATTCTCATCCTCAGGGATTTTAAAAGTAAATATTAAGGGTAAAAAATATAGTCACTTTGAACAGAATGCTGTTTTATTACTACCTATGTTCTTAACATGGTTCATTGATTAAACAGATTTTTTTGTCCATAATGAAGAGAATTTTTATCAGCTCATTGCTCACTCAGTGGGCTCAGGGGGGCTGCAGCCAAGCATGAAGCTACTAAAGGAGAAGAGGGAAACCAGGATGCAAGCAACACTTAGCTGAACAAAAATGTGATAAAGGAAGATTTCAGCTGCTTTTACAACATTAAACTCCCAAGTCTGCTCCCCTGATTTAAGTAGCCTTCACTCCTCTGGGTACAGCTTTTTGGCTGAAAGCGAACTAATTCTTTAAAGCACTTTTTAAAAATAACCAAAGAGGACTGGGGAGATCTTCATGAATTCATCACTTCTGGTGGCCTGTAACTAAGGAGGACTGTATTGCTCTGCAGTGTAGCAAACTTCCAGAGGAATAAAAAATGATACTTTCTTTGAGCATCTCTCCATGTTGTATCAAATCTCTAACGTGTGTGCTGTTCAGTGCCACACTCAGCAATAAGCTAGCTTTATTTTTCATAAAAACACAAAAAAAGGTCCTTTCTGCTAACAAAATAATCACCAGGCACACCAATGACTCAGCTGGAGAGAAGATGAAAGGCAAAAAATATTCCAGAACTTCTGATACCTGTTAATGGCAATATTACAAAGGAATGTATCAGTATCCAGTGGTACTTAACAACAGTGAGACTGTTCTGGAAGAAAACGTTGTTATAAATCACGTTTGTCTTTCATGGGATTCCTTCTATTTAAGTTCTTCAGAATACTTGAGAAAGCTTCAGAGAGAAACTCCCCTGGCTTCTCTTGCAGAGTCCTCTCTCTCACATGTTGGTATCTCAGCATTTCTAAAAGTTAATGCTTTATCCTGGAGCATAAAAGTTAATGCTCTGAGGACAGGAACAGGAATTATGTTAGAAGTGGATTTCTAGAGGAACTCTGGTATGGGAATCTCCCCAGAGAATTTATTTTAAAGATTTCTCTATAATAGTGGCAGGAGAGACCAATGGTTTCAGTATTATTAAGGAACATTTCTTTCTTCAGGTGCATGATTCTTCAAAAATCATGGAATGTGCATGTGGAAATCCCTTCCATTTGCAATGCCCAAGATATCAGATTCTTGCAAAACCCCCTATCAGAACTTTTGGCTTTGATGTGTTTATTTTGTTGCCCAAGATAAGGCAGCAGTTTTGCTGGAGGTTATATTCCTGACACTGAGGTGTTTAAAGGAGAATGTAATCTGTATGAAGGAAGATTTGCTCTCCAGACTGTCTGTACTTTCCCTTGAGAGTTGGCCAAAGAAGAAAATATGTGTGTGGTGTCCAGGGGAAGGATTGAAGAAGTGGAGCCAGTGAAAAAACACTCTATTGTAAGATTGATCACTGCTTGGAAAACAGGAGGGCTGAGCTTCTGAGGAACAAAATTGACAGGTTTTAAGGGTTACATGAACAAATCTTTTTCTAATCAATGAAAACATTATATGAACACTGTAACCACTATCTTAACTGACAAATAAAATGGACATTTTTCAGACAAAAAGCATCTTTGGAATGAAAGGTACTTGCTACACCCTGAGTTCTAGAATTAGCTCTCGCAAAAAGCTATCAGTGGCAATCTCTGCTTTGAGATACTAAAAATTGTTCTGTTTTTTCAATAAACTCAGACTGTTGCTGCTCTCGTCTTGCTGTGTATTTTCATAGGAAAATATTTATCTTACACTTCTCAAAAGCATAAAAAAACCCACTTATTTTTTGTAGTAAGAGCCCTTGAACAGCTGCTGAGAATTCACCATTGATCAGGGTGTGCCGCTTGTGTATTCAACAGAGGGTGATGACCCTGGGGAGAAAATTCTGAGCCATTGAGCCAGGATCAGAGCTCAGCAAGAATCAGGATTTATAAACCAGTTGCTCTGATTCTCCAGAAGTTATCTTGATATCAGTGAACTATTACAAAGGGCTTGACTTCTACAGTAAATTCCTAACGCGCTGTAAAGAAACTCAGTTTTGTAGCATGGTTTTTAAAAATTGCTTTGGGAATTAAAACAATCTAGCAACACCAGCATGTAGCCATTTGGTTACTACCTGTAACACTTGTGGCACTTTAAAGTAATTTTTTTTCGTTTGGAGAATTTTGTTCTGGTTGTGCAGCACAAGATCTAGGGTAGCAAATGCTCAAGCTATAGGAAATGGGAGAAATTACACGGTTGATTTATGCATCTGTTCTTTCCATTAGGATTGGGAAAGCAATTTTGATCAGCAAGTAACTAAACTGCAGAGAATTAATTTTCTTTTGCAAATGTTCTTTTTCTCAAAGAAAATCATGTTTTTCTAAAAGCTTCCTCAAAGTTTCTGGAAATATGACACCTCTGCTTAACTATTCACTCAGCTCTATTTCTTTTATGATTCTTAGAAGAGTGTAGGTTACAACTATAATGTCATTTTTCAGATTAGGTGTCTCCCCTGAATTATATTTGAAACCAATGGTAGTAAGAGACATACTCTGATGGGTCAAAAACTAAACAACTGATATGAAAAAGCCACTTCAGTAATATGTGATTGAATAAATAATATAATATAAAATAAAACACAGCAGACCAAATACAGAATATTAGCAGCAGGTTATCAAAACTCTCTTCTATGATATGGCCACTTTTCCCTACAAAGAAACAAGCAGCAACAACAGATGTTGTACTTATGTAAGAGAGCAATTCCTTTAAGATCTTAAAAATTGTGAGGAATAAGTAGAAATCAAAGGTTACATTTGGTTTGGTTTTTTTACGGATCACCTTCAAAAGATTATTTGTCTATAACTTGCTGCTTGACTGACGGAAGCAAGTTAAGATGAATACAAATCTTCTAACAAAGAGGCCAGTAGGATGCTGGCAATTGGGAGAATTAAATTACAGGAGAGTGAAATACATTTGGTCATGGACTGTTAGGGAGTATAAGACCGGTCGTAGTTTGACATGGAAGTGAATTTTTTCCAGGAAGTTGGGTCAAACCAATCAGTGGTCAGGTTTAGATATTGGCATCTGGAGTGACCACTGAAAGTATGGACACGCCTCTGAGAACACAGCAAGAACTCCCAGGAGAACTCTCTCTTTTGGTTCCGGTCGTCAGAGAGTACAGGCTCTCTCCTGCCCAGCCATTGGCTGGGTGGGGGAGGGGAAGCCACGCGGCCTTGTCCAGGTAGGCCGAGGGGCTGAGGGTCTGGAACCGAGCCAGCTCCTGTAGACGGAAGGGTGGAGAGAAGTGGAGATGCCTTTGCTCCCCCCCCCCAAGAGGGAAAGAGACAGAGAGCCTGGCGGCACCTGGAAATTTGCCAGCAGAGGAGAAGGAGAAGGGGGAGGAATGTCCAGCGTGGGAGGCAGAACACCGGACCGAGATATCAGATATCAGCCGTCCAGGGAGTCTGAACGTTTAACCCTTTCCAGGAAATGAGGGCTTTTTAAAAGTATTACTCCTCCTTAATTTGTAGTAGAAGAGAGATAGTCCGGGACCTGAGATGTTAGAAGAAGAAATATTTAGGTGGGAAGAGATGATGAAGTAGCTTTTGGCTGGACTTTTCTTGTTAGCCATGGACTGAACCAAAATCTCCTGCAATAGAGACTGCATTTCAGGGGGATGCAGTAGTGACCCAGGGAGACCTATTTCAGCTTCGAACAGCACAAGAATGGCGAGAAACGAGGAAAGCTGAAGAGGGAATGGTGATACCCTCTGTCTTCGGGAAGAAGATGAGTCCTGTTTTTGGACCCCTCGGTCCCAGGGGAAAATGGGGGGGACTGTAGTCCCAAGATGAGAAACTGAACTGTTGTATCTTTGAGTCCGTGGCAAAGCATCCTTAAAGGAGCCCTATGAGCAGTCTGTCCATGCACGGTGGTGAGAGCACTGTGACATAGAATGGAGAGTGTCACACTGGCAGATTTTTTTTTTCCGGGCGGTTGCCATGTGTGACAGAGAAACACAAGGGGGCAGCTGTGTTTCCTGGGGGGTCTGTGCTGCAAGAGAGACTTCTCTCTCCCTTGACAGTTTGAGTATGGATTACCTGAAAGGTAGTAATTTGATCAAGAATCTCGAGTGATGTTTCATGGCTGATGGTTTTAGAAATTGGGAGGAGGACGGGTGTTTTAAAAGGTCTTCATCCTAGATTTAGTTTATGTGTTTTCTGTATTAGTAGTAGTTTAATAAAGGTTTTTTCCCCTTTGTTATTAAGCTTGGGCCTGCTCTGCTCTGTTCCTGATAACATCTCACAGCATTTATTTTAGAGAAGGTGCATTTTCATGGGGACGCTGGCATTGCGCCAGTGTCCAACCATGACATTTTTGGTTCCCTGACCGGGAATCGAATTCTGGGCAAGATGAGATGAAGATAAGATGAGAGCTGTGAGATGGGATCAAAAGGAATAAGAGCAAAGCATGTATTAAGTTATGGTGCCAATATAGAGGTGGAGGGTTAGTGTAGGTTATTGTTTTATGTAGAAGTGTATTGAATGTAATTGTGATAATAATTTTAGAAATGTGTGTTCTCAGAGGCGAAGGGTGGAGTGTCGTAGTTTGACATGGAAGTGAATTTTTTCCAGGAAGTTGAGTCAAACCAATCAGTGGTCAGGTTTAGATATTGGCACCTAGAGTGACCACTGAAGGTATGGACACGCCTCTGAGAACACAGGGGGTTAAAAGCAAGAACTCCCAAGAGAACTCTCTCTTTTGGTTCCAGTCGTCAGAGAGTACAGGCTCTCCCCTGCCCAGCCATCGGCTGGGTGGGGGAGGGGAAGCCACGCAGCCTTGTCCAGGTAGGCCGAGGGGCTGAAGGTCTGGAACCGAGCCAGCTCCTGTAGATGGAAGGGTGGAGAGAAGTGGAGATGCCTTTGCTCCCCCCCCCAAGAGGGAAAGAAACAGAGAGCCTGGCGGCACCTGGAAATTTGCCAGCAGAGGAGAAAGAGAAGGGGGAGTAATGTCCAGCGTGGGAGGCGGAACACCGGACCGACATATCAGCCGTCCAGGGAGTCTGAACGTTTAACCGTTTCCAAGAAATGAGGGCTTTTTAAAAGTATTACTCCTCCTTAATTTGTAGTAGAAGAGAGATAGTCCGGGACCTGAGATGTTAGAAGAAGAAATATTTAGGTGGGAAGAGATGATGAAGTAGCTTTTGGCTGGACTTTTCTTGTTAGCCATGGACTGAACCAAAATCTCCTGCAATAGAGACTGCATTTTAAGGAGATGCAGTAGTGACCCAGGGAGACCTATTTCAGCTTCGAACAGCACAAGAATAGCAAGAAACGAGGAAAGCTGAAGAGGGAATGGTGATACCCTCTGTCTTCGGGAAGAAGATGAGTCCTGTTTTTAGACCCCTTGGCCCCAGGGGAAAATGGGGGGGACTGTAGTCCCAAGATGAGAAACTGAACTGTTGTATCTTTGAGTCCGTAGCAAAGCATCCTTAAAAGAGCTCTATGAGCAGTCTGTCCATGCACGGTGGTGAGAGCACTGTAACATAGAATAGAGAGTGTCACACTAGCAAAATTTTTTTTTTCCAGGTGGTTGCCATGTGTGACAGAGAAACACAAGGGGGCAGCTGTGTTTCCTGGGGGGTCTGTAGTGCAAAAGAAACTTCTCTCTCCCTTAATAGTTTAAATATAAATTACCTGAAAAGTAGTAATTTAATCAAAAATCCTGAGTAATATTTCATAGCTAAGTGTTTTTAAAAATTGAGAAGAAGAAGAGTGTTTTAAAACGTCTTCATCCTAGATTTAGTTTATGTGTTTTCTGTATTAATAGTAGTTTAATAAAGTTTTTTTTCCCTTTGTTATTAAACTTAATCCTGCTCTACTCTGTTCCTGATAACATCTCACAACATTTATTTTAAAAAAGGTACATTTTCATGAGGACGCTGGCATTGCGCCAGTGTCCAACCATAACAGACCTCAAAAGGTAGAAAGATTTCTGAACAGCACTTCTTTTAAGATTTTTTTTTTCTGGGTTCAAACTGGAAGAGGGGAAATTTAGGCTAGGTGTAAGGAAGAAATTCTTTGCTGTGAGGCTGGTGAGATACTGGAACAAGCTGCACAGAGAAGTTATGGATGCTCCATCCCTGGAAGTGTTTGAGGCCAGGTTGGATGGGGCTCTGAGCAGCCTGGTCTAGTGGAAGGTGTTCCCATGGCAGGGGGTTGGAATTGGATGATCTTAAGGTCCCTCCCAACCCAGGCCATTCTGTGGTGATTCCATTATTCTTTTAGAAGTGGAGAGGATTCAGAAAGGCTTGAGGATAAAAATGTTGGTAAGGGCTGACCTAAAATGCTAGTAAGTCAAGACAGGAATGAGGACCATGATGGATGTGGCTGCAGGAGATGGTCAGAAGCAGGACTGGAAACAGCTGCCACTGAAAAAGAGAGAGCAGAGAACTGGGGTCTAGGTTCAGCGCTTTTGTTGCCATTATTAACAACTTGCAAAAAATATGTGGCTTCTTTAAAGCACCCAAACTGTTGGAAATCAGCTTTTCCTGAGAGCCTTTCTTTACTTCTAGATGTAGTCTTGGGCCACGAGGCCCATCTGCTGGCTCACCGCTCCCTAGGCCCCCTGGCCAGTCCTGCTAGCCTCCCAGCACTCAGTCCATGCCCAGATGTGTGCAACACTCACAGATCTATCTGGCATCCAGAAGGCTATAGCCAAGCAATTAAAATTTGTGGTTGACTCTTGTTTTAGATAAATCAGATGAGACTTAAAACACATGGAAATTTTCAAGTTAGAACAGCATCCAAAATCTACAGTCTTTGGCCCAACACTGCCTCAGGATACAGCTTTTTTTTCTTCTCTAAAATATTACAAAGGTCAGATTTTTTTTAACCCTTTCCTCTAAATTAACAGTGTATCAGTAGACAAACAAGGGAGTTTGGAGTATTTTTCCCTCCTTGCATGAAGCCAGGAAAGTGAAGGTGAGGGTCTTGTCTCTAAATATAACTTTCATCAGAAACTACCAAAGATTATCAAATCCTCCTATCCTATTAACTGAATACTCTGATATTTCCAGGAATTAGCTTATCTTCATTAACTACAGCCCCACCTTCAGGAAACAGTATCTCTGACCAGACACAACTTTCCTCCCTCTCTGTTTAAAGATAAGACATGAGTTGGCAAGAAGGGAGGGATTCTTTCTTTGCAAGTGAATCAGTGATACCAGAAGTATTAGAAGTTAATGTATCTACAAAAATCACTGGATATCCATCCAGCTCCATCATCATAAACAATTTCCCAAATTATGCTTAAATTGAAATCCAGCCTTATGGAGGATGGGAAACAGGCTTGAGATAACAAGAAATATAGTGAAAATATTGACCAAAGAAACCAGGAAAAAAAGCCCCTTATCTCTGTGTAGTAGTTTGAATAGAGTTCTAGAATAAATGATGGTCATCTTCAGGGCCAGGAGTTGGACTTTGATGATCCTTGTGAGTCCCTTCCCACTCAGGATATTCTATGATTCCATGTTTAGTGCATCTACAACATTGTGCAACCTGGGTGCACCTAAGCACAGCAGGTAAGTCCTGTTATTGCCAGCACAAGGTGGGGGAAACTGAGGCAGCACAGCCAGCGGCCCACGTTCAGATACAATAAACATTCTTAACATCAGCTTGGATGAGTGTCTCTAACAAAACCTTAAAAATACTCTCCCTGTCCTGGGCACATCTTCCAGTCTCAAGGAAAACCACACAGCACCTTTCTGGTTTCTATTATGGAGACAGGCGGTTGGAAAGCAGGTTGCTTTCTCATACTCAATCACACTCTTGTTCAGTAAAATGTTTCTCCACGGGGTCCCTCTGGTTGAGCACCCTGGTACCTATCTGCAGAGGAAAGGAAGGCTCTCTGTTTGGCTAACAGGCACTTGTATTTCAGATGCTTCAGTTCCACAGATGTGAAGAAAACTCCCTGTGGCTCTTGCCTCTGGAGGACCCTTTCTGCTGGCTTAACCACAGCAGTACAGTCTCTGAATATCACTCTATATTTTCGTTGTCAGGAGTTTGGCTGTCACACAACAGCTTTCCCCTAGCTGCAGATGCCCATTCCCCGTGTGGAACAGTGGCATATTTACGTCACTTTAGGGTTAAAAAGTGTAGAGTACAAGACCAAACTGGCATAAAAATATGCCCAAAACTCTTCTCCCCAACAAAATAAACCCCAAATCAACCCAACCCCCACTGTCCCCCTCCCCTCCATAAAGAAAACAAAAGTGACTAATCTTGACCTCTCTCCAAAGGGGAATGTTTTGCTTCTTGAATCCTTGGCTCTGGCTCTTGTATGATACTGGGACTATGACTAATAACTTCTTGCCAGAGTACTGCTGATAATTTCACCTTTGAATAGCTGTTCTCATTCTGGACCATCATAGTATGCACTTAAATTGCCAAGATTTTATTTTTAAAAGAACAAAGAATAAGATATACACTCATAATCCCCTGTATTAGAAATACATTTTTCAGCTTTAACTGTAAGGTTTTGCCTGACAATTTTCCTCCTTCCTCCAAACTGTTATTTTTCAGATGCCTGCTATGAAATGGTTCCCTTTTTCCTTCCTTTCCCTCAAACACTTTTTCTAATTCAAAACAGATTTGAGACTGCTGCTCTTTTAAAACAAATCTGCTATGTGTCATGTCATGTTAGGTCAGCATTGCTTATGTTATGTTTTGCACTTCACCCAAATGAGGCATCCATGCTGCTTTTCAAAGGAAATAAAGCCAGACTAGGTGCAGTGGCTTTCATGGCTGGAATAGATCTGCAGGTTATGGATCTAATGTTATGGCATGGGATAGCACTAGGGAGGACATCACTATCTGCCTTTTTGCTTAAAAAGTTAAAAACAAAGATAACTTCAACTGTTATCTCAAAAAAAGTGTTGTTTTTTTGTTGTTGTTTTTTTTTTTTTTTTTGCCAGCTCCTTTTGCAGCATCCATAATCTACTAATTATTTATAATTTGATAGTTACTATGTGGGCAAAAAAGGGCATAACCCCCCTTAGTACCTGAAATGAGCTTAAAAAATGAATAACCATATGATGACTGCTGCAGCAATCAAAACTGGGAAGGTAAAAAGAGTGGGGGAGAGAAAGGGAGAGAAGCAATTACACAACAATGAGTTTTCCCTGAGGGCTGCTGGTAATTAAACTAACGGCAACATGAATCTCTGTTTGATGTGGTCATGAATTTGTTTTCAAAAGAAAATCTTTAAAAAGATTCTTTCAAGAGAAATTTTTAGAGAACAAGCTCAGCATGAATAATTAGACCAGAAATACTTTGATAAATATTATTATGGGGAAGTAATTTATGGGCCATGGCATCTGAAGGTTAGAAATCCTGGTGATAAATAAGGTGGCAAGTTTGCACCCATTTTGAACACACAAAACCAGGGCTGTGTTCCTGTTTGCTTGAGCCTGCTCCTCAAAAAGGAGGCGGCCTCTTGTTTTGCCATTGCATTAAGCTTTACAAAGACGCAGATGCAAGACAGAAAATTTCAGTGGGAAAGCTCAGAGGAACCAAAGAAAACCACACACAGTTCCAAAGGCACTTTTCATTCTCAGGGGCTGCCTAGAGATCAGAGGTGAAATTCAGTGGTGATAAAAAGTCTGTGAGCTCACTCTACTCCCCCAACCTTTCTAAACATCATTGAATTCTGCTAAAATCATATCCCTGGAAATATCTCCTTCAGAATCTTCTAAATATAAAACGACTTGTATTTTGTAGAAATTTAAGCATCCAGCAAACCCCACTGAAATCCAGAGAAGATGTACGTGCTCTGCATCCTCTAAAATCAATGGACATCCCAAAAGCACATTTCATTTGTTTACTGAGCACTTCAAAAAGTGGATACAGATACAATCAATCAAAAGCCAGCAAATAACCAATGAGTGAACTAGAATGTAATATATTTACCAGTGGAAACCCATGTTTACAAGGAAAAGAAATGGCTTGTTGGCTGTCATGGTGTTATTCACTAAGGCAAACTAGGAGATCTTATACATACCAGGAGCAAAACTACAACAAAGGAAACCAACTGCTAATGAAGAAGGGTTTTCAGTCAAATTTCATGGCTCATACAAAGTCATTACCATGCCTGCAGGAGTTCAGCAGCTCTTCCAGATGAATTCAGGGGGAATGAAGTGATTATTTTGTTAAGCATTTTGTAGTTTTAGACATTTTTGCTTAAAATTTCAAATTCTGAAGCCAACCAGCTGTGCAAGAATATCAGCTTCAATTTCCAGAGTTAGCTTCTAAACAACTTTCTTGCAGAGGAAACCCCAAAAACAGGTCTTCTGTATACACCAAGGTCTCAAAAACTAGATTTTAAAGACTCATATCTGTTCCCCTTTTTTCCTACTGCTTAAATAAAACCTTATGGTGTTAAGCCAATTTCCCAACACTTTGGAGGCTTCATACATTTTGAAAACTAAGAGACAGATAATCTGGCTGCTACTGGTGGCAAGTGCTGCATGGGTTAACTTTCCCAATTTCTCCCATTGCAGGTTTCCCTCTGGTTTTGAGTCAGTTAAAATATCAAGGCTCTTTTCCATAACATTTTAAGCTATAATGCCTTCAAAAGTAAGCAAATGTTCCTGACAAAATAACATGCTCGAAAAATGTAATGGATGACAAAGATAACAAAAAATCCTTAGTACATTTCTTTGTCAGTAACTTCTTCTAGGAATACAGCCAGGCTGGGCATTTGTTTGGACTGGTAAACCATGACTCAAAAGTGGATCTCTTGGCAGCACAAGCAACTGCTCCGTGGTGGAAGCAAAAGGCTCACAGTCTTTCCTAGCTGATTAATCATTATGACAGGCTTGAAGACTAAATGATCTGCCTGGCTCCAGATGTTAGATGTGCATCCACCTCTTATTCTTATGGTTCTTAGGCAGTAGCCTGAAGATAATGATGACATTCTGAAGATAATGATGACCATTTACTGTTCAAAATTAAAAAGGGCTTTGGGCTTTGTAATATTATATTATGATAGAGGAGGCTACTACACAAGATCACACAGCACATATAGTCTAGACATGATGAAATGCTGGAAGACTCTTCAGGCAGAGGTGGTGACAGTCTTGACCGTAAAGCTTTGTGACCCCTTCTCCATTTCCACCTCCAACCAGGACTGTTATCAATTGCACAAAGGCAGAGCATGAACATGTGGCTGGCTCTCTCCCATCCAGCCCCTGCCATTGAGGGCTGCACTAACCCCTGTTAAATCAATAACAAAATGTAGTTTCTCAGTGATGGGAGGCAGCATCTGTTTCACAGCACAGGGTAACACTTCTCAGCTTTTACAGAGAGGAACAAAAAGCAGTGATACAATGAAAGCAGGGGAAAGCATCACGGTGGCAGAAAGAAGGTACTGGATCCTGTCTGAGACAGCCAAAGAGCTCTACAGGATCTTCAGTAGCTGCAAGTAATGGGAGACACCACTTTAATTGTCACATAAAGGGTAATCCTCCACAGAGGGACCAAGTTTGTCTTGGACATTTGCCAGGGAGACTCAGTGACAGTGGCACTCCAGGAAGGGAACACCAGAGAATGAGCACCCTGTGTCTGAAGCAAGCTGCAGCCTGCTCCTCCTGGAGATTGATCACTGGTGTTCACAGGGGCCAGACCATGCTTTACTTGGAAGATCTGGGTATCACCACACAACCTGCTTTAGCTGCAGGCATTTCCTATTTTTTTCTTGCATACTTTCCTTGAATGAGTGAAAGTTTACTCTGGAGTAATCTGTTTTCTTTTTTCTGCTAATCTCTTTTGTTAAGTAGAATTTTTGCCCCAGTCCAATAGAGAGAGTAATCAGCTACTTAGGAGAAAGTCATTCACCCCTAATCATGCAACCTTTGAAAAAAAGTTGTTACATAGTACCTACTAAGGACTTTACAGATTAAAATGCTAATGTAATTTAGAATTAATAAAGATTTTTTTTTTCATTCATTTTCATGGATGGCTTTATGGGATTTGACTAACAGCTTTAGCTCTGACACATCTGCTCTGAAATGTGAAAGAGCTTTACTTCAGTCTCAGACATCACAGTTCCTTTAGGGTGTAAGATGCTTCTGCACATAGTACCTGAGCTGTTGATTTATATTTTCATGGAATCATATAATGTCCCGCAAGGGACCTTAAATATCATCTTATAGTTCCAGCACCCCTGCCACGGGCAGGGACACCTTCCAGTAGACCAGGTTGCTCAGAACCCCATCCATCCTTGACTTGAAAAATACCAAGGCCATCAAGAAATAAACTTTTCAAGTTGTAGCTAAGTTTTAAGATAAATCCAGAACAGCAGTGGGAATAACAAAGATTATAAACATGACCAAGTGCTTCTGTTTTCATTTTAGACCTCCAAGCCTCAAAATGTTTATCATACCCAGTACTCATGGCTGAGGAAATGGAAACAACAGAAAGTGAAATGGCTTGCCTCAGGTTCTGCAGAAAACAATGTCTGAGGCAGGAATGGCACCCACACTGCCTGAGACCCCCACAATAACCACACCAGTGCACGTTTCTAGAAGGGACATGGATGTCATGATGACACAAGTGTCTGACACTGCCTTTTAAAAGCTGATTTTCAGAGAGGACACAGAAGGTCTGGTTGCACTCACTCTTCTCTGGCTCAGGGAGTACTCACAGTGTGCATGTGCAAGTGAGTACACCATGTGGGACCAGCTCTGATATGCATTATTTACACAACAGCTCTACTGACTTAAAAACTAATAAATCCACAGCCTGCACAAATATAACTTTATCTTGATTCTTTGTGTTTTCCCCCCCTGTTGCTGCACAACAGAGCATCTAGTACAATAGCAAAATAAGCCTCTGGCTAAAGTGTAAGCTTGTTTCAATCACAGCATCTCTCCAATGCAATAGAAATAAGTGCCATTTTCCAGGGAACCATTTCTACAGGAGTATTTCACACAGAGGAAATGCTGTCAAGCTTGTTTGCAATGCATTGCTGCAAAATGCTCCACACTTCCCTTACTCTCTGAGCGCCCTCGACTCCTGGTGAGCTTTTCACTGAAGAAGATCCATGTATTTGGATAGAAGTGAAGCACACAGTCTGTAACTTTGCACAATACAAATGAAAGCACAATACAAGAGGTCAAAATGAGGTGTCTCTCCTTATGTATGATAATTATGGTCTGTTTATAATTCTACAGTTAATTTAGGGCTTGTATGTCCCCGCTGGACAAAGCAGCTTGCCCTGTGTGGAAAATGACATTAACTCAATCTTCGCAGACTGTCCCTGAGCCTACAAATGCTTTTGTTAGTACAGTGAACACCTGTACTAATTGCGCACTTCGCTCACTCGGGGGTCACTGCTCATGGCAAAGGTTTTAAATCAGCCACCCCAGGAGACAGACATCATTGTATTTCTGGAGCAGTCATTCCAGTGCTGCAAAACTAGGCAACCCTGGAAACAGATTCACACTCTGAAGTTTCTAAAGGTGAAAGACCGGGATACCCCATTGCTGGACACAAAATATTGGAATGAATAGAGAAAATGAAGAGAGTAATCAGAAACTGCTGTTGAAATCTTAAGTTTAGCACTATTTTTAGTGATTCTATGATTCTTCTGAGTTTCATGTTAATAACATTTTTTTCCCATCTCTCATTATATACCAATACCTGATGCAGCAAAACTTGTAAGCATGGGAGAAATGCCAAATAATTTACTCACTTTGTGATTTGCATGTGCTATTTATGCACCTACAGTTATGCTGGAAGTCAAATGCCAAGGTGAGCATTCATTTCTTTCACTGATGTAGCTGCCCATGAAGTCATGTTCAGTTCTTCCCAGAGAGTCCCTGTTCACACTGATGCTAATCACCACTGGTACTTCTCTTAGCTCAGTATGCAAAACTTGTAGAATCAATGGCACATTATGTGAAAACCAGCATCTAAGTGGCTGTAGGGGGCAGAGATATCTGCATTTCACATTATTCTTCTCCTAATCACTGCATGTAAAAGCTGTCAGCAGGTTTATCACTGGGAAATCACAGAGCAGAAGGTTACTTTAGGTAGGTGCTGCCTTCAATGCAACACACGCCAAGGTGTCATACTGCCCTCAGTACCCAAGTAACAGAATTTTCCAAAGGCAAGGAGCACTGAGGGCGTGGGCAGAGCTGTCCACCCAGCTTTTTGCAGCTGCTCTGTGCCCCAGTGCCATATATGGGGTATATAAAAGGGGAGCAGAAACAGGATTTGTTCAGAAATAGCAAAGAACAGGAGCCAAGGCAGAAAAATAATGAAGCCAGGGCAGAGAAGGGATCCTTGAAGTATTTGGCATTTTCACAACTGCCTCCTATGTGAATGCTAAAAAGGTTTTCAAGGATGCAAATGACCAAATACACAAATTCTTCCTAAGGTGCCTAGGAACTCTAACATTCAAGCTAAAGGCAATGAATCAATATATTTTCTATCAAATTATCTCCAAACTCTTTAATCTGTACTTCATCTTTACAAGCACATAGCATAAATTTTCATGGACACGTAGATGCAAATTTTTTCTACCATTTGTGTGACCCTTTTCAGCCAGATTCATTAGGCAACGTTAGAAAAACAATAATGCCTTGAGCTCTGTGTACTGCATGAGCCCCTCTCTCTCCCTCCGCTGACTCAGGAGTGGGATGTGTTATGCAACAATGTCGCCTAAATATACAGTAGTCCCAGTTCACTCCTCTTTCATTCCAGAGTAAATGAGGAGTAAATTTATTGATGTCAATGGGATTAAGGTAATATAAATGCCCTGAAAAGATGGATCACAGTTAGCACTCAGAAGAGCACACTCCAAAGGTTTGTCCACTTGCATGCAACATATCCCCTACAGTAATAGAATCTAGTAAATGACACATACCACTGCAAAGAACTCCTGTGACTAAATGGTGCATTGTGGAAAGCAAACCTTTCTTCAGTGCACAGAGACAGTCTTTTCTTTTACTTTTTAAAACCCAACCCTGTCATGCAAATTCTAGCCAAGCCTTCACTGTTCTGTTATTTAAATTTCTTAAAATTCCACAGCTTTGTAGAAAACATACTATTAAAAAAAAAAATCTGACTTAAACAGAAAACACCAAACTTGGCAGGGAAAATTCAGACAAACTATAGTCTTGGAAAAGAAATTGCAAGGTTTCTAGCATACACTGTAAAAGTAATGAAAACCAAAAGTTTGTCTGAAGTGTAATTTAAAGAAATGTGTTTGCATTGTTTTCAGATAAAACAATCCCGAGGCCATGTGTAAAAGTCCTGAACTGCAGGACAGCAATGAGTTTGTGAATCAGGACTGTAAATTCCCTTGCTGTGAATGTGGGAGCCATCAGGAGCACACAGGATTGAGTCAGCAGTTACCAAGGCACATACATACAGCACAGGCCACTCAAGTCTCTGAACTGCCATTTATCATTTCCTGACAGAACAGTTTCTTGGCAAGCCTCCTTTAAAAACAATTTTTTTCCAAAACAACCAACCATTCCAGCAGGCTATGAATACCACTATAATTTGGTCTATTTTTCATATCAAGTAGACTATGGGTTCTGGTTTTCAGTTAATTAAAGAAACCTTCTTTTCAGATTTCCAAACGTCGCTTGCAGCAGGGTAGAACCCACAGCGAGCCAGCCCTAAAACTGTGCCAGTTACAGACTGAACTGTATGGAAATGGAAGGAAAATCCCCCCAAACATAAATAAACCCAGGGTTTGAAGTTGCAAAGCCCAGCTTACATAACACCAAATTTGGTTGCCCTGCCAAACTCTTAAATTTGGTCTCAGATGAAAATTACTGTCTTGGGCTTGACTGTGTTTCATTCTCCTGAATGTGTAATGGCTCTGAGCTGTCTGTCACAATTTGAACTCCAATTATTATTATTATTATTATTATTATTATTATTATTATTATTATTCCTACTACACACTAATAGCACTTTAGGTGCACACACACAGAGAAGCAGCCCTTGCCTTGAAAAATGCATGATCTAAAGAGATGAGATAAAAACAAGGGGGGGCAGAAAGATTAGATTTTCATTCTTGTTTTAAACATATGCAACTGAGATATGGAGGGATTAAATGTCTTTCCTGTGCTCACACATAAAATATCTGGGGCTAAACCTAGGAACTGAACCAATGTTTTTCAGTTCAAATCAACTTCATCTTCCTTCATTAACCCTTTACTTACTAACTACAAGTCCATTCCAACCTGTGTTTATAAACTGAGATCTCAGTTCAGCCCTTGGGCACAGAGGCTCCAAGCACAAAAGGGGAACAGTACCCCTCTAACCTCTTGCAAGAATATATATGCTCATATAGCAGTAGTTACTCAGGAACTTATCACTTGAAGCTTTAGAAAAATAAAAAACAGCTTAGGAAATAAAGTCCTATATTCTGATTTCTTATTTAGTGAAGGAAGTCTGAATTCTGCTGTTTCTCTGCAGAATCCTCTATGCAAGCAGTCACAGAAACAACAAACTGTGCCATGCTTCAGGAAAAAAGTAAATAATCATTTAAGGGATTTCTCTAAACTTCTGACCTGCATCTCACACATTCTTACAAAAAAAAAAAAAAAAAAAAGGGAAAGAGGAGTAGTTATGCATGTTTCAGTAAAGAATTTTATTATTTGGTCTTTAGAAGAGTTTTGTCAGGCTTCGTGATGTGACCATCTTTCTGCAGAGCTGTTCCAGTGTCCAACCACCCTCTGGGTAAAGAACCTTTTCCTGATGTTCCACTTGAACTTCCCCAGATGCAGCTTTATTCCATTTCCTTGTGTTCTGACACTGGTGGCCAGAGACAGGTGATCAGCACCTCCTCATCTGCTGCCCCCCTTGCCTTAAGAATGTGTGATTTTAGACGCTCTTACTTTGGTCAAATAAAAAGTCAAGGTTTTGTTTTGTTGTTGGTTGGTCCCTTTTTTTTTTTTTTTTTTTTTTTTAATAGAAAGAGTAAATGTACCTGGGATTCAACTTCCACATGAATTTCAAATCTTCATTCCAAAATATGGATAGAGGAGAACATCTCAAAACACTTATTAGGCTTAAAAATAACTACAATAATATGCAGAAAAGTATGTGTCTCTTCCTATCTTTTTGCTTGGAATAGCTGAAGCTTTTCAGCTGAAACAGTCCTATAAATTTAAGTCTGAGATGCCCAAAATGGAAAACTTCAGGTCAGGTGGCTAAATATGCATACAATTAAAACACAGTCTTATAGTAGGTAATGTCTTACAAAGTTTTGGTAAGTTTCTGAAGCACTCCTGATGGCCAAAACCAAGAGGTGTGTATGCATAATAAACCCTAAAATGCAGTTAAGGGAAGACAAACTGCTTCACTGCTTGGCTTCAGTACCCCACATTCGGTTACTTTTACAGAAAAAAGGGTTGCCATTACATGCCTTGGTCAGAAAATAGAATTTCTGTTGTATGGGAAATTATGGCATATCACAATTTTTTAACCTCTAAAAATATTGAGATATTTCAAGGAGTGGAGCTGGTAAACGATTTTAATTTGGAAACACATAAATGACTTGAGCTTAATAATGAATGTTGACAGTAGTGAAATGTTTCATTGAAAGAGTAAAAACTCTATCACTATTACAAAGGGCCTGAAAGGAATAAAAAGACAACAAAACAGACTAAGTACAGCCTTGGATTAAAATGCTGACCAGAATGAAAAATTCCAAATCAATGATTCCAAGAAGATTCAATGGAAAATGTTATTCAAGTAGTCCTCTTCACGTAAGACAACACAGAGGTTTCTAATGGAACTTCTATTCCCAAAAAGGTTGATTTTTGCCACCTCTAACTAAAATAAGGTTTTTAGGACTTCTTACTATTTGAATAACATCTCCTCTCTATGACAAACCCCATCCATTTCTCAGTCCTTACTTGCCACCAGCTTGCCCTCCTAAAATGTTGCTCCAAGCTGCGCACTGGGGAAGCACTTTGGAGAGGCTTCTGAAGAACCATCTGCCATGAGGGCTATCAATTTGAAAATAATTTACAAAACTGCAGAATTTCCTGTTTCTCTAAGTGGTTCCAAGTAGCTCTTTCCAGGAGAAATCCCTGGGGAGATAAACTGGTTTTCCCTGTACAGAACTGCAACTGCTAATGCTGCAGAGTAGTAAGATTGCCAAAAAAAAACCTTTGAATGGTTTTTGGATGGTTGAAGTGCACCTTACGATCTCCAGCTTTGCTCAAGGTGAACAGGCAGCATGTTTTACCTGGGAGTCTGACATGCAGACTGTGTTGTGGGGTCACTGTGAAAATACAGTGGGATGGAGGTCCTCTAAAGCCAGCTAGACATTTGCCATTGACTTTAAAAGCAGCAGAAGCACAGTCAAGAATAATTAATTTTTATCAACAACACACTTTAGGATTACTTCCAACATCATTCAGGTCAGGGCTGGCCCTGAAGGTGCTTCAATCTGCAGAGTCAATTAGTGTCAGTGTTAGTCTACTTTTTCCAATTTTGGCTAAAAAAAGTCTCTTCAACACTTTTAGTTGTAGAAATTGATGGAAAATAGAAATCCATCCAATGATTAGAGGTGAAAATTTTCCATTAATCTCTGGTCTTACTGAGTTTCAGTGATACAAGAAACCATCTTGACCCTATAGCCCAGTTTGTTAAGCCAGTTCTTGTACACATTGATCTGATTACCAGAGAAAGTATGGAGGGAAAAGAAAACAATAAGAGCTGGTCATGTGGTTTTATGAGACATGAATCAAAAATCTTAGCCCTGGTTGCCTCTTGAGGATGGTAAGAAACTCAGGTTTATGAAGGATATCCCTGCTAAAGAAGGAATGTGGAGAGATCTGCAGGCTGCACAGCGAAAACTCCACACTCCATGACACACCTGGCAAAACCAATGGAGAATCTCAGCCGCTCCTGACAGGACCAGGGCACCACAAGAAGCACTGTGTGAAAAGAATTTAACAAAGGCAAGGAAGATGTTGAGGATCACTGCAATAAAACCCCACTTGCATGGGGTAATTCTGGAAAACATGGAGGGGCATTGCCCTTTGAAGGAGCCTTGCTCGTGTTCCAGCATGTTCTGGGTGCTTCCCACAAATATTTGTACCTTGACTTGCATTCAAAGAGTTAATAAGGATAATACCTATTTCCTGGCAATCAGGATGTGCCTTCTGACTGTCTGAAATGCTTCGTAATGAAACCTTAACCTCTGCTTCCAGGAGGACTCTTGTACCAGGCCACTGACCCAGCTGCTGGACACCCTCCTCAAGCATCCACAGAAATTTCCCTCTTTGTCTATAAAGATTAATGTATAATGTTTAAAACACTCTTCCTAGACAGGCCCTTTAACTCTGTGTAATTATGACACTGCTTCTGATATGAATGGCTCTCCTTGCCACCAACCTTCTCCCTGCCCTTCCCCCAAAATAAAAAATTCTGGTTGGAAACCAAAACAAATAGTAGATTTTTATCATGCAGAATTTGTTAATAATACTTTCCCTGAAATAGTTCCCAGGCCTTTTTTAATGCTCAAATAAAGGCAAAAACATTTACAGCCAGCACTCTAAGCCAACTGATAATTTATTTGAGCCATACTGAAAAGCTCAAGGGGGATTTTGAATGAAAAATCTAGTGAATAAACTGATAGCCAAATACTCCCTTGGAGTCCTGCCACTGTAATACACAGGATGCACGGAGCTCTGTCAGTGACAGAGACATACACTCAAAAACAGTCAATGAGAAGATAGTTAAGTCTTGTCAATCTAAAGCAGAAAAGATTACGTCTTTGAGTAAACCATGAGCTTTAATATTTCCCAACTTCAGTAGCACATAGATGATTAAGTGATAAATGCCTACTGCCTTAAAAACTTAAATACATATATATATATATATATATATATATATATATATTTAATAATTTAACAATAAGATAAGAAAGGCAAAACTCTACTTTCAGAATTTCATGGGAAACTTGATACATGGAAAATTCCCAAAGATGCTACTGACTGTTACAGAATTTGCATGTACAGACCAGGATTAAAACTCACAGAATTAGAAAAAAGGCAGATTTTTTTTCAAAGTCACTTCAGAGCTATAAAATTGCTTTGAAGTATCTAAGCCAAGCTAATTTTCAGGACTCAGCTGCCATATTGCCAAACATAAAATAAAATATATATCAAGAAGTAAAGAATTTCAGAGTAAATAAATGATCAAGTTATTCGTTTGCAACATGAACTTAAGAATATGAAAAAGTTTATTCTGTAACTGGAAAAGTTTTTCCTTCCTCCTTTTGTTTTGTCTCATATTTTTCCCCTGAGTTCATAGCTGAAAGAAAATTAATTCATATAAGAGTAGCAACATGAAAACATAGTCTTCACAATTTACTGAACAGTAGTTTGTTTCCAATATTGCAATAGATGGGAGTTTGAAGCACCCTGTTGCTTTGGCTGTAGCAAGAGCACTGGTTTAGCCTTGATTTGAACCTGCTGTTTACAACACACTGTAAGCCCTTCCCATATGGCTGACTTTTAGTGAGATTTATGTGGAAAAAAAACCCCACTGCCAACCGAACATGGGAAAAAGGAAAATATTTTGCATGTGTGTATTTATTTTTACAATTACTTTGGAGTGCAAAATGAATGAATTTATATTACAGAAAATGTATGTTTTACTCTGACGAAATAACTGTGCTGCTCTTTTGCTTGTTATTTGACTTGCATGTAACACACAAAAGATGTGGGATATTCCAGATGCGGCCTCTGAAGAGACTGGATGTCCAAACTGCTGAGGTTTTTGCAGCTTTCCTGAACTGGGCTCCTGGTGCCTTTTAAAAATTTTGCCCCATTAATCACCTTGGGGATATTCTGTGCATGTGAGTATGCACATGAGTGTATTTAATTGATTGTTTCACCTTCTGAACTACTCAGAAATCTGGAAATTACTTTCAATGAGCAAACAAACCATTGGAATAATCTCTGGAACTTATCTCAACCTCTGGAGACTCCAATGTTGAGCTAAACACACCAGGAAGGCTGGATTTGTATTTCAGCACTTCTGTTTCCAGCTATGACCCAGAATCAGAGATGAAATTTAAGAGGAAAAACAATTTACAGCTAGAAACAGCTCAAAGCTAATTTAGCAAGGGTCACTTGTGTAGCATTTCATGTGTCCCAACTGTCCCTTTGCTGCACACACTTAAGCCCTAACCAAGAGTTATGGCTGCGAGCACATACGTGCACTGAGAACATTCCTCATCCCATTTTTCAGGGAGCAGGGGGACAAGCACAAAGATATGTCTTGGTGATGCCTGGGCTCCAGAGCACACTCCATCTCACAGCTGCAAAACAACCCAAAGAAGAAAGATGCTATCATAATTAAAAGTATACGGCATGGGCTCATGAGATTTGGGTCTTGAGTGGATTGTTTGAGAGAGAGAGCTCTGAAGTATGTAAAGAATTAACTACTAGTCCCATGGTTTCTGTTCCATTTTTTCATCCCTAACTGTGCACGTTTTTCCTGTTGCCACAGCTCCTGAAGTGTAACACACCTCCCTGACTCACAATGACACTGTCACGGACACAAATGCATCTTCACACAAGGCAAACAGATTCCAAGCAGCTACAGAGCTGGGAGGAGAACAGATTTATAATCACAGAAGTGGAGTTGAGCCTCCCAAATAGAAATGAAGGGGATGCAAACTTCTGAACTTTGGGAAAGTTTAAATCTGTCTTTTTTCAACTCACACCACTCTGACTAAATACTCATCTCAATGTCTCACTGTAGTTTGGGGAGACAGGGAATAACATTTTTATTATTTCCATTCTACAGATGGTCAAGCTGAAACACTGCAAGGTTTATTGACTTACTCAGAGTTGCACAGCATGCTTGAATGGAAGCAGAACCCCAGCTGGCCTGATTCCCACTCCCGGGCTTTTAGCTGTTACACTCTCCTGTATTTGCTCCTTTTAACATCTGATTACTTTACTACTCTAATCAGCTCCCCATTTTATACTCAAATTATTTCCTTAGGTTACATTAAACCCTTTCGTCACATTACCCAGACAAGACTATAGATATATTTTTTCAGCCATGCACAGGCACAAATTTAGTTTCTTTTGTTTAAGTGCAAACATGCACAGGGTCAGTGAAAGGATCCAGACTCTGAGGAATTATTCCTCTGCTCATTTTCATGTTCACAACATGAATTACATTAAGAGCAGAAATTAAGTCATTAGCATCTCCCTGTATTTACTGAAAAACTAATAAAACATCACATTTTAAATGCTTGCTACTGCATACTTTTGTTAGCATATCACCTCTCCCACTACCGATGACTAAACAACTGACATAGCTGGATCTTGGCTGGATCTTGCTACAGAACAGCAGGAACACTGATAAAGCATCTTCCAAAACTGAGTTATTTATCTGGCCAGGGAGATTTCCTCCCCCCCTCCCCCTTCTCTCTCTCTTTCTGTGCGTGGCTCATGAACCTGACCCAACACGTTTCCAGAAGAGTCTCTGTGGTTGTTGTTGCCAGACAATGCCTGCAATCATTTTTCTCCAGCCGTACATCCAAACTAGGGCGGGGGAGGGAGGGAGAGGGGGAGGAAGAGAGAAAAGCTCTTTTGTTTGGAAGTGTGAAGAACTCTGTCGAAACATGTCTCTTCAGGGTAGTTTTAAGTTGCAGAACTGATAAGAAAAAAATCCAATGTAATGATTTCCCTCTGCTTGCTGTGCCTACCCTCTGAGCACTCCCCTCTGCTTCTGGTGCCCATGAATGAGAGAGCTCTTGAAGAAAAGGCCCTCCCTCTAGGAATACATTCACTACACTTTTTTCCCCTAGGTTTCATAGAATCATAGAACCATTTGGTTTGGAAGATGACCTCTAAGATCATCTAGTCCAACAGAAATCTAGTCTCTGTAGTTCTCCCCCACAGCACCACCAGGTACTCCCAAAGGGGCTTCTGTCTCCACATTAAATTGATGGAGTGTCCCAGTGTAGCTGACAATCTCTGCTGATCAGGCTGTTGTGCTCAAAAAACTGATGGACTGTGGGGCTCCCAGAGGGGAGGGCCAATGCTTATTTGGAGGCTCTCTTCCATGCAAAGCATGAAACTTATGAGCTGGGGAAATTGCCTCTGGCCAAAGCCCAGTCCAGGGAAGGTTTAAGTGAAAAATAAAAAAGTCTCTTAATGGCTTAGCAATAAAACCATGGGATCTGCTAGAGCATCTGACAGTCAGAGAGAGTTAGTTTACTCATGATTTAACTTGGTTCACAAAATTGAAGGAAAGACATCGTGCATTAGCTTAAAGTGGGTTGCAAAAGTGGTATGTAAGAAGCGATGTAGCATCCACCAAGTAAAAGGTCTTGATTGCAAGGAGAGCAGGAAAACAAGCCAAACTGTTCTTTTCACACTAATTAATTAAATAAATAATATTCCTGCCAAAAAGTTGCCAACCGCCTTCAAACTGCAGGGCAACGTGTTCACACTGGATTAGCCCAGGAACGTAGCAGTTCCTGTCCATTCCTGCTTACAATTTTTTGATTTTTTTTTAATAGAATAAAAAAGGTGCCTTTGCTTTGGAAAGAATTTTTTAATGTGTGACTACTGTAATGCAGAGTAAAGCAGCCAGCTTAATCTTTTTATGAAAGATGAACAAAATAGATTGGTGTTTGTTCAAGTTTGTTCTAGAAACAAGCTGGACTTAATCCTTTCAATAATAATCCCCGAATCTGCTCCTACAGTACTTTGGACATTTTTCCAAGGAAAAAAGCTTGGGGAAAAAGGGAATTTTCCAGTTTACGTGGATGTGCAACCAATAATAAACAAAAGCTGTTTATGCAACGAGCTTCATCATTTTACTGTGCCTCTGCCAGGTTGCACTGTCTCACTATCTAAAATTGAAATTTATTCTGTCTGTGTGTTACTCAGTCTCTCTGGTGAAGTGAAAGAAGAATATGTTTAGATCATCTCTGCTCTGTATCTCAAGAACAAAGGTTTGTACTTCTACATGGTTAAAACCAGGTATGAGGTAATCTTCAGCATTCCTCATGTGCTAGGGAGGAAAATACACCTAGAAAATATATCTCTCACCAATCCTAATCAAATTAATCAGTTACTTCTGTGGATTAGTGATTTAAGGAAAAATAGGCAGGCTGAGAGAGGGCCTCATAGACAAAATTATCTACCACATAATGAAGAAAATGCACACATTTTTCCTTTACCAAATATGTCCCAATAGTCTGCGGCCATCTGGAAATTCATACACCCCTTTTGAAAAGCTTTTACTTTCGCTTTCTTCAAAATTACTAACAATTCATATGTACATTTTTTTTTCAGTTTCCCAACTCATTAAAAAGCCCATCCAAAACCCAGAAAAAAAAATCTCTTGGCTTTGAGGAACAGCCACATACAACCTCAGGGGCTTTTATTGGACATCTGATGCACACAGACCTTTCTCCACAGAGACAGTGAAAGTAACAAGGACCTTTGGCACTGATCACAGAACCACAGAATGGTTTGGGTTGGCAGGGACATTAAAGGTCATCCAGTCCCAACCCCTTGCCTTGGGCAGGGACACCTTCCACTATACCAAGTTGCTCAAAGCCCCCCCAGCCTGGCCTTGAACACTTCCAGGAATGGGGCATCCACAATTTCTCTGTGCCAATGTCTCACAGTAAACAATTTCTCCCTAATATCTGATCTAAACTGCCTTTCTGTCACCAGAGGACACAAGGAAAAATGATGCACCACAGCTATGGTCACGATGAAGAGACTAATTTATTTCCTCTGACACCAATAATTTATAGTTCTCAAAAGGTGCCAGTGGATTGGAGGGTGAACATGCCACCTCTCCAATGACACTGGACAAACTACCAGTACATCAAATTTCTCCGCCTCTATGAAGGAATGCAAAACAATAGGTTGTTTACAGAAAGTTGCGTGAGAAAGTTTTCTACAAGAATGTAAACTCAGAAGGCTTTAGAAAATCTTAAAAAATCAGGGTGACACCTCTCTTTCGTTTTGAAGTCATTCCCCCTTGTTTTGTCACTACATGTCCTTATAAATAGTCCCTCTCTATCTTGTAGGCTCCCTTCAGGTACTGGAAGGCCATAATCAGGTCTCCCTGGAGCCTTCTCTTTTCCAGGCTGAGAAACTCTTTCAGCCTTTCCTCACAGGAGAGGTTCTCCATCCCTTTAATCATCTTGGTCGCCTCCTCTGCAGCTGCTGCAGGAGGTTGATGTCCTTTCTGGGCTGGGGACCCCAGAACTGGGGGGCAGTGCTCCAGGGGGGATCTTGGCAGAAAAGAGTAGAGGGGCAGAGGAGCAGAGGGGCAGAATCCCTTCCCTTGCTCTGCTGCCCACACTGCTTTGGATGCAGCCCAGGATACAATTGGCTTTTTGGGCTGTGAGTGCACATTGCTGGCTCATGTTCAACTGGAGCCAAAGGAATGCATCAGTTTGTACTGCTGCTGATAGCAGCTTCCTGTTCACAACTTCTGTAAAGAATATGGGAGAGGATTAATGTCTCTATCCCTTTATGCTGATCCAACAAGCGAATCAGACACTAGGCAGCTGACAAACATTTCTTGAGGGTGGGGAAGATTGCTTTTGTTTCCACACGCAGCCCAGGGTCCTGGCTTCTGACCAGACCTCCCTCCTGTGACATCTCTTGGGCCAGAAGATACCTTGCTTCCCTAGATATGAGTCAGAGGCAAGAACTCAACTAGAGATCAATATTTTCTTATTCTTAGGTTTTCTGGGAAAAATTGTTCAACAGCTTTGTATATTGGGCTCTGCAGATGTGTCAGCATGCTGCTGTTTTTACACAACATGCAATGATAAATCACTGATCCTAAACTAGCTTCTGTCCTTCACAGACGTTTCCTGTTCTGAAAGCTCTCCTGTGCCTGATAGGTTCATCAGCTGCTGGAGAGATTGTGAATAAACTGTTCTTTATTTATGATGTGCTGTTCACTTCTCTGGAGATGTGTCCTGCTTCATTTTACAGCTGTAGAAATCCATCAGCAAACAGATCCCTATTTAATCATAGCACAGGACAAGAGAGTCAGAAAATACTCCAGGAGCAGAGAAGTGACAGATACAGGGGCTGAGTCCTGAGACTTTCAGACTGTATACCACCCCAAACAAAGCTCATGTATTTCACACCAAATTCTGCCTTCGACAAACTCACACATCATGAACAAGTCATGTTGTGAATTTTTGTATTAACTAAATACGAGAGCAGGAAATAACACTTTAAGTTCTCTGATCACATAGCGGATGCCTAGACATTATGAAGGGAGTTATTCAGATAAGTAACAGCCTCCAGCCAATCTTTTCCTTAAACCATACAGAAGGCAATAACCTCGTACAAGCCTGGGCATGCTGTCCCTTCCACTTAGATCTTCAACTCGCCTGACAGTATATTTATTTTTCCTTCAATCAAAGGACCTGGCTGGCCATTTCATAGTGTCTAATCCAGCTACCAGTGAAGTAAATGGAAATTAAATTGTAGCCATCCACTTAAGAGTAGGAAATTAAAATTCAGAATTAAAAACCCCATACAGGAAGAAAAATTTGCAGTGAGTACATACATTAAGCAATGTAACAGGCACATACAACAGGGTATATAATTTCCAAAGGACAGAGAGACAGGTTCAGAAGTTGTTCTGGTTCCACGTGATAGCTCAAACCAAAGGTACATTTACTTTCATCTAAGTTAAAAGACACAGCGGAAAACCCCTTCTTAATCATAAGTGAATAACTACAAGATGCTGTCAGTGACAATTTTTTAAGATTCCAAATACTTTCTTAGAAATTAATTTCACAAGTATGACCATGTGTCAATGTCTGGCCTAGCACTCCTTTGAACTTAGTTTCTTATTACTGCAATGACGTCTTATTTTGGCAGGCCAGTTCCCAACAACAGTAAACCTGGATATTGCATCCCAGGTTTGGGGTTAGATATGGGGTTCTTATTTATGTTAGCTAGCCGAGTCCTGTGTACCCCCATGCATCCCCCGTGTCTCCCCTCCCGCGCGGTTACTCACCCCAGGCTGCCCACCATTGGAGTGTTCCCCCGTCACTCCTGTGACCACTTCCCCATCCAGTCCTGAGGAGTTCGGTGTCTGTCACCCTGATCCTCCAACCCCGTTTGCCCTGGGGCTCCACATCTGCCCCTGCCGCGCCCCTGTTGGTCACTGTAGTCGACGTCACAGCCACAGCACGTGCCCCATTGGCTGGGGGGGGGGTGTTCCTGTTCCCCTCGCCCCACCCCTGATAAAACCCCACATCTCCCCAGCCCTGGTGCCATTTCCCCCACGTCGCGTGGGAAGCGCGGGTCGCAAGCCCCCCACTGCAGCTCTCCGCAACAATAAAGCCTTCTTGCTTTCCTTCGTGGGTGATTTGGACAATTCCTTCCCTCTTTGCCTTGGACCCTCGCACGGGCGACAGACCAGGCAGACCCCAACCGGCGTGCCAGCCGCAGCGGCACGCGGGAGCGAAGCAGCGAACCCGAGCTCCGGAGGGAGGAGCGCCGAAAGGCGCCGGAGCTGCCCGGAGCGGGGAGAAACAAGCGCGACACTGCTCTTGAGAAGCTGAAGAAGCCACAGAAAAAGTGCTGCATGGAAACATGGTGTGAATGTATACTGGAGGGGTCCTTTACACACTTACACCACGTGCATGAGCAACAACAACCACTATAACCATTTGGATTATATATTCATTATCAGAGTTTCAAGAAAGACTAATCTGATCAGGATTTAATGCGTGCTAGATTCCATACTAAAACCGGAAGGAGAACAAGGGAAAAGAGAGACCCTGCTTCAGGTGTCTTCTAGTCCAAGTAGTATAGAGTGACAACAAATGGGGGACAAGAAGGAAACAATAGGCAGCATGATGGGTACTTCATCCTGGCATGAGTTTTGCAGAAGGATCTGAAAAAGCAGAAAACCTTTAAGGTATTATATATATATATATATATATATATATATATATATATATATATATATATATGATAGTGTGTGGGATGAAGTACAAATGGGCTTCTCTAGGAAGCAGGTGACACAAGCTGGTGTAAGCCATGAGTCAACAAGGTGACAGACAGGAAGGATCATGAAAGATCTTTAATCTAAGGTCCATATACTCAGTATGATGGCAGAAGTGTTAGAAGGATGCAAGGAGAATGATGAAACCTCAAAGCTGAGGGCTTGGAAACTTGCAAATAGCAGCACATACCTCAGCAAATTAAGACAGGGTGAAATTATTGCATTTATCAACAGAAAAAATAATGTTGCAATAATGAAAATTTTGATGGCAACACCCAAAACAAGTCTTAATATTAATTAATAACAACAATTAATATGAAATGAAAACAAAATGCTATTTTCAAAATATTATTTCCACTGAGTAAACAGTATAACAGAAATAATCTGTGTCCTCATAATTCAACAAAATAAGAACATTTCAGAAAAGGTATCAAGCTTTTGAAGAAGTTACTCTGTCTTGCTTGGAGGTGGATAAGCTGAGTATGCTTTTAACATTGTGGAAGAGAAGTCATATGAGTTTCTATGCTGTTACTGAGTTCTGCAGTATTAAGTTCTGTACTATAAAAACATTCTTTAAAGATTACAAATTCTGGCATCCCATGTCTATAACTCATGTTACAAATGTTTACAATTACAGCTGTATTTACTTTTCCTCTTTAATTTTTCTCCTTACAGTGAAACTGATTTATGTTAGCATTGACAATAAGACATAGAAAGAAGAATAGAATTTTCACAATGAGTTTATCCAGTTTGTGATGTCATTAGTAAGGGAGATGAAAACATGAAAGAATCATCCATGGATTCTTCATAATAAATTGGATTTTAATAGGAAATGGCACAGGTACTCTCTGGTAATCTGAAAACTCAGTTGTTAAAGATTTGAAGCTCTGAAGAAGATTTCACCATCTTCTTCATGACTTGTGCTTTGTGACAGGTGAAGTACAGTCTTTAAAATCAATTATACTTGTGTCTCAGGACAACATATTCCATAAGACTGGATTTAATACATTACAGTGTATTGGCCTTTAAAGGCACATTTTAAAAAATATTTGCGTCCACATGCAAGTATTTAATGTTTTAAGAAATATCTATTTTACTTTAAAAAAATTACAAAATGTATCCTTTACTTGGAAAACACTAACTGTCAAATCAAATTAACTGAGAAAGCTCTCACAGATGAAACAGCCATAAAAAACCCCAAACATGATGTTTTTGAAATGTAGAACAAATTTCATCCATCCAAACTTTACAAACTAGCAAATAAGTTCTAAGTTGCAAATAAGTTGCAAATAAGTTGCACAGTGCATGATTTTAGGAAATGGTTTTGTTTCCACACTTTTGAGGACACTGAAAGATTCATCCATCAGATAAAAATGCAGTGGATTCTACTTGGTACAATATGAATTTATTCTGAACCTGACAGAATTCAGCACCTTTAGGGACAGTGCTATACGAATTGTCTAGGTTACTGGCAAAGTTGTATAGACAAGAGTGAATGATTTGACAAGACCAAATTGGAGAATAACCTACTACTGAATGACCCAGCACTCGAGAGTGTAAAGCTGTGCCCTCAGTAACCCCAAATTTAACTAAAAATAGTTTGATACTATGACTTATAGCACAAGCTATGCAACTTCTTGCATGGTGGAACTTGTTTTAAAATGGAGATTACCTTGAAGTAACCTCTGTTCCTTTTACAAGATTGTGTTTCCAGCCACATTGGCTACTACAATTCACATGGAAAATTAGCACTGGGACAGTAAGTGAAGATTTGAAAATCAGTGTGACTACTTACAGGGTTCAGCATCACAGTTTGAACAGACTATTTTACATGCCTTATTTACAATACTTGGCCATTCATAAAGACAAGTCACATACTTATCTACCCAAGAAATCCAACGTACCAACAGTGTGAGTTTCTATCCCTTTATAATCTGAAAGAAATTGATTGTGATGCATCCTTCGAATTCCTACTGTAAAATTAGGACTTAGCACTGTAAAATATCACAGGTCTTTACACCAGAGACTCTAAAGCAAACTTTATAGTTGAACAACACAGAGATTTCTTGGATTTAGGGCTCTAGAGTCATGTGTTACTCACGGCTCTTAACATCATATTTCAACTGATTCCCAAATTCTGAGAGAGTTCAAGCCCAGGTTTGGCTTGTCACCAATTCATGCTTAAAGAAAGAGCATTTATTAAAATTATTGAATAACTCTTCTTTGACTTCAATGAATTTCGAATCAGACCTATAATCCATCAATCTCTGGTCTTCCCCCTAAACACAAAATTACCTGCAAGAATACATTTTTGCATTACAGGCCTCTGTTTAGCAGAGCACTGGCATGGCTCCACAAAGCTCACCTCAGTGATGATACAAGTTCTTACCTTTTCCCATCCTTTTACGTTAGAAGAGAAACACATTACTGAGTTCAAGGCCCTCAGAGTAAGAGCTATGACATGTACAAAACAACAGTATATTTACTTTTGGTATTGCAGACACTTTGAAAGTCAGACTTTGAGAAAGACTGGAAGTGGGAGAGGGGAAGAGGGGAAAAATTCTTCACACTCCAATGGTGTGAAGAAATACATGAAGAAATACAATATTAACAGTGGTCTCTGAAAGTTAGTGTCTAGTCATGGTGGGGTTAAACAAAATCTGGTTGGTTCTCTTTTGAAGCTTTGGGGTTTTTTTTTTTTTTTTTTTTTTTTTTTTTTTTTTTTTTTTTTTTAACCTGGAAAAAGCTGAATTTGACAATCAGTCAGTCAATACAAGTGAACTGAGTTTCTGAAGTCAAAAGTCAAATAGGCTGTGTCAGTACTGCATCATCTTTTTGCAATAAACCATTACCAACTCAGTCACATCACATGTCACAAATCAAAAGCCAAAGCAAACACTTGAGTAAAATGGACTTTTTTCAGTCACATTTTGTGCTAAGCTTCTCTTTCCTTCTTGGAATGTCAGTTAAGCCTTATAAACATTACAAAGCAGAAAGAGTTGCAATTAATTACTTGGAAATGGATATCCATTATGGGTATCAATTAATGGTATTAATTCTTTTAATGGCAAAAACATACTAAATGCCTTCCTACACTTCATATGATTATATAACACCAGTCAATTACACTACAACAGACAGGCACTATAACTTATTTTGGAGGATTTCATGCTGTTTATCTATCTCTCAAGGCTCCTGCTTTGGGGCTGGAAAACAGAGCTCTGTTATTTTTACATTACTTGACAATTTACTTTCCATTTCACTTGTTTCTTCCTGGAGTTACAGCTGCAGGCTCACAAAATTGCCTGAGCCTGGAGAGATAAAAATCAAACCCCAAAACAAACAACTCCCCCATCTTTGCCTCATCCTGAAATATCTCAGTTTGATAATAATGCAAGTAAAGGGAGATAAATCTCTCCCATGGATACATTTTTTCTTTTCTCTCTGTGCAAATATTGGCAGTAGTGACAGATTTTATTAAACTGTGTCTTACAAGATGCAGTGAACGAAGTGACTTGGGCATCATTGCAGCTCAAAGTTTTGAGTTTTTTCAGAGAATCATAAAGGTTGGAAAAGGCCCTCAGGATCACTGAATCTAAATTTTGACCAAGGCCCTCAGGATCATTAAATCTAACTTTTGATCGAACACCATTGTATCAACCAAACTATGGCACTCACATCCAGTCATTTCTTCAACATTTCCAGGGATGGTGACTCCACCACTTCCCTTGGCAGCTTGTTCCAACCCTTGACAACCCTTTCAGTGAAGAAATACAGTTAATAAGCTTGCTTTCCTCCAGGCAAGAAGGAGCAGATATGAAATCGTCTTCCTTCAGCTCCTGAAGAAATGCCAGATCTGAGCTAGGAAATGAGCTCAGTTCTGCACCAGCACACTCCACCTAAGTCCAGACACTAACCTCCTTTGTGACTGCAACCCCTGAAGTTGAAAAGTTTCATTTCAACCACAGTAGCCATTCCAGTTGTCGTAAAATTCAGGGCACTGACTCACTCAAGCAACTGATGGCAGTTCCATGTGGCAACATATGGCTCTTGGTTTTGGAAAGGAAATATTAACATTATGACCCTCATGAGGGAAATCAGTCTGGCAGTCGAGAGTACCATTTCCTATAATTATGGGGTTAAGGACACATATTGTGGGTCTCATGATCTATAGAAATCTCATTAAGTGGACATAAACATAAACATAGTAGTAATGAAATACTTTTGGTAGAAATGTGGCAGCTCCAAGCCATCCTATGTTTCTGCACTGATGGTGATCTTGAAAAGCAACACCTGCTTGTCAAAGAAACCTCTTCCAAGAAAAGTGGAATAAAAGCATAGAAATGATTTAGTAATTCAGTAGTTTGATTAACACAACAATCATCATCACCAGTCATTGCCCCACCTGGTATGTCAGACAAAAAACTCAAACACCATAGTTTTATGACTAAATGTAGACTTCCCATGATCAATTTGTTTCGGTCCTTTGGATGATGTACTTTCCAACAAATAATGGGGAATTACTAAAGAGAAGCCAAGAACAATTTGACTTATAGTAGGATATATTTTAAAATTTCCAGTGTAAAGAAATTATCAAGATCATAAGATTTCAGAATATTCTATTCTGACAGAATTAAATTCTGGAGCAGCAGTGTATACTTGCTTGCTCCTTGCATTCCCTGTCCAGTTGGAGGATTCCCTTTCTCCAGGAGAGTCCTGGGAGGTGCAGAAAGTTGGCATAGCTGATTATATCACTGCAGGGAAGTGCTATGTGGATGAAGCACAACCAAAATCCAATTATTATCTGTGGAGCAAACAGCTCCATAGCTGCTGCTGCAGCTGAGGTTGGAGGAAGCTGCCTGATGGCTGCTCTGTGTGATGCCAGCTCCAGGGCACAAAGCACCTTCATACAGCTGCCTTTGCACAGTTCCAGGCAGATCAGAGGAAGTGCCAGCCCCAAAGGAGAAGTGATAACTCATTAGACATCACAAAAGATGTTATAGGAATTATTTAAAAGCAACAGAGTATCCCCTTATTAGAGGACACACAAAGACAGTAAGAAATTACGCTGCTTTCAGAAGGAGCTGGGCAGCAAATGCCTTTCCTGTCTGTTTCAGGACATAAAATATTTTTTCTGTTTTCCTTTCTGGTGAGAACAACCTCGAAATTTTGCAAATTTGTGAATGTAAAGCCACAGAGAGAATATCAACTCCTTTCTCCCTGGGAAAGCAAAGTCTACTGGTGAGGAAATGATCAGGAAGTGGAGAAGCCAGGCCCCCATTTGTGTTCTGTGCAGTCCCAGCAAAGAACCAACCTTTTGGCATCCCAGGTGATGGTCATTGTGACATTACCCAGGAGCATAAGCTTGTCTTTATGCAAAACTTTTGCTGGAGCAGAGATTTCAACCACAGCCTCCTCCAGTGTATGAGAACAGTACTGGCTCTTCTAGAAGAGGTGAGAAAAGGAGGTCACTTTTTCTGTTTTTCCAGGAATTCTAATCTGAGCCCCTGAATCATCTTCCCAGTAAAGCTTTGTCAAAACTGGCATGATCTTGTTGGTTTTTTTTTTTTTTCCTCCTTATTTTCAGTTTTAACTAATTTGACACTCTCTAAGGAAGAAAAATCAACATTATATTGCTGGAAAATTTTTGAATGACTCTTGTTACAAGGCACAGCAGTGCCAAAGCCAGGAGCAGGACCTGGGAATGATCACAGCTCTAACCACTCAGCTGTGTGCTTTGCTACTACTAATTTGTCATAGGAAAACAGATGGTGATGGTGGTGCATGGGGCCAGATTCTTACACCTCTTAACATTTACAACTTGCATTGCAACAGCATCTTTGGGACCTCAGGAAGCCTGGGGCCTTGTTATGTTAGGCACTGTACAAACAGAGAGTAAGATACAGTCTCTGCTCTTGGATGCTTCCTGAGAGACTAAATAGACAAGACAGAAAAAGGAGGGAGAAAAAGCAGAGAAGTGATTTGCCCAAGGTCACACAGGGAGAACTTGCAGAGCTCAGAGTAGGTCTCACATCACAGGTCAGTATATTTCCGCTTGTCCAAATCCTGTCTGCAAACAAACAGCTGTGACCATTAAATCACTTGCTGAGCCTCCAACAACTTCAGTGCAGCTCACTGCTTCGTAACTACTCAGGGCATGCTTCCTATGGAGATACCAGGAGGAGCTCACCAGCGTGGCACAGATGGGTGTCATTGCTGCTGGACTCTCTGAGGATATAACCAATCCCAGGGCAGCAGCAAAATGCTGTGCAAAGGGTTGGTGGGGGGTTTTTTAAGTTGGTTTTTTTTTTCCCCACATCAGAACAACTTTGGATAGAAAGTTACATTAAAATACACTTGACACTGAGCACTAGAGAAAATGCCTGCTTCCAGCAGACCCCAAATATTGTATAAACTCATCAAGCCAATGGCTGAGGCACCCTTTGCCTTCTTGTGTTTTGCTCTTATACCAGGTTCACTGGAGAGCCAAAAGCACTTTAACCCTTTCTATATCATACATTCATAAAAATACTCTGCAGATGCAGAAGCATGTGCATAAAACCTCCACCTTTTAAAGGTTAAAAGAACTGTTTTACAATTAAGGCATTATTTTTTAATGTGGAATAACTGAGCTGTAATCTGATGTGAAGCCACAAATTCCAAACTGCAAGGATGTCCATTGTATATCATGACACATGTGCTCTACTCAGGCTGACAAAAATTATTTTTTACATCAGAATTTTAGTAGACGTCATTTAACAACTGCTTTTTCAGAATCTCATGAAAAATACATATATTCTAATGAATTCAAGTATAGTTCAAATGTTTCACCATAGGCTTCCTCTGTTCCATGCTGCTCCTGCTGCAGGCAGGACTGTCAACTGGATGGATTTCCTTTCTGATCAATCCATCCTCTCTCATGTCTCAGAGTAAATAGGGACCTGAAGAATGATGGCACTGAGGCCTGGACTCATCCTACCCAGAAGTGGAAACTGTTTGGATGCCCAGTGTGGTCAATGACCTGACAAAAAAAGACACAGGTATGCTCACCCTCTCTCTCTTACCCTTCAGAGTGAGTTTCCTGAATTTGAGAAGCAGGGGTTGTCTCTGCCTCAGCAGGTGAAGAAGATCTCTGCAGGAGAGCTGCTGCTGAGGCAGAGTCACCATCATCACCACGTCCCTCTGGAGATGGGTTTGCTCCACATCAGCTCAACTCCAGACCCAAGGAGGGAATGCCACTTAGGGGCAGGAGAGCATGCTAAGTGTACTCCTGTAGCGTACATGCACAGTTTGATTTAATTCATAACTCTCCCATGCTCCAAGACTGCTCTCAACAAAAACAAAACCCTAATAAATGGGGATTGTCAGATGATTGTTTCAAAAGTGCATTCCTGCTCTGAGCTAAAGCACCAAGGCAACCAGCAAGACCTACACTGCACTAGAACCATTAATTTTTAAAAACCAAACAATATCAAGTAATTTAGCACTCAAATTGACAGTAGGTTTTTGTTAAAAGCAGAAAGCAAACAAAATCCAAATTCTTAATATCCTAAAGAGTGTTTTCAACTCTTATTTAATTGACTTTCTACCTAGAGCTTTTGCAGTCCCATTGCAGTAAATTGTGAATCAGGAAAGAGGAACTTCACTATAATAAAGCCTGACAAGTTAAGTTCTCCTAAACTGAGCAAGCAGAAAAACTTAAACAAGATTTAAAGCAACTGTATTAACCCAGGATATGACAAGAGAAAAAGCTCCCAGTTACAGGTACTGGTAGCAGGTCTTGCTGGGAAGTTTATGTCTCCCTGTCACTATCTGCCCATCCTAACATTCCACTCAGCATGTCAAAAGCAACAGCGGGAGTTCACAAAAGATCTTTGGCTCTCAGTTAACAGCTTTTTATTTCTTCTACGTTTTGCCAGTTAGTGTTGCAATCCTTACAGCATATTAGGCTATCATTGGTCATTCCTGAATTCTTCTAAAAAGGACTGTTCTTGGCACTCGCTGGAAGGCAGCAAGACCCTTCTCTTCATGTAAGGACACTGCCACACATGTAGTGCAACTGCTGCACTCTCAGGCTGGTCATTCACCCCGTGCTCCACCTTGGATGTACTTTTAAAGCCTCTGGGTACCTCTAGTAATTCAGAAAATGACTGGTTGTGCATGGAACAGCTTTTCATGGAGCCAAACATTAAAGATACAGATTTTAATCTATAAATTGCTATGCAGCCAGGAGAAAAAGGGGAGGAATGATCATATTCTGTAACTGCCTGCAGCCCAAAAGGCAGCTGGCATCTGAGTCTTGCAAGAAATGTTGTGCAGATTGTGGGTGCTGGCTATGGGGGAACATTTTCTTGCTAGCATGGAGGCTGGGTGTTGATTCAGTGCTGGCAAAAGCACTCTGCACCCACGGAAGTTAAATCCTCTATCACCTCTCAACAAGTACATTATGATGGCAGAAGGCTTTTTTTTTTTTTATCTAGCTGATGACAAGGAAGCCTGTGAGGCTTTTTGAGGATCAGAGTTAAAAAAAACACAACCTGGTAATACCTTCTGTTTCTCTAAGGTGATCCTCAACTTCACTTAATCTTGTTTGGGGAGTGGCTGAGATACCAGGGTGAGCTAGCAGGGAGCTATGCAGAGCTCCTCTGAGGGGGAGCAGGGAGAGGATGGGTGGGCAGGATGTCAGATGGGAGGCACCACTCACAGACCATGCCTGAATGACTCTACTTCCATCCTGTGCCACTGAAACAAGGCAAGTGCCAGTATGGAGTTCTTATTTTCAGAATTTATGACACGTGTTTTAAATCTGGGGAGGTAACAAAAGAGATGGAGAAGAACCATCCTTTGTAAGAAAGCACGACAAGTCTCTCCAAGAGCAGTCACCTTGTGCTTCCTTAGAGAATACCTAGCAGACTACCTGATATTTACATTAGAACATATAAAAAGTGACTGCAGGGTTGAATTTGACACATACCATGCCAGGAGCTGTGCTTCTGTGTTCACTGCTGTTGGAACCCAGTGAAACTGCTTTCTGCAAAGTTTGGTTAAACTCAATAAGCAGAAAGACAGACCTTGCAGGGCAGAGCTGGGACCAAGAGAAAGATCATGTAACAAAATGATGCCTAAAGGAACTAATTAGTTTTAGTTTCTTCTGCTACAGTTTAATATTTTCACCATATGCCCCTGGATGATGTAAGACATTAACTCTGTTTCAGGTGCAAAATTTCAGTATAATTTTCTGACCAATAAATCAATAATCAGATTGTTGTAATTAAAAATTGATGCTCACAGGGAAAATTTAGTTATCTGTCAAATTCAGCACCAAGGGACACAGCCTTTGTGTAAATCTGCTTCGGTTGAGTTTGTGGGCTGAGGGCTTTGTGTCCCTTGTTTCAGTTTGAGATTTTGACCCACAAACCATGTGGGAGCTGGATTTTCCTCATGTTGCTATATGAATCCAGAGATCAGCTCCAGTCTGAGTGCAAGAAGGCCCAGTTCTGCTGAGCAGCCTGGAGAACAGTCACAAAATTTTCCACACACCTGGGCTGAGCTTTGAGTCTGTAACAAAGCTGAAAGCTGGCCAAGTTTCTCCTGGCTTTGTTACCAGGCTTTTTGCACAGATATATTATTCTCTGCATTATTATTTTTTTTTCTTTCAAAACCAAACCATTATGGAAAAAAGGTTTGTGGAGTGGGAGGAGAGAATGTAAAAGAAACAGGAGTGTTTCTTGCAAGAGGGAGATGCAGCACTATAGCAATCGGTATCACTGCACACACCAGCAGCTACAAACAGGCTGAGAGCTTCAAATGTAGGACAGCTCAGGGGAAGGGAAAAAAAAAAAAAGAAAATGAAAAAATGAAAATTATAAAAAAAAAGATGGAAGACAGCAAGAGCACTGTTTGTCTTGGCTGGTTAGCACTCAATGCCCACCTGCATTTGATTCTGCTCAGTCTCTGGACTCCTCCCCTCACTTTGGAGTCATAGCAATACAGGAAGGCAGGAGGAGAAGGGAGACAGAACACTTTGTACTAGCAGCCAGACCACTGTTTAACTTCTTCAGCCAAAAAACAAATATGAATATGGAAAGATTTTATGGTGAGATACATCAACAGACTGAAGCAGTTCTGAAAATCCTTCTGCAGTTGCTCATTCAAGGTTTTCAACCTGCAGACTTTTCTTGTGATTAATCCCCGTTGTTTGTTTTGTAGTAGTAATGCAAAGTATTTACCAAGTGATGTGAACTGTCAGTTCTGCCACAGAGAGTTCTGTCTGCTGGGAGTATTTTATGGCCTTCATAATTTGCAGTTATATCCAGCCCTTGTTGCCTTTTCAGTTTCATTATGGTTTGAAAATGAAACCCAGAAAATAAACCCTGTGCTTATGAGCAAAGAAGCCTGGGTGTTGAGCAGTAGCAATACAGCAGCCATGAGCGTTTCAAAATGCACATAGCAAGAAAAAATTCTGTTGCAAGCTATACTTCCCTATGCATGGTAAAATTTAAATCACTCATTTATTTACTTACAAAAATTCTTCTATGTCAGACTGCTTTTGCAGATATTCTCCCTCTGAATTCAGAGCATATTTTAGCAGCCCAAATGGTGTGCACAGGCTGTAAGCATGCTTATGAACCTGGCAGTATGCCCCAAATTAGGCTGTGCTGAGCAGACAAAACAACAGACATCCTCCTCCTGTGCCGTAAGAGATCTCAGAAATAAAAGTGGGGTTTTTTTCAGGTTTTTTTTTTTTTTAAATTGGAAATGATTCACATAAAGATACATCATACAGTAAACTGCTGATAGCACCTGATGGTGCTATGGCAAGCACTTCTTGTGAACTAGAAAGTTTCAGAAAGTGACAAAGTGACAATAACAGCTAGAGAATAACAAGGTGCCTCTGCATCCACAGGCATCACATCACTGTAATAGCCTGACGTCTTCTAAAGCCTTAAGGATCGTAAACCACTATCAACTTTCCATCTCACACAGAAAAAAATTACAGCCTTTTGGAAAGCTTAAGCAAAACTGAGTTGGAAATGTAAAAAGCACTATTTTCATTTTGTACGAAAGTCTGCCACTGTAAAACCATGATACCTAAAAGCAATTGCTTAAAAACTGTTGAAAGTTCTACTACAATGTTGAAAGTTCTACTACAATGTTGAAAGTTCTACTACAATGTTTTAGCTATCCTGTGCATTACAATTATGAATTAAATTAATTAAAGTATTTTCATTATTTTATTCACAAGTGAGGGAGGGAATGGTATTCTTCATTGGAAACTGCAATGTTAAATTCTAAACATTTAGAAATGGGGAAACACAACACTAAGATAGGAGTTAAATGAAAGCAAAAAGTTAGAAACAGAGAAGGAACCAGTAAGACCAATTCAATGCCTTTCTCCTTCCCATCCCTCCTGCTTTACCAGCACTGGGGAGATTGCAAACAGAAGGGACAGGAACCACAAAAACCACTCCTAATCTCTGAGTCACTTCTGGGTCTCACAGAGGAGTGTTGTAGAATATTACTACATGTACTGAATTGTTATCCATAAGGTAACAACACCAGGAAAGTGGATTTCCACCCAAATACTATGGATTTTTTTCAGTCCTCTCCAGCAAATGATCTTTCTGTAAGTGTCAACACAGATGTGTGTTTTGGAGCCAGTCATACTGATGGTTTTTATAGTCAGCAGAGAAAAATGGGCAATTACATTGTAGTCCACAGGGTTTATTTTAGATGTCTGTTTTAGGATGAGATGCATTATGCTCTGGATATGCCTTTTCTCCCGCCCCTCCCCCCCCCCCCCCCAAAAAAAAAACATTGAGTCTAGATGGGTAAAATCAGAGACCAACACTTAGAGTAAAATATCCAAAGAGACAAGATGAGTCACCTTCACTCTGACTTGTGCCCATTGCTCTGCTGCAGTGAATAAGATTCTGCCACTGACTTTGTCACGAAACCAGTATCACACTGATCATTGCTCTGTCTCCATTTCAGCCACCATGCCACATCACAGTCACCAGGCCAAGACTCAACAACCTTTGGAAGCTGTGCTTTTCCATTTGGGAAGATAAGCATGTTGTCCTAACGTGGATGGGAACAAGGATGACCTGCTAGCAATAATAACCTGCCTTGGCTAAGACCTGGACCTCAAAGGGAGGCAACAACAGGGGGTCAATGCCAAGGTTAAAACATCACAGCTCTCAAAAACAATAATGTAAAACTTTACATCTCAGATGAAACTGAAGGTGATTACAGTGCTCACCCTTTTTCTTCCCTGTTCAAGGAACACTCACCAACACAACTTTCTAATACCTCCAAGAACCTGGCATTTGGTAGCTCTTTAACGGGAGCAGATTAAATGCAGCAGTGAAAAGACAGGAATGTGGACTTTCATGGGACAGCCATTTTTGTGACAGCTTTCAAAAAAAACCATGAAAACAGATTAATTTTTCTCCAATCAAAATATCTATTCTTATTCTCCCCAAAATTCATTATCAAAGCTTTTGTGGATGGGATTGAATGTAAGTAATTTGTCAAGACTGAAGTCTAAGGAAAAACCTAAGGAGAGTTACAAGAAGAAAAAACGGCTTTCTAATGAAAAGGTTTGACACAGTATTCAGGAAGGAAAAGTTATGGGATCATAGTAATACACCATTTTCATTGCCTTTCACTCTGTTAATTATGCTTTAAATTGCCCTAGGTGGTGCTAGAAGCAGTCATAGAAGTAGAATAAAGGATGATAATAACATCAGTTTGGTTTTGTGGAGCCTCCATAGTTGGGTGGCACCTAAATAAAAGCATTTAAAGTGCCAGAAGCCGATTTGTGGTTTGGTTTTGGATTCATTTACAATTTGGTTTGGCTTTCAAACAGATCTAAGTATGATTGGGGTAGGGTATGAGAGCACAGAACCCTATTATCTCTGTGAAGTGGGCAAGGCTGAAGTTTCACCATCACTGATTTGTGGTTAGCCTCTTCTATTGGCTATTAAATTTAATAAAGGTTACAGACCTGCTGTTTGCTCAAGGCACTGCTTAGAGTCAAAGATGCTCTGCAGATGTACACATCTAGGCTTGTGCAGATATGACTGCAGAATCAGGCCCAGAATTTGGATAGCCTTTAAGTATAGAACAGAATATAGTGGTATTTATTAAAATACAAGACTGGTATCTCAAGTAAATGCTGAATGTCTTAACAAGGTGACCCAGGAGAAGTCATTCAAAATACCCTTTTAAGTCTTCCACAACACAGTGGTTTCAGTGCACAGCTTTCTATCACGGATTTGCAGGTCATGAAATCAGGGGGGAGTACTGACAGCTATATGAGCATGTAAGCTGTATGCATTTATAGGAGGCTTAAATAATGAAAATTAAAATTAGAATGGCGTAACAGAATTAAGTGCTTTTGACAATGTTTTAAATATGAATAAGATCCTTATGATTTATGAAAGCCCTTAAGATGACTGGAGTATGAAAAGTGACATGATAACAACATGCCTGGTTCTAGGGTTTCTTTATGCTGGAGCCATACGTGTAGGGCATATACCAACTTTCTAAAAACATAACTAGGTCAGGTTACAAAATTCTCAGAGGAAGAGAGGAGGTAACTATTTTTTATTCTATTTAGGTCTGCTTTGATTATCTTTGTGCTGCATCTTCTTCCATCTTGCTACTTAAACTAAGAAGGACTCCAAGAGGTATTTCAAGTCCATGCACAGGGAGAAGAGTTTGGCAAGAACCTGAACCTTGATACTTTTTTTGTTTCAAAATAAATGTATAGAGATATGTGTGAGAGTGCATCATTTATATATTTTAACACACACACCGAGACAACTTATTGAATGTTCATGGTCTCAGGTTTCTCAGATACCCTTCTAAATATCTTAAGGACAACCACAGTATTGAAACCAAGTTTCAAAGAAGGATCAGAAAATTTATTAAGGGAGAGAGAATGTATCCTGTGGTAGGAAAATAGGAGAAGTTGACTTATTCAGCCTCATAAAGGACAGGCAAATAAAAGGTATCATGGCCCTGTTTAACTATGACCATAGAGCAAAAGTGCGGCGTGGGTTTTTGCTCTCCCCGGCTGCACGCGGCTCTTGGGAGCCCGGCTGTGGCGTAGCTTCCACGTGCTGCCGGGATTTGCTGCCGCGGGTTCCCGGACATGGCTCCGTGTCTCGGGCGCGTGGGCTGGCCAGCCGCTGTTACCGTGCGCTAGGGATCCGGCAAAGAGGTAAGGAATTTGTCCATTTACTCCGTGCTTGGCAGGAATGGTTTATTGGTCACGTATGGCGCGGTTCGATGGAAAGACGCGACCGCTCCTGGCACTCGCATGGGAGAAAATGGCGCCTGCGTGCCGGCGGGATAGGGTTTTATGGAGGGGCGGGGCGAGAGGATCCACGGCCTGCCGGCCAATAGGGGCGGCTGCTGCGGCGGTGACGCCAGCAACAGCGACCAACCAGAGAACCCCGCAGGGGCGGGCACTGAGCCTCGGGCTGAGCGGGATCGTGTGGCCAGCACGGGGTTTCCCGGGGCCGGATGGCAGGGTGGTTACAGGAGCGGCACAGGGGTAAGATCCGGCAACGGGCAACATGGGGCCAGAAACCGCGGGGGGGAACAACACGGGGGAAAACGCGGGATTACAGAACTTATTTTAACATAAATTAAAAACCCTTATCTAAACCCAAACTCCGGGATGCAACAGAAAAGATCGAATTGCAATAAAATGATCATGAATAAATGTAGTTAAAGTTAGAAAAAGGTTTTTAGCTGTCTGAAGAGTGAAATTCTGTAAGCTGCTTACACATGAGGCTCATGGTGACAAGTTGCCTAAATGGCTTTCAGATGGATTTTGAGGGGATTAGGGAAGGGAATGATTAATTTATACAGAGAAATTCCCAGAAAGTGGGTTCTGAAGCAGATCTGTAGGTATCCACCGTAGTGGTACAAGGGAGTTTGAAAGGGGACAGTATCTCTGTTTGTAGTGCAGTTACACCAAATAAACCTCAAGCTTTCATGCCTTGTGAAGAATTAGTCACCCTGCTGCCCTTGTTTCTGATATTTTCCTTCCTCTGCTGAACAACTGGATACTGCAATACACTCATGCTTCAAGGCGTTACATTCCCTTCAGCATCTAGTTGGCACATCCCACTGGCACTCAATGGAACAGCGCACATTTTTCCTTCAGGTCATACTAGCAGGTACTTTACTGAGTTTCCCTATTTCCTCAGAAGCAATGGTTATTAGTCAGCTTTTTTTTTCCACCTGGGAGCTGTATTTCACACACAATCTCATTTTGCAATACCCTAGATCTCTCCTATTATACTCCTATGGCACATTACAGCATGACTTTTGACCTTCCACTATAAATTTGTATTTTCGAAGGCTAATAAGTAGTGTTTTGTGTGCTGTGATTGCAGGAATGAAAGATCTGTGCACTCCTGAACTTGGCATCTGTCTCATCTGTTGCAACTGTGGCAAAAGGTGGTTCTTTCTAACCTGATATTCCTGAATACAATTTACTATAAAAGACCTGCATGCTCATGAGCACAGTGACTGGAAAAAAGGTGAACAGACAAGTTCTTTTCGGCTTGGGTAGCATTTGGTAATTGCATCTGAGAAAACAGTTGAAAACAGGTTTAGCATGGATTCATCTGAATTAAGTAGAACATTCAGTTCCTTCCTCACTTTGGCCTCTTGGAGGGCAATTTTCATCCCAGACATTTCAGAGTCTCAGTTCTGAAATGCATATAAAGGGAGATAAAACAGATAGCTATCTGGCACGCAAGAAATACAAGTGGAACAGTGATAGGAAGTAGAAGAGGGAGAGAGAAGTCTGGTTTGGGAGAAATGAGGCTGGAACTGCAGTTCTCAGAGAAGAACTGAGGAATGGAATAGCCAGGAGGGGTCTGGCATTTTGTGACATAACTAATACAAAAATACCCTTTTTGAATCTTCAAAGAAACAGAGAAGCTGCAACTAGTTATATTCAGAGATATGCTTTGAAACAGGTATATTCATTTAATGTTAGGAGAAAGCAACAGAGAGATTTTCCTACCAAGACATCAAAACCTACCCAAAGCAAAGATAAGAACTCAGAACCTTTTTCTCTCAATCCCATATTTAGTCCTCTAGTGGACACTGTTTAATAGGAGCAGATGCACCGTAAATGCTAAAAACACCATTTCTATTTTCTATTTTTTTTTAAGAGGCAAGACCCATGAACATGTGTATTCCAGGAAAGTATCACTCTTGAACAATTTCTGCAGAACATATTTATGTTTATTGGGATGACAACTTGCTGATGCTCTGAGTAGGCACTATGAGAACTTTCCTCTCTGTGACAGCACACTGCCATTGCCATCAATAAACCATCCATGGAGCTGCCACAAATACAACAGAGCCTTCTGTCTTCAGAGCGCTACCTTGCCATCCTTGTCTTTTTTGAGGGGAATTGGGTTGCGTGCAATGGTCGATCCTTTCTCTGTGCTTTCCTTTCTAACTTAAAACCCAGCACAATAACCATCTAACTGCACCATGGAAGGAAATGGGTAGAATTTATTAATGGGGAAAGAAAAATGAAAGAAAAAGCTTGCAGCTTCCTCAGGTATTAGGGTGGAAATGGGGTGGATGCTAACTTGGGTACAGCTCTTTAATGACTGAATAAATGGCAGTAATGAGGCAGTTCCAAGGTTTATCAGATGACTGCATTCATTTGCTCTAAATATCATATTTAGTGATTTGTGCTGATTCGTCAGTTTGTGGGATTAGTTACAGTTCATTGTAAGTTCTAACTGTATTTCCATGTATTGTGTTAAGACCTGATTCAAGAGTAGTTTTATTTGATAAAAAACAGATGTTCTTAAAAGAGACTCTCTCCTTCACAGTACAAAACATTATTCTTAGCAATTGTATGTACCTTACAAAATTAATAAGGACAGCATCTCCCTGCATGACATATGACATTATTATATTTTTCCCTGTTGAGGGACTTTTAAGCCATTGGGGTCATGACCTCTGTGCCTTATGAGAAATGGAAAAGCACATGGTTCCAATTTTATCTTCAACCCTGCCCTGCTGCTGACATGTATGTTTACAATACGGTTCATCTGTTGACCCTTCACTCACATTTAAAATATTAGCTAACATTTTTTGGTCCCAATCTCAACGGTGCATGGCGATTAGCTTTTAAGACCAGTTGTTTTCTTTATTGCCTTTTGACATGCACATCTTATCCGAAAGCCCTTGACTGTTTTTCTAATTTGAAAGCAGCACTAGCCACAAAACCAGCTCCGGTTTGTCTGAATGCACCCGCTCTCCTGTGACGCTGGGCACTTCAGATCTTTAAACACACAATATCACCCCACTTGCAGAGATGGGAAACATCCTGCACTAGTCTGAGATATCCCTGAGGAGCTGCCTGGCTCTAACCCTGCTCTTGGCTGCCTTCAGTCCTGGCTGAGGTGGGTCAGGCTGAGCTCAGCCTGACACGTCTCCTGGGGGACATGGTATGTCCCCCAAGTTCCCCTGCACGAGACTCCCTGGAGACGGCAGCTGGATCATGCTATGGGCAAATCAAGAAGAAAACTCTCCCAGAGAAAGCAGCCCTTTTCCCAGTCAGGGCTGGGTGCTGAAAGAACACACTTCTACTTTTCAGCATGGGGAGAAAGAAAGAGCAATCATCTAAGACAGACTTTTTGAAGGTGTAGGGGGGCGGTGCGAAAAACTGAGAAAGCTGCTAATTTTTCATTCCAATTTCCCTTACATCAAAAGAAAGCTGAAGGAAAAAGGGAAGAAGTGGGGGAAGAGATATTTAATTTTAATTTCTTTTTAATAAAGGGGAAAATTTGAACCAGAAAAATAAGAAGTATTTTCCTCCTAAGTTAAAATGGCAGACAATTTAGAAAGATATCTTTAACACCTGAATTTCTTCAGTTTTTTTCCCCTTTGTTTTAGATTTCATTTTTAAATTTTAAACAACAACATAAAATGTGCTCTGATAGCATGATTGTGAAAAGAAAAAAGAGCACTTTCATGATACAAAAGAAAATTACTTTGTTATTTTCACCATACTGTATTATATGATACCTTATATTACCTGAGCTTATATACATGAAGGCCTTAGCTCAAACTTTATAATAGGACATCACATTCATTGTTTGCACAGTTCAAAATATTTTCATAATTCTGAAGCATGGCACTCTCGGTTTTTCTATAATCTACTGTCCTAGTCAGTATTTTCAATGTGCTTATTGATGTACTTGGCTGCCTATAAAAATTATGCAAATAACTCCCAAGCCTGAAGTGTACTAAGCTTATTATGCTGCTAAAGAGACCTTCAGAAGTGTTAATGCTTTCTTTTCAGGGAGTGAGAGCACGGTCTCTTTTCAGTGGTTGTTATGGGAAGACATTTCAGTGACAACCAGGCAGATTCATGGACACTGTTTCTTGGAGGAAGGGATATGGATATGACAGGCTTTGAAAACACCTACTTCCTTCAGGTTTCAACCATTATACATGTCCTCAAAAACGCTGAGAAGGGCTGAATAATGACAGACTGAAAAAAGCTGCTGACATCTGTAGGCTAGAGCCACTGCTTTGCACTGTGGGAAGAGCTGGCAGAGAGAGCTGAAGTGAGATGCTGTCCTTCCCCTAATGAGCACAGTAGCACACGTCAATACCACAGAGACACTGCTGTGTACATTTATAAGCTCATAACTGCAGAGGGATTTCCTATTCTCTGTGTTTGGGTAATCCCATGCAGTCCCGGGTAATTTGCCTACACACAAATACAAATATCCACATGTATATTTGTTTAATAGCAAACTGATGTATTCCTAATCTATCCTGTAAGAGTCCAGTCCATAAATAATCTTGTTAAAGTGTTGAAGTCTTTGCTGTTCACAGGGAGTTGATACTAGCTGGAGAACCAAACCCTAAAATTGTCTTCCTTTGCCACTCCTATAATTCCTTTAATCTTCTTCCTTTTTTTTTTTTAATTTTGTTTTTTTTTTCCCTTTTCATTTTTCTTGATGGCTCCAGTTGCCAGAACAGCTGATATTGGCCAAGACACTTGGTGTCTCAGGAGCTGATGCCAATGGCAGTTGGGGGAACAGCACTGGTGTTCAGCAAAATTGGCTTTTTTTCCTCTGGATAATGAAGACATCATAATGCTTCTGCCCTGCCATCCCTATAACCTCTGATCTGGGACGTGGAGTCTCTGGGAATGAAACATGGAGCCTCTCACTGCTGCATAAAATCAGTCAAAGCCAGTGCCACCAGGGAAGCTGCTCCTTGCCATGTCAGCAATTCACTAATCGCCTCCATTATCACACCAGCAAGGCAGACAGATGGAGGCAGCACTCCTGAGGCATGTGCAAACTGTGGTCCATTTCCACATACAACTATTTCTAAAAGCTTCTAACATAGCCCATCTTTACTTATTTGCATCTTTGACTCATGCAGGATTTAAAACTCTATCATTAGCATGTTGGATCTGTGCCAGTTAGGCAGGACAAAGCTGCATTTTCCCCTTCAGTAGTTGTGTGCAAGTCAGATTTTGAAGGGTAAAAATCAACCCATAAATTCACCAGCTCAAAACTAGGCTGTAGTTTATTAATATGTAATTTTAAGAGGTTGAATTTCCTGCCTTCTACTCCACCAATACAGAGCAGTGCAAGTAGAATGCTTAAAGCTTTCTTAATGCCTGCTTGCCCACAATTTCTGTAACCTTCCAACAATGAAGAGCAGGGAGATTTGTTTCACAACTCTATCAATAATGGTCAAATCATTAAAACATGGCCATACAATTATTCTTTGCATCCCTAAAAAAAGGCTCAGCGGCAGTAAGGTATAGTGATCAAACAGCAAAGCTTTTCATATTGTACCTTTCCCATGATTTCTGACCTCACAGTGGAAATACTCATATTTTATCAATAAAGAAAAAGACAGTAACTTTTTCCAGTGTGATAACTTTTGCAACATGACAATGAATGACTTAGTACAAGAAAATCTGTTATGTCTCAGCATCAGTTTTCTGCTATTTGCTTTCCACTCCACTCCCATAACTGTAATTTAATGCTCCAGCCTCTGCAAGAGCACTGAAATGTATTTGACAAACCAAATCAATTAAACTTGATTATTTCTGATTCCTCTGACACATGTGGCATCACCACCATTACTTCACCTCTTCTTCTGACCTGCTCCAGCTCATTGTTCTCCCTTTCCATGCCTGATTTTAACTGATCTTCTGTCTAGGAAAATACCCTCTCTGTTCTTTATTTTGTAAGAACTTAGTGAGAAGAGGGCTGGGCCTTGAGGTACTACCATAACTCAAATATTATGATTACTATTAATAACAACAAGAACAACAAGATTAGGCATATATGTCACATTAATATTAGAAGTGCTATGTTGACAGCTTCATTTATGCAGAGGTAAACACTAATGTTTAAAACCATAAAAAGCAAGGGAATGTCAAAGTGTATACTGACTTAAAATATAACTTACAGCATTGTGGAAGACATAACAAGAAATGCTTCATATACTACATACATACAGATTTACGCACATGTGTACTTCATCCATTTTTCTGTGAACGATTTTCACACAAATCCTTTGCTGAAGTTAAAAAAGAAACCATTGAGTTTTCTGTTTACTCAGATAAAACAGTTACAAAACAGTAACTCTACTGAGGGTGACTTCTGCAGAGAAAGGAACTCTACAAAGCAAAAAAGCACTTTCAAATTCTAACTGTAGCAGATGTTGTTTTGGTCATTTCTAGCTGGCTGTGAAGTTAGAGCCTCAGAACTGTGGTTTCATATGTGGTTCAAGCATTGGCTGCATTTATGACAGGAGAAAAAAAGATTGTTGCATGCAGGATCTGGCATGCATTGTTAAAAAAAAACCAAACCAAAACAAAACCCCAAACCATGTCTGTCTTCAATTATTTTCCATTACAGCATCGTCTGCATATAATTGCTCCATGTTTTCCATTAAAGAGTGCCAAATGAATGAGCATGTTAGAGTATAGGATGTACAAATTCAAGTGGTGATGCTGCCCCATATCAGTAAATAAGATGAAACACAATCCCCCTTGACCTGTGAGACATTTTCATACAATTAACCTGTGTTTTTCACGTGTCCAGCATTATTTACCGTATCTTCCATCAACAGCTGTAACTGGGGACTCCGAGATAATCCAGGCAATGCAAACTTATAAGTGCCTTAAAAGAGACCTTAACTGAGGCTAAATGGTCAAATGCCTTGTAAATGGGCTGCTGCCAGAATATGCAAACTGGATTGTGGGGTTTGTCTTTTTGGTCTTGTTTCTAAAATTTGAGAGAGCTATACATCACAGAGTATTTTTTTTTTTTTTGTATGTAAGAAGAGCACTTTCACAGGTTTCCACAAAGAAGAGGCCCCACATGGCAATCAGGTTGCTCCCCAAAATCATCCTTTTTAACATTAGTCTTTCTGCAAAAGGCTTTGTCTGCTTCCATACCCTGGCTATATAGATCAGACTCATTAGGGTAGGGACAAGAGGAGCCCCCAGGAGTTGGCACCTGGGGATCCTGAGCAGCCTCCCATCTAAGCAGGGCTTGGGCATCCTTTCCCAGAAGCAGAAGGCATATGGGAGCAGCGCACACCAGGAAGCAGGTTGTGCCAAACAAGACGCAGGGTCATTTCTAAGATGTAAGAATTCAGGAGGCACATTGTGATTTGCCATCTGTTAATGTTGTCCTGCACAGAGCTGGTCCTGGGCTCAGCTCAGCTACAGTGAAGGTTTATCTTCTTGCATTGATACTTATCAACACCTTTAATTAGAAAAAATAGTACAGGGCCCATAATAATTCCATTGTACAGCAGGAGTTAATGTGTGGCCTATTGCACACACATGGCTACTTCTGCCAAGGGGTCTAGTGAACAAATTGGTCAGGTTTGGCAGTTCATAAACAAGCTGTAATTATCCACTGGAAACAGCATAGTTACACCTTAACTACAACACAGTGTTACCATTCCCTTATTAGTCTGACCAAGCTATTGAGACAGATACATCTAAACAGAATAAATCCATGACCTTCACATTGCTGAGGCTTTTCCTTTTCCTCACCAGTGCACTGCCCCCACACCAGCAGTGCTAGCTGTAAACTCGAGACTGCACACTCTTGGGTATAGCCAGCTGTGCTGCTAGAGGGGAAATCTGAGCATATGTACACTCCAAAATGAAACTCAAATAAAAGCAGAGAAAACAAAACAAAGCTGCTTGTGTAAGAGAAGACAGAGTCACACTCTTTCACATTAATGAGGGAATGATGCCCAAGTGAAGTCTGACACTCCATCACAGGAACATCTGCAGAAGTTTTGAAAAGGTCAAGAAGTTATGATTTGCAATGGAAAAATACTCAACTGCTATCTCAGCTAGTCTTAATTGAACTTGACAGCGGACGTGTGCACTGACACTACGAGGATATTCAGAAACTGAAGCTGGATCAGCTTCCTAATGGAGCAAGAGAGAAATGTATAAACTGTTAAAGAGGCTGAACTTTCACTGGAATGGTTGTTTTGTTTTTTTTTTAAATCTTGATGTGATGAGGAACAAAAGCAATTATAGCACACATTGAACAGAATACATTTTAAGTATGGCCGCTAGTTCTTACTCATTTTGAGGGGAAAAATCACTTATTTTGATGGGACAAGACCAAAAATACAAGATAAATGGAATTTTTAACCTAGTTAATGATTGTAGCTGAGTATTTGGTTAATAAAAGCAATTGATATTTTTCTTAAGACTACATCCAAAAATAAGTGATTAGTCTGAAAGCAAAAAGCCATTCTGCTAAGAGGGCAGACTTTTTCTGTTACCAGTACAACAGCTCTCTGTGAGCTGTGGGTTTCTTCAGGCAGGGTAACTGCCTTCTATACCTTTGAGTAACTTCTAATGGACTCCTGATGCTGACTGGGTCCTAGAAAAAAGAAACTACACAGCCTCCCATCCTCTCCTCACAAAAAAAGTATATATATCTATCTGAATCGATTTGATTACAAGAATCTACTTCAAAAACACACTACCCTGCAAAATGGAACCAAGTCCTATTCTCCTTTCATATACAGCTTGCATCTAGTTAGCAGCTAATACCACATTCCTTAAATATTTTTCTTTCTAGAAAGAAGACACCTCCAGCATCAACTTTCTTTAGCCCATACCATAACGAAGTAGCTTTTGCCAGAGCTTTTAATTCTACTTCAATTCTACCTTAATTCTACTGTATTCTGTGAGCAGTCTTTCCCACTAGAGAGGAAAACTACTGGTACTGCTCAGCATGATGGGATGCATGCCAAGTGCTTGGTAGCTGTGGGTCTTTGGTGGTAGGTGCTTACACCTGCACAGTCTTGTAATAATTTATTCTGAGAAAGGAGTAAAACTCTGGTTCAAGTGAGTTAAAGAAATTTTTTTTTTCTTTAAGTTGATTTACTTACATTTGGATCTCCCAGTCACAAAATGGCAGTAAGAGAAATCAAAGGGTGGAAATGTGACTGACACATTTTGAACAGTGCACGTAAATGAGTCTGAGCGAAACGCAGACGTGGTTCCACAAGCAGCATTCCCTGACATGTCTGAGCTCAAACCTGACCTTCAGAATATGGGATTGGAAAACAAGAAGTAAGGAACTATATAATCCATAGTGACCTACAGAAGAATAAGAATAAAAGGCCCAGGTTTCCCTCAGTAGGTAGGAGAGAATGGAAGTAAAACATGTGCTTCCTTCTACCCCTAGCTCTACCAGTGCCTTGCCATGTCTTTTCTGCACGTAGGAACTGCAGAACTGCATGTGTAACTGGGAAGTAGTAATTTTCTAGTGTGTGCCTTTTCAGCAGCTGTTAGGACATCTGGATAGGAATCCATCTGGTGCTTAGCATAGCAAACACCACCATAAACTTTCAGAGTCCCCTTCGTTTTGCACAGTTACATGAACATGAAACAACAATGGGACTCAGAAGTAAGTTTTGCTTCCAGAATAGGAGGCGGAGAGCTGTGAAAAGAAGGAAGAATTCTTCAACATGAAGCTTCAGAAAAAGTCCTGACTCCCCTCAAAGTCTCAAGGACAAACTTTTGACTCCTGAAAGCCAGCAGCACCTCCAAAGAACTGTAGAGAGTTTGATTTCATCCCATCCCTTCCTGGGTACTTTTCCGTTAGGGTTTGCACAGAGCCTGCAGAATTAGGGAAGCTCCAGCTCTGAGTCTGTCGAGTTCTGGTTCTGTTTTCATTAGTTATATATATTGTGCTCTGTATTGAATTAAAACTACAATAAAAGTCCTCTCACTTGTTACTGTATTTGTGTAATGCTCAAATTAGATGGGAAGAGTTATTTGAGAGAAACTAATCCAATGCATGTCCAAAACCACATGAGGTTTTAATATAGCAGCTATCTACTAACACACTGCATGGTCGAATGGGAAAATTCAGCCAGACCTGTGTTGCTCAATGTCAAAGACAGGCAGAAATTGCACTTCTGGCTTATCAACTTCCTTACTGCCCAGGACAACAACAACTCATAAAAAAAAGTGTGAAAATCTTCTTGGTAGGATGACAGCTTAACATGATTTTGTGCTTCAACCAATCATTTGTTGTCTTTACATTCCCAGTGGAAATCTCTGGCACCTGAGAAGTGAAATATTGGGAGGTTGCTGGGCTACACAAGAGCTAGAGATGTGTGTCACTAGAAGAAGGAGGATCCTATTTCAGGTTCCTGACCTGTGAAAGAGCCATGGGTAGAAGATATCCAAAGGAGTTTTCAGGCTTCTTGAAATATTTTGGCCCTTCATTTTCTGTGTATATGTAGCTTGGCCTATATAATTTGTATGATGTGCAAAGTACCATGTAACTGGTTGCTACAAGAGCGTCTCCTAACACAGGATCTGTTAATCAATTTACTGTTTTAAGCTCAAAAAGGATTATTTTTTTCCAAGACCAATGTGGATTGCCTTGTGTACATACAAAGGATGTGCACTGCACTCACAAAAGTCAGGTATACAGTGTTAAATGTTTATCCTTCATATTTACATTACATCTATTACAACAGTTTTTGATGTTTCAATTGGTACTAAATTACCTTTCATCTTTCATAATTCATAAGGAAGTGGAATGGCAAATCTACCTCGACCCTAGAGGCATGGATATGTGAATTGCAAGGAAAAACAACCTCAAAAGGGGGTTCTTCAATGAAAATTGCTGCTCATTGGGCCAAAGGTCATGGCACTGGGTGGGTCCATTGCATCCCCTACCATGCACCAGCCTCTGGGGAAACGGAATGATATAATGGACTATTAAAGACTACACTGAGAGCAGCGGGTGAGGGGACATTCAAACATTGGGGTACACATTTAGGGAAAGCCACCTGCTCAGTCAACACTAGGGGATCTGCCAGTTGGGCTGGCCATGCCCAAACCAATTTATTACATACTAAAGAAAGGGACAAAGGCCCTACAGTGCACATAAAAAATATGCTGGGGAGGACAGGCTGGTTTATTCCTGCCAGGCAAAGGCAAAGCTATCCCTGAGCTTTTGCTCAGGGATCTGGAGGCACATTAGGGGTGATTTGGGATGGTGAGGAAGTCTGGTATGTTCCTCCAAGGGATTTGATTCTGGGTGAGAATAGCCAATGACTTGAATTGTATGATGCTAATTCTATATAATACTATATGTAATCCCTACTATGGTTGCTATATGCAGTATCAACAGCATTACAGTAACAACTGCCCAGAATAATGAAGAATGAAATAATAGAACCAGACAAGCACAATGGTGATAGAACCAGAACTGCCTTTGGGGCACAATGATCCAACATCACAGACCATTTCTCCTGCCCTTTGGACTGCTATGACAGATGGATCCCAAAATCATTGACTAAATAAACTCAATGGAAATTTTGAAGGGATGGCCCATAGACAAAGGGAATGATGCCTGTGTGTATATATCCAAAGACAGGAAAGGATGCACTGGAAAGTGTGGGGCCTGGGCATGACATAAATGGTACAGAAGAAGGAAAAGGTGCTTTGCTGGTTTCAGTTCAGAGGGAGTTAATTTTCTTGCTAGTAGCTGCTATAGTGCTGTGTTTGGGATTTAGGAGGAGGATAATGTTGACACACTAATGTTTTAGTTGTTGCTAAGCAGTGTTTACACTAAGTCAAACACTTTTCAGCTCCCCACATCACTCCACCAGTGAGTGGGTTGGGAGGCATAAGAAGCTGAGAGAAGACACAGTCAGGACAGCTGACCCAAGTGGCCAAAGGGAGATTCCACACCACAGAATACCACACCCAGTAAATACACTGGGGGAAGCTGGCTGGGAGGAGCCAATCACTGCTTGGGAACTGGCTGGACAGCAGTCGGCAGGTGGTGAGCAACTGCACTGTGCATCACTTGTCTCTATCTCAGCTCATGGATTTCACTTCTTTTTCCCCAATACTCTCCCCCATCCCACTGGCGCTGGGGGGTGAGGGAGTGAATAGAATTTGAGGGGGGCGTGTTCAGAGTCCCACATAGCTGGGGACAAGGGTTGCTGCAAGGGATGCTTCTAACACAGGATCTGTTAATCCGGTTTTGAGTTCAGCTATGTTAAACAACTGACTGTTTTAACCTAAAAAAATTTTGCTACTTTTTTCAAGAGTACTGTGGACTGCCTTGTGTACACACACTGGATTTGCACTGCAGTCACAGAAGTCAAGTATGTGATTAAAAAAAAATCCTTTATATTTACATAATATTACCATTTTTAATGCTCAAATTGGTACTAAATTACCTTTCATTAACAAGCTGTTCATTGCAAGCAGTAAAGAACAGAAATACTAATTGCAGTGGGAAGCTACAGATGATTTGGGGGAAGTCCATAGAGTTTAAAACTGAAACTGAACTGCAAAAATTAGTAACATATATGAAATGAGCTTTGGTTCAACCAGAAGATTGATAAAGACTGAGGGGTGTTTACATTGGCAGTTATGAGTTGAGGATTTCTGTGGACTGGTACACTTGTAAAGTTGGATCAGAACTTCAGTAAATTACTGACATACATAAATATATACAAATACATGTACATATTCTGTCTAAACAGTAACATCTCCAACCTGAACAAGCCTTTTGGCAGATCATAACTGGGAGGGTTTTGTTTTTAGAAAAAGAGAATTAAAACAAGGGCTGCCCAGGACTACATTCTGCCCTGAAGCTCTGACTGAATTTATTTCTCATGTTATGTAGTTTATCAGGATCTTATCCATGGAATAGTTTGCTAAATTAACAGCTCAAACAGAATAGACTGCATTAAATATTGTGGGTCAGGGGAAAATTAATTCCAAAGTTTGAAACTCCCAAGCCCAAATCCTGCACTTACATTACTGTGGATTTACGCCAGTGTAAATGAGAGAAGAATTTGGCCCCTGACCTTCTCCAAGCAGGTCATTATAATTGAAATAGTAACTGATCTTAGAAAAACATTTTTGCTGCAAGGTATTTATTTCTGTATAAAGGTTTATGGAACATCATATTCTTTGCCCTTTAAGACTGATACTCACATATCAAACACCACTGGGCCATAGCTTAATCCAGCCTCTCTAAATCTGGCTAAAACAATGGAAATATCTTCTGAAACCATTGTGGGTTGTATCCAATATAGTTAAAAACATCTGACTGCAACCGCAAATATGCTGGTATTTGGTTGTGCTATAAAAACATTTTTATGTCAAATACAACTGGGATTAATACAGTAAACTACAAGTATGGTTAACCCTTGGAATGAACCACATTTAGACACTTGAAAGTTAAGGTAGTTTACACTAATTAAATTTTCTCATGAAGAGTATAAAATGAATGTATGGTATAAAAAACTAATTATTAGTATTAAGAGAGTAATTGGCACTTACCTAGCACCTTCCATGCTATACTATAAACATACCAGCAATGTGATCAACTCCTGCAGCTACTTGCTCTCCTGAGTGCTCAAGATAAAACCAAGCCCAAATTCTGCTTATTTCTTCAGGGCAGATTCTCAATTACTTGATTAAGCATGGCTTCCATGCTTGCCCAATGGCCCTGCTTTGGAAATGTATATTTGTTCTGCATTATATTAATAAAATATTTATTACGCACAAGATGTTTGTTTTGTTCTCTGTGCCATTCCTAATTCTTCTCCATATAGCATCTGGGGAATGAATGGAAGCTTTCATCTACAGGGACTCCTCATCTCCTCCCTGAGTGGTAACAGCTAATTCAGTGCACATTTTGTATAGAGCAAGAAGGTTTTTCTCTGTATGCATTGCTTCTGCAATTTCATCTGCCATTCAGTGTCATGCACACAACTAACTTTAAATGCCATTAGCTAAAACAATCTTGGATCACTAGCAAATACTGTCATCTCACTGTTGTGCAGATCACTCATGAATATGTTGACCAGTTCAAGCTCCACACCAGATCCCTGTGGGAACACACCACTACCTTCCTAGCCATTTACTCACAGCCATTGCTTCCCATCTTTCAGATCTGTGGGGGATCCATGAGACTGTTCTGAGAGGGTTTAAGAATCCTTTAGCAGGGAACTTGTCAAGCCCCTCTGGCGATCCATACCCAGCATTTCAAATAGGTCACTCTTGTCCATGTGAGTGGTTGCTCCTGTATGTCCAATAATTACACTATTCCCTGACTGGCAAGTCGTTAAAATATTTTTTCCTACTATAATATAAATGCCAGTTTTACACTTCTAAAGTAAATAAGCAGGGCTGCTATGGATTTCAGCATTATTCATTTTACAGTTATGTATAGAAACAGCGCAAATAAGATAACCTTCTCCAGCTAATAATCCAAACCTGCCTAAGTTTCCTTGACCTTCACTAGGAAGTCATCATCAATTTATTTCAATTAATTTACAAATATTAGTGCGATCTGTTTTTGTAGGAAACAGCCAGTGTTTTTTATTCGTACGTTCACTGCAAACCTCTTTATCCTCACAGTCTAATTACTTGCACGATTTTAATAAGACCATATATACGTGACTGAATACACTAAATACTTAGAGCAGGTCATCCAAGCAGGTAGACAAGCAGGTTCCTCACTTGACTGCTATCCCCATCCAGCCACATGCCAAGTCTCACTGACTTTCTCACACATGTCTGCCTATGAAGACTGTGGACAATATCCGAACTTGGACCTTACCCTATTCTATTCAATTAAAGGGGAATGTTTTCAGCAGTACTATAGAAGTATAAATGTAGTACTGTGAAACTTGTCAGCTGCTCAGCTACAACTCTCAGCACCTTTCAGAGTTAAGCCATCTTAACAATCATGAAATGAACCTGTATGCTAATAATTCAAATTGCCATATCTGAAAAGATTAAAAGCAAGCACAGTTAACTGCTACTCAGCTTAGCTCAACACTCAGCCTCTTCCTTCCACAACAACATTGTGATCACATGGTGAGCACAGAGCTCCTGTCTTAGATTGTTGATCAATATCCACCACAGCAAGATAACGAATAACATCCCTTAATGTACTTCATCATTAGGCATCCTTTTAAAATGAGCTGCCAGCATTGTTAAATTTCCCAACTCTTTGACACTAGATTGGTCAATCCTTGTTTTTCAGGTGGATAAAGTAGAACAGACCCAATGAAAAATGTTCTGTTATCAGTTCACATTTTGGTTTGTCTATTACTTCAACTACATTTTGTTAGTCAAGAAAATGAACCTCTGGTTTAATACACCTCTGGTTTAATATTGAAAAGCCAAAGTTATCCTCTACAAAATAAACAACAAAGTTTCAGTAGCTTATTATAGTATTTGCTTGCTTCATGTTTTGAGTATTTAAAATTAGATTTATATATTCCTGTATAGAAAAGCTTTGTGAATTAGGTAAGAAAGCATAATTTTTATGCTTTATAATTTATAATTTATTATTAATAAGAAAGTGTATTTTACTTTTGGATATCAATGAAATAGAGAAGAAGCCTTAATCATGTAACTCCTCTGATCTTCATAATTGAGACCATCCCATTTGTACTGTATCTCATATTTAACAGATGAAAGAAAATGTGTGGGAGTAAATGTGTGGGAGGTGAATTTATTTGTTTTTCAGAGCTACAACAGCAGCTGGTCAGCAGGTTCAGTCCAGTCCTCTCTAGTCAAAGTAGCTCAGGACTAGTCAGATTGAGATCTTTTATTAGGAGAAGTTTGGGAGGAAATGCAAATTGTTATTCAAAAACAGACAGCTGGAGGGCAGGAAAAGTGGGGAGCAGCCATGAATCATTAATACCTATTTGTTAGTCTGTTTAGTTTACCAATGAGGAAAGAGTGGGACATGTCTCTTACTCTTTACCCACATATATTTTAGTATTTATATACACCTTACTGTAACTATATACGTTTTAAGAAAGGGACAAATTACACCAAAATAAAATTCCTGCCAAATTCTGATGAGAAGTCCTCCCTCTTCCTGCTCCTCTTCCTTCCCTCAAATGGACATTGCCAGCACATTAGAGCTGAGCAATAGCTGAGAGAGGGACAAAGAAAGTGCAAAACGCCCTCAGTGTAACAGCAGTCAAGCACTCAGACACAGGAGTGACCCCCACAATAAATATCCTTCTGGCTTCCAGAGAAGAAATTAGGAGGATGAGCTAGCACAGCTGAGTTCATGTACATGGAGGACACCACTACAGATCTCTGTAGGAATAGAAAGCATAGCAAAAGCCCTTTCTGCACTCCCCTGATTGCCAAATGCATAAGTTGTGCAGGGGCACCACCTTTGGTTTTTCCCCAGGCAGAGGGTAGGAAGCCCACAGCCTTCTGCTGCACCTGAAGAGAACTTTAAAGCAGACTGTGATTTTCAAAACTGAAGGTAATTTGTCCTGTATTATCTCTAGGCTGCCTTATTGGAGAACATGTACAGAAAACAAACTGCACAGTGGAGGAATACCTTTCATGCCTTCCATACTGGAGCACACAAAGGCTCCAAAGATTTTATTAATTCAATTCATCTGCACTCCCAAACCTTTAGGCAGTGGGGAGTCAGCTAATTATCTTTTGGTTTCTTGTAAAGAATTCACACTAGACTCACTGCTAAATCATTTTCCCTGTATTACTAGTACAGGAAATTAACTATAAATGAACTCTGAAAACAAATAATTCTGCTGCAATTTTCCACTGATATTAATTTACAGTTTTAGTGCATTTAGGAAAAGCAATATAGATAAAAAAAAAAAAAGAGTTACAACTTATTTATCTACTGATCCTTGAATTATGCCCTTTCCTCTTTTAACAGGTCCTACTTATAAGATATTTCTTGCTTATTCTGCAGAGGTATACTGAAGGTGGAACCATCCTTATGACTATAGCATCATAGCATGGTTTCACATTTGACACTGAAGCTAATTTAATTCTGAGACTACTATTTACTGAAATCTGTGGGGGAGGAGATAAAAGCCAGTTTCTTGTATTCTTTGCTATAAAGCAAACAGCTTCCGATGTTTATATAAATTGTGATATTGAGATATTTTGTGCTTTTTCAGTAGTTAGTGATTTTTTTTTCATAATTTCTTTTCTGTGCAAACACTACTGCATTTCTTTATAAATATTAAGCACCAAGGATTTATGCCTTCATTAAGGTCCATGTTTTGAAGAAATAAGAGATGGTGGCATTTAAAGACAGACTATGCAGTTTGTTCTGAAAATGTTTTTTAAGCAACACACAGGGGTAATTGTGGAGAATTGCAGTTTCGGGGGGATCTACTCCATACTGCTTGAAACTCCCTTGATAAAGTCTTACAGCAACAGATTATCAAATTATTTGACAAAGAAAATTTGCTGAGAGATATTTATTGAAATATGGTAACTAAGGGTAGGCATTCTGCAAGCTGGGGGTTTTTAATACATATTTACGGGGCAAAGAAATTAGAAATTACAATGCTCTGAGCTAAACACAAACAACAAAACTTCATTTTTGCCCCACTGTAATGTGTTTATTTTAAGAAATATAAATCCTCTAGCAAAGCAATGATGTGCTTTCACATCAGGGCTGGGTTCTGAGCACTAAGTGGGAGCTGGAGTGGGCAGTAAACTGTCTGACTTGATGGTAAGGGCAAGTCTTCTGTGCTGCAAAAAGCAGGCAGTAAACCTTACACAGTTTATAGCAAAAGAGCCATGTGGAAATGAGGTTTTCCACCACTACAGATTTCAGGCTACAGTTATACTCATCAATTTTAATGCAGTTTACCATTTAAATATCTAGGGCCAAAATCTACAGTAAGGATCTGAAGCTGAATTCTTTATAGGATGAGTGGGAGTAGAATGTGCTCCTGGTTTCTTTGTAGCAGTACAGTGTTAGGTAGTAGGTGTTAGAAGTGAAGAAACCAATTTTCTTTTGTCATGAAAAACATGTAAATCTATAAATTGAAATCTCAATTCAAAAGGAGTTTTCTGTGAGAAATTTTGAACCAGATGTTTTTGTGTAAAGTCCCAGCTTCACTGAATTGAGTAGATAAAATATCAGTTCCTTCACTAGAGGCACCACTTCACTTTTTGTTCAAATTTCTTCCAAATTAACATTTCCCTACAGAAAATATTTAAAACAACTATTTCCCCCCGTCCTTTATTTCTAATTTTTTTTTTATTCCCCAGTAGGAATCACTTTTTTTTTTTGCCAGAAGCACTTTGGTCAGACCTACAAAGGAGCTGCAGACAGAAGCCATGAACAGATGTCCTCTTGGGAGTCCTGCTGTGAGTTGGAAGGGGTTACAACTCTCAGCTGTTCAGCACCATTCCATGCTCTCCTCATTAAGGATCACCCCCACTGATGTGCTCATTGAACAGTTTGTATGAACACTTCCTACATGGCTCAGCTTCAGGCTCAGCCTGTTATCTTGGTACAGACCAACAATGAGCAAAACAAATGGAGCTGATTTTTGCTTACAACAAACGAGGGAGCTCCTGTACAAGTGGTGTGAGTGGATGGAGAGGGAAGCAGCCTTTGGCAGGGGAAGTACAGCAAGTAGCTAAAATGGAATTTATTCTGGTGACATGGCTGGATTTGGAGAAGTCTGTCTGTGGCTCAAACTAGCAGTTCCTCCAGTGTGTAACGGATGCAGAGTTACCCATACATCAGAAGGAATCTGGCTCCAAGACATTCAACTAAAAGAGCATTTGTCCCAAAAGTGGTATCACAGACATTGAAAGCTACTAGGAATTACAGAAAACAGCTACCCAAGCTACAGTTCAATAAGAATCACAAGTAAATTAACGACAGTGTAACTTCCCTACAAAAAACACGTTCTTGTAAATTCCTGTGAATCAGCATCCTCTGACTACTTTACAACTCTTGAGTGTATTTTGGCCAGTGAAATCTGCCTGATGTGCTGGAACCCAACTGCCCTTACCAGACAAGCAAACAAGCAAACCTCCTCGGCCGGCCACACAATTCTTTCAGGAATTAAGAAACATTCATAGGGGTTCTCACATCTTCCTAACGACAACAAACAGTTAGTCAAGTTACCTTTGTTAAGCAAACCAATTTTCATTGCTTTCATTCAAAGGGCCTTAAAATAGAATTCTTGCCTGCTTTATTTTGTCAGATGCAAAGAAAACTGAGAAACTGTATCCATTGTTCCTTAAAAGAGCTTATTAGTGAAACAAAGACCTTTTTTTTCCAGTGAGTGCTGTTTGTGCAGTTACTTCATGACATTTATTTGGATTCCGTCCCAGGGGAAAAAGGCCAAATTCAGTTTCAGCACTTGCCTACTACAGCATAAACAGTCATTAGTTAACAGATCTTTTTTGGCTGTCTTTATGTAGCCTCCAACATCAAAGCACGTGATATCCATGAAATAATCAAAGAAACATATGTACACTGAAGCACTGTATGTACATTATTTTTCAGTAGCCTAGCAATCCTCAGAAATTTGAAGAGGTTTTCCTAGGCCTTGAGCCAAAGCTCTTGGAAGCTGATACTTTTTTTTTCTCCTTTGACTTCAATAGATGCCAAGTATGGTTGTCAGATAATCACTGCCATGTTAATGTCAAACAACTTTCCATTTTTGTATTAATTTCCTGCTCAAGGAAGATACTGGATGGAAAGCAGTGGAGAATGAAATAATTTGCCCTGCTTCTACACAGAGCAGAAAGTGTGGGTAACAGCAGCCAGATCCTCTCTTAGGGTTTCACTGATTCATCCTAACTGTGGCATGGAAGAGTGAGTGGATACTTCCTTTGCCACAGCTTTTCCCCTTAGGAAAGGCAGTACAAAAACCTGCAAAAATCGTGGGTTTTTTTGTGCTGTGCCCACTAGAACTGGGAACAAGGCCTATTTATCTTTTCCTCTAATGCCAAGCTGCTGGCAGTCATTTCTCCTCCAGGTGCAAGTTTTTAGGGAAATACTGGCAATCTCAATACTGGCTGTCTCATACCTGGCTTTGCCTCCCATTTTTCTACATCCTGCCACATTAATGGCACTGCCTATACTTTCAGGTCTTGTGTAACATCACAGTTTTTCTCCAAGTCCTTCAAAGATTTAAAAAAAAAATCCAACCAAAACTAACAAAGTAATGCATTGGCCAACCCTTCTTAAAATGAACAAGTAACATATGAGATGAGTCAGGGGGATAACCTTTTCCTGCTGTTAGCAGCAGAGAGTCCTTCTGCCCTTACTCTGCATTTGGTCTTGGGCACTGCTGAAGTCTAGCTTTTGAACAGAGGGGTGCATCTATAAAGCAACAGACCAGCAGGCCAAGGGAGATGTTCTGCCCATCTGCTCTGCCCTGGTGAGACCCCACCTGCAGTCCTGCATCAGCTCTGGGGTCCCCAGCACAGGAAGGACAGGGACCTGTTGGAATGAGCCCAAAGTAGGTCCACCAAGATGATCAGAGGGATGGAGCACCTCTCCTGTGACAAAAGGCTGAGAGAGTTGGAATTGTTAAGCCTGGAGGAGAAAAGGCTTTGAGGTGACCCAGTTGTGGCCTTCCAGTACCTGAAGGGAGCCTACAGGAAAGTCCTTATAGAGAGGAACTATTTATAGTGAAAAGGGGGAATGGCTTCCAACTGAAAGACAGTAGGTTTACATCTGATGTTAGGGAGAAATTGTTTATTGTGAGGAACTGGCACAGGTTGCCCAGAGAAGCTGTGGATGCTCCATCCCTGGAAGTGTTCAAGGCCAGGCTGGTTGGGGCTCTGAGCAACCTGGGAGAGTGGAAGGTGTCCCTGGCCGTGCCAGGGGTGCTGGAACTGGATTATCTTTAAAGTCTCTTCAACCCTGGCCATTCTATAATTCTGTGATTCTATGAAAAGTCCAGTGTCAGAAATGGTTGTGAATACACAGCCTGATTTGATTAAATGAAATCTATTTTCATGAAAGAAATTTTCAATGTGTACTGGCAAAAAAGCACAGCAGACAATTTTGTTGAAGCTGAAAGAGGTGGTGGAGTTGGCTTGGGAGGAACGTGGATACTTCTGGAGAGTGAAACCTAAAACTAAACCCCCATAAGAAGCGACTGTAATTAGTTTATTGTTAGCTGAGAAAAAATGGAATTCTGAAAAAGAGTGTGAGAGAGCAGAAGAATTAGTGCACGGGTAAAGGACTGCAACAGGGTTTAAATTTTACAAGAAGCAACTGATGGAGTGAAGACAGTATTCAAAAATAGATAAAATCCATGAAGGTCAAATAGCAAAACATAATTAATTTTAAAATAAAATATACTTGAAGGTTGAAATAAAGGTTGACATACTTGAAGGTTGAAAATAAAATTAATTTAGTGGAACTATTAAAGACAAGATCCAAATCCCACTGAAGTTGGTGAAAAGACAATCACGGACTCCTACAGCATTGGAGCAGGACCAAAGAGAACAACAAAGAAATTTCCAATGACTGAAAAAGTATCAAGAAAATCTCAGTGGTTTCTCCACATCTGTGTTTGATAACAAAGAACACTGGTGACATTCATGAAGGATGCGTTCCTGGGTGTAGTGAATAAAGTTCCTAATACTCCCGGGCAGGGCCTTTCTAGTTCCCATGGCAACACTGAAACAACTACTAACTCTAGCTGAGTACCAATATTGAAATGTCATTTAGCTAATTGCTCTGTTTGTTTTCTCTAAACTACCTGGAGATAACCGGCCTCCCACCCCCCCCCTCCATGCTGCCATTCTGGGACTAAAATGCAAATAAAAAACCCTTGGGATCATGGGAGTATTTTTAGGGGATAAAGACACCCCTAAATAAAAAAAAAATAAGCACAGTAGAGGGATCTAGACAAATGCCCTAGCTGAGGAAGAGGGAAACACATCCCCTGATCGACTTTTGTCCGTCACTCTCACCTAAAAAAAACTAGACTAGAGTAGGCTGGGGGAAGCAGGGAGACGGAAGGACAGGGAACCCTGGTGTTGCCACCAGGGAAGGAGCGGGGACAGCTGTTGTTCTGGACTTCAGCAACAGACTCTGCATGCCACACCTCCTCACCCTCTGGCCACTGGTGTGGCACAAGGAAAGAAGAAGGCACAGCTGCTGCTCTGGACTTCAGTGACAGACTCTGCATGCGTCCTTTCTTTTGGCCACCTGGGAAAGCTACAACAGTGGGGGCGAGCTCCGTGTCAAGCCCCCTGCCCAGCTGATCTTTTTAATAAAGAGCTGAACATTAATAAAGGCATTAGCCCTGTTCATTTCACTGGGTACTAATGAGGACAAAGTGAAGGAATTTGTGAAGTAACCAAGTACAGGAGCAAAATAAAGACAGGTAAGTAGTAATGGATTATACCCGCAGATGAAGCACAGCATTTTTTGAGTTTATCTGTGCACAGTATAATTTTTCCTGCCATGTTGAGGAAAGTCTTAGAAATTGGTACTCTAGAGCATTTCTGAGTACACTGGGCATCAAATAATTGAATGTCAGTTGCTAAAAAATCAAATAGAAGGCTAATATTTTAAATTATTTTCTCTTTTTGAAGGAATTTTATATATTTTGGGCAAATACTAGTAAATGAAATGGACATTTTTGGCTATTTCTTCTAGAAACACTCCCTTCACAAAAAACAAGCCATGACATGATTTGCAATGAGGTACACAGTGTTTGGACTGAAAGTCTGAACTCTCTCTTGTTTCTGGTTGCTTTTATAAACAAAAAAAACCCCATACCAACAATAAGCAAACTAAAATATTTCTGAATATGAAATACCATGTGTATTGGACATAGAGCATACTCACTGGATTTAAATATGTGACTATCAGTATGAACTTAGGCATGTCTGAACAAAAAACTCTGCATCTTTTTGTACAAACATGCCCACTGGCAATCCATGTTTCCTTGTCTCAACACATCCTTAGGCATTGCAATTAATTGGAGAAGTATCATTTTCTAGGCTATCACCTTAATCATTCTTTCTTGTGTGCTTGGCTATTCCTTTGTTCCCACAGGACACTGTCACAGCTGAATGCAGAAGTCTGGACCGGTGAACTACTGGGGGTTAACTGCAAGTTGCCAAGGGTGTTTTCTACACTACTTTGCTATTAATTGTTTTTTACCTGCCATGCCTGTTCCAGCTGGAGAAGCTGGGAAAGACAGGACAGACACCAGAGAAGCTGCGTATGTACTGCAGTGGAAGAAATAAAGTGGCATTTGCAAAGTCAGATGCTAAGGCTATTAAGGAGAAAACTTTCAGTATGCTCTTCCTTTGGGTAAAGCAGATAAAACCAGACCATGCAGAGATATAAACATGCAGAGCTACTCCACGAGCTGAAACTGGCTGCAATTCTTCCACCAGTCAGTCTCTGTGAAATCTGCTATAATGTCATGACCCAGCTGTGAACTGTTCCCTTAAAAAGCAATTCCTTTGGGTACTGGGTTTCTGATTATCCAAGACAACCAGATGCAGACAGAAGACCTGCAACACATTTCAGGTGCTACTGAAATGAAAATACATATAAGGTATATTCTTCCTACTTCTCCTGGAGACACATATTTCAAGCAGTTTCATTTGCAATGCAAATTTATTATGGAAAAATATTGTGCTCTACAGCTAGAAAGAGGTAAGTTACTCTTAAAGGTCTACAGACTTCATCCTGATTTCTGCCTGCTAAGAACCAGGAAGACTTTAGACCTCTGTGGTTGCACAGATAGGATTGCAAAAACGCCCTGCAGTACAAGCTCCTAAGCTTCAGTCTGAGCTGCTTTGAATGTCCAAAAAGATGTAGCCTCCAGCTTTCCATCGTTTCCTCTGGGAGACAAGTTCTATTATGTCAGAGCTTTTCTCCCTGTTCTGTAATACATAGTCCCTACTGATATTTAACTATATAAACCATAACAGATGGCTGGCAGAGCATTGTGGTAAGTTAATAGCAACCCTTGTAGGCACTTAGAAGCTTGAAAAACCTTGGAAGAATCCTCTAGTGTGGATTGTAACTAAAGAAAAGGGAACCACAGAGATAACATTAGAGATATTTTTGTTCTACTTAAATGTAGGACCTGTCACTGGCACCAAAAAACAAAGGAAGATTTTATTAATAAACTGAGAGTCAAGAAAAACCTCTCCCTACAGATAAACCTTTGGCTTGCTTTCACAAAAAACCTCACAAAACCAAAACTGACCTCTTTCCCTGCAACATTTTTTATATGCTGCTCTTTCAAGGAAAGGGAGAGCAGCAGGTATTTCATGGTGTCACATGTCCCATCTGCAAATTTCTGAGGGAACCTCCCAGTTTGGCATTCCAACAGAGAGCACCAGCCCAGTGGCCATTAGCAACCAGCTGAGTGTGCAGATTTGGCAGGTACCAGGTACAGGTGTGGGGCTGGATGCCTGACTGAAATGGCATCCCATTCAATTTGACCTCGAGACAAAAGCTTCCAACTGATTTGCTCTACAGAGGTGAAGTTCAATGTCTCTGAAATCCTTCTCTTGAACTCTGACATTAACTGCTGAAAGGTATTTAAGTGTTCCACTCCCACTGACTACAACAGCATTTAAATGCCTCTCAGTACCTGCCTGACACAAATTACAGCTACATGCTTGAATAATTTAAAACCCAATACCAAGCACCATTTATGCCTTTCTGTCTTCTCAACCATTCCAAAATCCTGATATTTCACTTGCTTTAGGCCACAGCTACCAAAACCCAAGCACAGCTTTTGCAAATCCCTTCCCTTTTGCTGCTCATGTTCCCTGGCTGTGAACGAGGACAGTGATGTACGATGTGCTTTGGCTTTGGCCTAGCTCTGCCAACAGCCGCCACTGCCCTGGCTCTGCGCACTGCAGGGAATGCTGCGGGATTTTCCTCCATGGAAAACAAATGGTGCCCATGAACTGTGCCCTGGTCCCCAGCAGCGATGCTGGCCAAACTTCTGAGCTCAGTGGCGTGAGCTCAAGGCTGAGTTTTTGTCATTGTATAACGGGGTCTGGAGAGCTGCTGATTTCTGAGCAAGAGGGTATTCAACAGAATTCTACAGCTTAAGAGCCAGGGGATGACGACTTCTGTGAGATTTTAATGAATAGACATTACAGCTCAGACTATAAATAAGTCACTTAGAGGACTGGTATGTACACACACTTGTGTAAAATTCCTATTGATTTTATTTCCTGCAGTTATGGCCTCTGGGTGAAATGACAGCTCCCAGTAATGGGGTGGGGACTGGGTTGGTCAAGCACCCTCTTCAAGGTGGCAGCTCTCCTCCATGCAGACTTGGCATAAAAAAAAAGAACTAAACTTGAACTCATGGAAGGTAAAAAAAAAAAAAAAAAAAAAAAAACTTCAGTACTTTCAAAATTTCATGGGATTTATAAAAGGAAATATGAAATGCTTGTCTATATTTAGGTTACTTATACAGGGCTGCATTGAAATTGTAAATCTATCACCTCTCTTTCCACCCCCCCTCCCCCAGTCCTCTCCATTCAAGCCAGAGGCCTTTCATTTTTTCCTTCATAGACTTAGAAGCATTGTTTTGGTTTCTGGCATAATCTTCTGGCACTTCATAATACCTTAAAATTTTGGTAGGGGAAGCTGGAAGGATTTCCAGATAAAAAAGCAAGAAAGTTCCCTTCTATAAAAATCTCCTTTTAAATTCAAAATTTCAGAAAAGTAGCAAAACTTGTATCATACAGGTTTAGATCCCAGGTCCACAGCAAAGGCTGGAGAACCACTGGGTCTGAACCTTCTCCTTGAAGCCTTTTCTCCAAGTTACCAGCTGGGCTAGAAGAATGTTCCAGAGATGAAAAGATGCAACTTTAACACACTTACTAGTTGGTTTTATGACTTTTCTTGTTCCTGGGGACACCAAGGTACATACAAAATATTTGTTTTAGGAGAGATTTGTAACACTGATGGATCAGTAAATACACAGTATTTTATATTAAGTAAGTTATAGCACTTTTCCAAGATATGCCTGAATTTTAATATGCTCAGCTTTGAGGTGTATTTTAAGTAGTTGAATTAAACAGGAGTTTTGCCAGTGATGTCTGACTGACTAGGGCTTGACCATAGCTTTGTCACACATTATTAAAGTCCAAGTTTCTAAAATATGGTTTCTTGTGGCTTTCAATATCTATGTAGACTAAACGAGTTTCCTTGTACTGTCACTCTATTTCTGCTTGCCACTGAATTCTAGTAATTTCCTGTGTTTCTAAAATTTTTGGGACAATATCTACTGAGTATCTCTGAATCTTCCTTCAGCTCTGACTCACAAATCTACAGGGAAGTCTAAAACCAGCCAGGACTCCATGAGATTTACACACCAGCTAGGAAGTTTCTTTGTGTCTTGCTATTGCCAAATGTAGGTGCAGTGCTACAAAATATTTAGTCTCTTTCATTTTTATGTTCATCTAATAGATACCAGTACCCATTATTTACTCTTAATCTAAAAATAAAACACATGACAAAAGTATTCTTCAATATTATCATGATGCAAAATGCCTTTGCCTTCAGCAGCTCTGAGCTGCTGATGAATGTAGTGGTGTAGTTTTAAAGCTAGATTAAAAAGAATGAACAGCAGCAAGCATTCAGCTTTACTTGAGATTTAGCAAGGAAAGTGTTGTTTTCTTGGTTGCACAGACAGGCAAAACGAAGAAAAGGGAGGTCGTCAAGACATGCTTGGCACACTTCACAGCAGGGCTCTTCTATAAGAAGATAAAACAACAATGCTAAAAGTACAGAAAAATGTCCAAATTTTTCCATTTTGAACCAGAAAGTGAACTGTAATGTCCTAGGGTGGCTGTATGATGCCTTTATCCCCAATAGTCTGCCCTGTTTATGTTGAAGTCTTGTTCCAAGAGTGAAAGGAGGAGGGAAGAAGCTCAGGGCCAATTGACTCTGCTTTCCTAAAGGAACCCTTTTGTGGGGGGGGGAAGGGAATTCTTTCCCCAGACTTGCCCTGAACCAGGACAAATACATTATTTTGGCGCCCAACGTGGGGCTCGAGAAAGTGGAAAAAACCTTTATTCCTCTACTGATTGCATGCTGGTTGTGTTTGTTTTGTAGTGGGTTAAAGCACCTGGTAGCCATGTTGCTTACATCCATAATGTCTCTTGGGGTGGAGGCCTTCATGTGGTTCTGGTCACTAGGCCTTTTTGAGGTTTTAGTACTTTTCTGGTCACTAGGATTGTCCCTTACACGCGGTTTTTACAGTAGAAGAGCACAGATTAAAATAGCTATTGTGCTGGCCTTGGCAATAGTGATTTATAAGGCGCTTGTAAAGATACTGGATTCTGTTCGAAATATGTATGCTTTATGGTTTTTTCACCCTACCCTGCATCCTAGTTCCAGTAGGATGTTCTGGGAGTTTATTAGTAATTGCACCTGGTTTGTTAGAGGAGGAGCAGAGGATGAGGTTTTCCAACCCCTCCTTTCCTTCTTCTCTTTTGAATCTGTTATGTCATTTTTTGAGAATGTTCAGTCTCCCCTGAATGTTAAAGAGACCCTCTTTCTGGTATTTATTCTGGGAAACTCCCTGGGAAACTTCCTTTATACAGCCTGCAGTTTCTCTAGAGTGAAGGCTGAAAAATCCAGAGGGACTGATGAAACCCCTCATCCAGATGTGGAAAATCCTAAGTGGTGTGGAGAATGGGAGAAAATAGGCCAGACCCTGAAAGAATTTTCTGACCCTGTAGAGTAGGATTTTCCAAGTGAACAAATTCAGAACCCAGATGAGGTAGGGAAATACCTGAAAGAGAAGTGCCATGATGACTCTAAGGAGAAAAGGATCATTGCAATAAGCTGGGGTCTGGCTTATGCTTATCGCACACTGCTAGATACTGTAGGCCAGCAGACAGAAGCAGGGGGGCAGGGAGATAAACCAGCAGCAATCCCAGTCACTCAGTCTGCAGCCAACCCCCCAGTTACTCAGGCTGTAGCTAAACCAGACAGTGAACCTAAACCACTGGCAGTTGCTGCGGGAAAGAAGAGAAGCAAAACTGACCGGCCAGGGACTGATGATGATGATCCAGGAGAAGGACCCTCAAAGCTAATTACTGACACAAAAGCCGAAGTTAAGGCAACTGATGCAGGATCAGAAGCCACTACTGAGTCCTATTCCCTGAAGGACCTTCGTGGCCTAAGGAAGGATTACACTCGACAACCTGATGAGTCTATAATTAGTTGGTTGGTCCGTCTTTGGGATGCTGCAGGGGAGGCTACAATTCTGGATGGTAGCGAAGCGAGACATTTGGGATCCCTGTCACATGATCCTGCCATTGATCAAGGAATGATGAGGGGGGCTAATCCTCGCAGCCTCTGGGCACGGGTTCTGGACAGTGTAGCACAAAGATACTTGTGTGCAGATGATCTTTATATGCAGCAAACCCAGTGGAAGACTATAGAGCAAGGAATTCAACGCTTGAGGGAAATGGCAGTGGCAGAGATTGTCTTCTCGGATGATCTAGATACTGTAAATCCAGACTTGGTACCATGTACATCTGTGATGTGGCGAAAACTTGTAAGACTTGGGCCAGATGAATATGCTTCTGCTGTAGCAATAATGAAGCAAGATGACGGTGAGGAGACTGTGCTTGATATGACAAAGAAGCTCCGAGCATATGCACATGCTGTACATGGCCCAACACACATGAGAATTGCAGCAGTAGAAACACAAGTGCAGAAACTAGAAAAAAAGATAGAGAACAAGATAGAGGAGAATCTTAAGAGATTCAGGGAGGAGATTAAAGAGGACCTTCTTAAAATTTCTGCAGTACAGATCAGAGGTCCTGGTACCCAACGCAGACGTCCCTCAGATAGGGAGAGAAGGTACACCTCACGAGCTGAGCTGTGGTTCTTCCTGCGCGATTGTGGAGAAAATATGAGGAAATGGGATGCGAAACCTACTGCTGATCTGGCACAGCGGGTGCGTGAATTGAAGGGAAGCAAGACTCCGAGAGGAATTTTCACCAAAAGGGAAGCAGCTCCAGTGACCCATAACCAAACTGCCATATATGATGATGATGACGATATTTTCGATCCCCTTGAAGGAACCTCCAAGACATATGCCCCAGGAAAGAAGGATAACCAGGCTTAGAGGGGCCCTGCCTCTAGCCAGGTAGAGGCTAGGGAAAACCGTATTTTCTGGACGGTGTGGATTCGTTGGCCTGGCACATCAGAACCACAAGAATATAAAGCTTTGGTCGACACTGGTGCGCAGTGCACATTAATCCCATCAAACTATGTGGGGACAGAACCTGTTTCTATTGCTGGTGTGACAGGGGGATCACAGGACTTTACTTCAGTGGAAGCTGAGATCAGCCTGACTGGAAATGAGTGGAAGAAACAGTCTATTGTAACTGGCCCAGAGGCCTCATGTATTTTAGGCATAGACTTCCTCCGAAGTGGGTATTTCAAAGACCCAAAGGGACTCAGGTGGGCATTTGGAATAGCAGCTGTAGAGACAGGGGGCATCAAGCAATTGAACAGCTTACCTGGACTATCGGAAAACCCATCTGCAGTAGGACTTTTGAAGGTAGAAGAGCAACAAGTGCCAATTGCGACCTCGACAGTGCATCGCCGGCAGTACCGAACGAATCGAGATGCCGTGATCCCCATCCACAAAATGATCCGTGAGCTGGAGAGCCAAGGGGTGGTTAGCAAAACCCATTCACCCTTCAACAGCCCCATCTGGCCTGTGCGTAAATCCGAAGGAGAATGGAGATTGACAGTGGACTACCGTGCCCTAAATGAGGTGACTCCACCGCTGAGCGCTGCTGTGCCGGACATGCTGGAACTCCAGTACGAGCTGGAGTCCAAGGCAGCAAAGTGGTATGCCACTATTGATATTGCCAATGCGTTTTTCTCCATTCCTCTGGCAGCAGAATGCAGGCCTCAGTTTGCTTTCACCTGGAGGGGCGTGCAGTACACCTGGAACCGACTGCCCCAGGGGTGGAAACACAGCCCCACCATCTGCCATGGACTGATCCAGGCTGCACTGGAAAAGGGTGAGGCTCCAGAACACCTGCAGTACATTGATGACATCATTGTGTGGGGGAAAACAGCAGCAGAGGTATTTGAGAAAGGGGAGAAAATCATCCAGATTCTCCTGAAAGCTGGTTTTGCCATCAAGAAGAGCAAGGTCAAGGGACCTGCTCGAGAGATCCAGTTCCTGGGAGTGAAGTGGCAAGATGGACGGCGTCAGATTCCTACAGATATCATTAACAAGATCACAGCGCTGTCTCCACCAACCAGCAAGAAGGAAACACAAGCTTTCTTAGGCGCCATAGGTTTTTGGAGAATGCACATTCCTGAGTATAGCCAGATCGTGAGCCCTCTCTACCTGGTCACTCGCAAGAAGAATGATTTCCACTGGGGCCCTGAGCAGCAACAAGCCTTCACCCAGATCAAGCA